>NC_080539.1:206354367-206696867 GCF_028640845.1 Ahaetulla prasina
GAGCACTTCTAGAGGGGAGCAGCAATCAGGGGTCTCCAACCTTGGCTACTTTAAGACTTGTGGACTTTAACTCCCAGAGTTCCTCAGCCACAAGTCTTAAAATTGCCAAGGCTGGAGACCCCTGCCCTAAATGAAATTTTGTTTTCCACTTCTCTGTTTTAATAATAAGGTAAGCATTTATGTTAAAAAAAATATCCCCTTCCTTCACCTGCTAATCTCCATGTATGTTGAGATTCAACTTATGCGGGCTCAGAATTCTGGGAATTTGTTCCTAAGATGTCCAGATAATATTAGATTGAGGAAAGGTGGCATAGTCAACCATATAATAATGTGATGCAATAAATTTTGATCTAGTTTTAGTACTAAATTGAACATTTTCAATACTAAATATTCCCTGCCTAAATGGGGAGGAAATCATTTTTATTTTATTTTATACTGATCACTGACATTAGTGGCTAAATAATGCTACAACCATTTTCACACGTATGCAATGGTCCATTAAAATATGGAATATTGACTTATCCTTAGTTACATGAATACCGTGGGTTTGAGCCAACACAAATTTTGTATTAGTGAAAAGTGCATCTGCTCCTGCATGACAAGATGCCTGATTTTGAGCCATTCCTCACAATCCATTGTGACTCAACTCTGAAAGCTATTAAACTCTGGTATAATGTGGTACTGTGGCACAGAAGATTATTATAGATAGTGGGTTTTCAATAAAACAAAATTGTGTTTTATGACAATTGAAGACATTCCTGGGGGTGCAAAGTCACTTTTGTATAAAACATAATGTCCATATTTATTTCCTGCTATTCTCTCTATATTATATAGTACTATGAAGCATAATCTGCTGTTAGTTTTTACCACAATCAACAGCTGCATAGTGAGGCAGCCTTCATTAGTAGAATAATTGCTACATTCTAATAGAACTTCATTGTCTCTTGGAACCTTGACTTACCTGCTATTGCTGATGTGGCAATTTCAAAAAAAGAGAGGTACACTTATTATAAATGACTATAGTATTACATGTGGGTTAACAAAAACCTTGGTTGGTAATAGTTACACATATTTATATTTATTTTTGAAAATATTGGTACAATCTTCAAAATGCATTCTTTTTGAAGAATAGAATAGAATAGAATTTTTTATTGGCCAAGTGTGATTGGACACACAAGGAATCTGTCTTACACTCTCAGTGTACATAAAAGAAAAGAAAAGATACGTTAGTCAAGAATTCTAAGATACAACACTTAATGATAGTCATAGGGTACAAATAAACAATCAGGAGACAATATCAATATAAATCATAAGGATACAAGCAACAATCTTACAGACATACAGTCATAAGTGGAAGGAGAGGGGTGATGCGAATAATGACAAGATTAATAGTAATGCAGACTTAGTAAATAGTTTGACAGTGTTGAGAGAATTATTTGTTTAGCAGAGTGATAGCATTTGGGAAAAAATTGTTCTTGTGTCTAGTTGTTCTGGTGTCCAGTGCTCTATAATGTTGTTTTGAGGGTAGGAGTTGAAACAGTTTATGTCCAGGATGTGAGGGGTCTGTAAATATTTTCACAGCCCTCTTTTTGACTCATGCAGTATATAGGTCCACAATGGAAGGCAGGTTGGTAGCAAATGAAATAAACTTTCAAGAGTTTCTCATGCCTTCAGCCTGAATGACAATAACATATTTCAGAGAAAAGAAACTCACTGTTGTGCAAGATATTAGAACACTATATTTATTTACTAAACAAATTTTAGGATGCCTAACTCACCTAAGGTGATTCCAGGTGACTTAAAAACCACAACATGTAACCAACTCCCTCCCTTCTTGGCAGCAGCAACCTAATGAGATCAACCACTGGTTTTATTTTGTGGTTTTATGACTTTATTATTTTGTTCTTTTAGGGTGAATCTGGCAGACCAGGACAACCTGGGGAAGTTGGATTTCCAGGATCTCCAGTATGTACAATTAGCTGTTCTTCTGAACAAACCATGCATTTAAATTTGGAATAAAATTTGTAAAGGATCCTAGAATGCACTTACACAATGTATATGTGTCATCAAGAGGTGTACCTTTTTGAAACAAGGAAAATAAATAAATAAAAGGCCTGTATCCTGTTAGCTTAATTTCTTAAACTTACCTGGTTTTTAGAACGTGCAAGAGATTTTATCTTTGGAAACTATATTGTAGCATAGGAAGGAGAGCTGGGGATAAAAGATAAGAATGAAAAAAAATATTCACCTATATTTCTTGACTAATGGTCTTAAATGTGAAAAACCACATGTGAAACATCAAAAGATATATCCATCCATATCCATACAGTTTCAGTTGCAAACTGAATGTTAATGCAATGCACTCAGGAAATGCATCTAAATAGACAAAGAATTTTCATATGGATAGTATTGATACGTGTCATAGTTGCTAGATAGTACAGGACTTATACAGGTAGTCTTTGACTTACAACAGTTCATTTAGTGAGTGTTCAAAGTTACAATGGCATTGAAAAAAGGAACTTATGGCCATTTTTCACTCTTACGTCCATTGCAGCATCCCCATGGTCATATGATCAAAATTCGGATGCTTGGCAACTGACTCATATTTATGACCATTGCACTGTCCCAGGGTCATGTGATCTCCTTTTGTGACCTTCTCACAAGCAAAGTCAATGGGGAAGCCAGATTCACTTAGCAACCATGTTGCTAACTTAACAACTGTGGCAAGAAAGGTCATAAAAGGGGCCAAAACCCACTTAATAAATGTTTCACTTAACAACAGAAATGTTGGGCTCAATTGTGGTCTACCTGTAATTATCTCAGGATGAGCCAGAAGTTTTCTCTGTCTCCTCTATCCTCCGTGAAGAGGGTCAATAGTTATATTGATGATTTCTGATCAGCATGGAAAAAAAAAGCTTATCATACTAAGTATTATCATTAAACAAAATTCCAGAAAAATATTTGTTAGTAGATTCCAAAAAACAAAAACACGAAACAAAACAACAAAAATTTCAGAACAAACCTGTAGAAAAATGGCTACTAGGTGTCACTTTGCCAATTTGGTCAGGAAACTCCTATCTTTATTCTCATTGAACAGTCAATGCAAAATTATATTCTCTTCCATTCAAAGTAAATATATGATTTGTTGTCCCGTGAAATACAATACAGTAGCACTTTTGAAAGAACCCTATGATATAAAGGTTTTAGATTGCTGGTTCAGAAATGATTTGTTTTCCAAGAAAACTTAAAGAACTGTGCATAATAGACAGGACAAATTCCAAAGCTTTATTGATTATAAAGATGTATATTTCCTGACTAATCAGGCAAAACCACAGTGGCACATTTTCTCTCATTGTTTTGTGCATTTAAATTTCAGAATTGAATGAGAAATGCTTAAAATTGGCCTTAAAAATCAGTCAGGATGCCCATACTGTTGTGCAGACAGTTCTGTATTGTTGATTTAGGAATCTCACATAAATATCCCAGGTTTCATACAAGCTGCTTTCCTGTTATATATAGAATAAGTAATACCTGTCTCAATAGTAGTAATTGCAAGAGGGATAATAACAATAACAGAGTTGGAAGAGACCTTGGAGGTCTTCTAGTCCAACCCCCTGTCTAAGCAGGAAACCCTACACCATTTCAGACAAATAGTTATCCAACATTTTCCTAAAAATTTCCAGTGTTGGAGCATTCACAACTTCTGTAAGCAAGTTGTTCCACTGGTTAATTGTTCTAACTGTCAGGAAATTTCTCCTTAGTTCTAAGTTGCTTCTCTGCTTAATTAGTTTCCACCCATTGCTTCTTGTTCTACCCTCAGGTGCTTTGGAGAATAGTTTGACTCCCTCTTCTTTGTGGCAACCCCTGAGATATTGGAACACTGCTATTATGTCTCCCCTAGTCCTTCTTTTCGTTAAACTAGGCATACCGAGTTCCTGCAACCGTTCTTCATATTTTTTTAGTCTCCAGGCCCCTAATCATCTTTGTTGCTCTTCTCTGCACTCTTTCTAGAGTCTCAACATATTTTTTACATCATGGTGACCAAAACTGAATGCAATATTCCAAGTGTGGCCTTACCAAGGCATTATAAAGTGGTATTAACACTTCACGTGATCTTGATTCTATCCCTTTGTTTATGCAGCCCAGAACTGTGTTCGCTTTCTTAGCAGCTGCTGCACACTGCTGGCTCATATCTAAATGGTTGTACTCTTCAACATCTTCATCAATGACTTGGACGAGTCTTGGAGTCCTAGTGGACAACCACTTAAAAATTGAGTCAGCAGTGTGCTGAAGCTGCCAAAAATACCAATGCAGACTACATTAACAGAGGGATGAAGTCAATATCATGTGAAGTGTCAGTATCACTTTATAATGCCTTGGTAAGATTTGGAATATTGCATCCAGTTTTGGTCACCACAATATAGGAAAAGATGTTGAGACTCTAAAAAGTGTGCAGAGAAGGGCAACAAAGTTGATGAGGGGACTGGAGGCTAAAACATATAAAGAACAATTGCTGGAATTGGGATTGTCTAGTTTAATGAAAAAAAAAAGACTAGGGATGACATGATAGCAGTGTTCCAATATATAATCAAAGAAGGTCTGTGTGTCAACCTATTCTTCAACGCACCTGAAGGCAAAACAAGAAGCAATGGATGGAAACCATAGGTCGTCTCCTTGGTTAGAGACAACCAACCTAGAAATAAGGAGAATTTTTTCAACAGTGAGAACAATTAACCACTGGAATATCTTGCATCCAGAAGTTGTGAGTGTTCCAACACTGGAGGTTTTTAAGAAGAGATTGAAGAACCATTTGTCTGAAATGGTATAGGTTTTCCTGCTTGAGCAGAGGGTTGGACTAGAAGATCTCCAAGGTCCCTTCCAACTCTGTTATTCTGTTACGTTACAGAACAGCAACAACTCAACTTATATTACTGCTAAGTATAAAAACTCCAAGGCCCTGATAACTCACAGTTTTTTTCCTTGCTGTGCTTCACAATTTATTTTATTTATTAATAAATGTAAATTAAAAGAAAAAAACCTCAGATATCAAAATCCTTTGAAAACTTGGACAAATAAGTAAACATTAAAAGATGCAAATATTTTTGAAGGTCTAATCATTAATCTCAAGCCATTTCAAAGACCTGTAAAAGATAGACTTGGGTTTCTGGCAAGTTTTGGAACTCAGCATATCTGATGAATGATCTGCCCTGGGGAAAAATGAACAGAAAAGCTAAGACACTTAAAATCAAGCTGTTTCAGTTTGGATAATGCCTTTAATTGCTTTCTGATCAGTTAACAGGAATGAAGAGATCCCCACTTACTAAATGGCACTTTTTTCCACACTCTTGAAGAAAATGCATTCAACTGTGTAGGAACTAAAAGGCTTTCACAGGATATTGTACAAAAAGTTCTGCAATTTCACAAACCGTCTCTTTTTTGAGATTATCATCTGCTACTTCCTTTGAAGCTTTTCAAAGTTATTTTTTAATTAAGCGTAAGCAGTGAAATTTGGATATAATTTTGTATCCCGAAGCTAAGATTTTGTAATGTAGAAAGCTCAGGTATGCATTATACTAATGCCAGAATGTTAATTTGTGGCTTCTACAAATGCCTGTTTATTTACCTTTTAAAGTTGGTTGCCTCCCTTCTTTATTTTATCTGTAAGCCTCTTTCTTTTTCCCCTTTGCCAAGTACCTCAAATCTTCCCCCATCATTCGATTGTTCTATAATTCTTAGATTCAGGGCATATGCAACTGTAGTATTCATATGTGATTATTTTCCAGTGTTTGTGTATCTCAGTCCTCATAGTTCAATTTGTTACTTCTTCTTGCACCAGGTATTTAATATTTTCCCATTTTCATCTCATAAAGAACCTAGTAAAAATAAATAAATTGGGCTGGCCTTCCTCAATTGGTGTCACTTCCAGGATTCTGAAGGTTAAAATGTGATGGATTACATATTAGCACCCTTGCATCTGAGAACTTAATAATTCTGCCCTTATCGTCTCCATTTTGAATTTCCTTGTCATCCACAAATAGTCAAAAGAAGAAGAAGAAGAAGAAACCTTTATTAAATGCTCCTCATGTACATTATCCAGTATGTAATTTGACATACATACTTCCAGGGATAGAGGAGATTCTTTACTGCACAAATGTGCTGGATAATTAAAAAATGTCATGGTTAGGGCACTCGGTCCCCTCATTGTTATGTTAAGAGGCCACTAAGAAGATGTGGAGAGAACCGCATTTATCCCTGCATGTCTTTCTCATATACAAAGCCTATACACAGCTAAAAACACACTTATTTATTCAAGTGGGACTGGCATAATAGTTTTACTATTTTAAACTGGGTTTTTATTGTTTTAGGGTTTTAAATTTTTAAATTTTAATGTCGGCCTTTTTTGTAATTTGCTTTGTTTTAAATTCTGGTTTTAATTGTATATATATTGAGTTTTATCCTTGGCTGTACACCGCCCTGAGTCCTTTGGGAGAAGGGCGGTATAAAAATTTAATAAATAAATAAATAAATAAATAAATGACTTTAGGCAACTTGCATCTGTGGATAGATAGGTGGTACAAACATTTATACCACGGGTGTCAAACTTGATCGCATCACAAAGACAAAGATTTTTTGTCTTTGCAGAGCTGGGGTGGGCATGGCCTGCACCTAACGCATCTGGCCTGTGGGTCGCCAGTTTGACACATCTGATCTATACTATGGGGACAGGAAAGAGGACTTGACAGTAGTCTGACTTGAAAAGAAGTGTCTTGTTTCATTATTTAATTGTGGATTTTCTCATTCTGTTTCAGGGAGCTCGAGGTTTTCCTGGTACACCAGGTCATCAAGGTCTAAAGGGCCCTAGAGTAAGTGTGAATATATCTTCTTTTCTAATGAAAGAGTTGACATGTATTCTTTTGCAATTTCAAAAAAAAAATCTTTGCTACTTTTTTTCACTTTGTTCGGTGAATGTGGTGTCAAAATTATTTGTCTGTTGTTTTTTACCGGATTTATATGCCACTGCAATTGCTGAGTGGATTTATATTTACATCACAGGGAGAGAAAGGACTTGATGGCCCTAAAGGTGAAATTGGAGCCCATGGATCTAAGGTAAATTTTGTACTTTTTTTTGCCATGTAGTAAAATAGTATTGTTCTATTGCTTCAACTTGTTATGAGATGCATTGTATACTTTTAGAGAAGTTATGGAGGAAACCTTCATATCGTGATGTGTTTGCAAAAAAGTATGTCAAAAATAATTATTATTCAGAAATGGCATAAATCATGCAAGCAGCTCAGTTTAGAGCGAAAAAAAGAGACCCTGGTTTTATCATGTAGTTTACTTACTTACTTAGGCTGTAGGAAGGGTAGAGGAAAAAACAAGTATTCACTAGAAGCCATTCAGAGTTGGTTGAAAGATGGACAACTACCTAGATGTTGTAAATAAATAAAATAAGTAAATAACAAGTAGCCAATCAGGCAGGATCCTTGAGTTCTTTATGTTTACCAATAGACAAAATGACAATATTGAGCATTATTGGTTCTATTCAATAGAAGTATTTCTAGGAGGGTTAAAATTGAGGAAATACTCACTTTTGCTGTCACTTTTGGTGTTTCATGGATGGAAATAAGCTCAATTCATGCATATTGTTGCTTCTTCCTGATGAAGAAGAAAGTTTTAGTGTGATAGATTTACTTTATCCTTATGTTAATTTAACTGCCTTCATTAATCTAGATAAAGCCAGAAAGAACTATATGTTAAGAGTTTCATCAAAGTTTGCTTGTAGCTAGGTGACAAAAATATTGCAGTGAAACTCACACAAGGATGCTCTCAGTGTTGTAAGGTTAGATGAAATTCACACCTGAGAAATACTGGCAGAATGAATACATCCTAACTTTGCTTCATTTGATCCTATGGTTCATGGACCAGATGTAACATTGCGAGCCATTTTCATCTGGTCCACAGCTGTCTTGCCTGTGGAATAACTATGCTTTTAAGAAGTTTTCATTGGCAACAGTGGATATCTTTTAAAAATATAATCCTCCATTTGAAAAGAATTGGGATAGAATAAATTCCTGAGAAGAAGGAACCATCCCTTCTAAGATATTTAAATTTGTCCTCAAAAATCCCTCACTCACACAAGGCCGTCTAGTTTGAACAATACATTTCATGGATATATTAGAAGATGTCATTGAAGGATCAGTAGAAGAAGGAGAAGCCATCAAAATGATACGACAAAACCTCACAAATATCTGATATTTCACTTGGAATAATTTCCAACTATCTTCTATTTGGAAGAATTTCTATTTTACTGACAAATCCAACACAAAAATAATCCAACACAAAAATAATCCAACGCGAAAGCGACTGCCTGTGAAGGCTCCTGGATTGGGGCTGAAAGGCGAAGGCAGAAGCAGTATGCTCCGCCTCACATTTGGGTAGGCCAGATTGCCCTGATAGACCAGTCTCACCAGAAAAAAACCCCCACTTCTATTCGTAATGTATATTACATTTTAATTTCATTATACGATGAGGGATTGTTGCAAGGTGTATATTTTTTTTTTGCTTTGTTGCTGAAATGTGGGTCCCTAAGTTTGAATAAACTATTTTTTCCCCCACTCAATGTATAGGGAGAATCAGGTCCATCAGGGCAGATGGGTGCAACAGGTCCTATGGTAAGTATATCATATTCATTATTCACAATTATTTTCTTTTTTCCCCTCCTGTAGTTTTTGTTATTATTGTATAAATATAGTTCTAATCTAATTATTGAAGAAATATCTTAATCTATTTTATTTCTTCATTTAGCTCTCTTGTTCAGTTGCTCTTGTTTTAGACCCCAGGGTCATAAAATTAGTTGTGATGGCAATCTAAACCAGCTGCCATCCAAATTGAGCAAAGGGGTGATGTTTTTTTTAAGGTGAAAGAAGTTAATTACCATAGAAGCTATACTAGCAATTTATTTTCTACAGAGACAGTCAGCCAGATTGGGCCTTCAAGTAGAAAATGAGAGAAAATGCAAGGAGATTTTGTTTTTGTTTTTTAAAAAACAAAGGCAACATAACTTGCTTTCCATATGCCAGGGGAAGAACTTTTTTCTAGGAACTCAAGTCTCCCTCAGTTTCGTCCGTGACCATTGTTGCTGTAGGACAGGGGTGTTGAACTCGATTTCATTGAGAGCTGCTTCAAGGTTGTGTTTGACTTCATGGAGCCGGGCATGGTCAGGGGGCGTGGTCAGCATGACTTCACTTGTGTCGGGGGTACCTGTGGTGGCCCAAGCGCTCTACCAGCAAAAACGGGCTCCTGGGCCCCGTTTTCTACTGCAATGGCTTTCTGCAACCGTCTACCAGTGAAAACAGCGCTGGGGGGGGGTCGCCAAGCTCCGTTTTCACTGGCAGAGGGCTGCAGGAGGCCATCGCGGCTGAAAACGAAGCCTGGAATGGCTGCACGTGGTCCTCCCAAACCCTGTTTTTGCTGGCAGAGGCACCGCGGGCCAATCCTTTGCTGTTTCCGGGGTGGCCCCGAGTGGGTCTAAGCACTTTGTAGGCCAGATTCAGCCCACGGGCCTTGAGTTTGACCTCCATGCTATAGGGAAAGCAGATACGTTATCTGGTCTTATATTATGCCTCTATATTGTATTATAATTTTTAATGTATATCTCTTCTGTCATCATTAACCTTAAATGGTGATTGACTCTGCTTTTCTCTGTATCTGCTCGTTCTTTCACATTAATTGCATTTAATTGAAATTGGATGTAGTGATAGGATGAGGATAGATTGTCTTATCCTTTATACACCTGCCTAATAATTAACACCAAATTGGAGATGCCATACTTGTTATACATTGCCTCAGAAGATTATCCTTAGTATAGGCACCTATTAAGCAATTTTCTTTGCATCTTCCTAGCTGCTCCTTTCATAGAAAAAAATGTACGACACAACATGTTTACTTCATAATGCTTCTGTTTTATTTAAAAGATGTTTTAAATTCCATTTCCTGAACTGCTTGGGTGTGTCTGTATGTTTACCTAAGATTCACTGAACTTTTATTCTTTTTATGCTGACTGCCCAGATAATATTTGTTTTGGGGTGGATAAAGAAAATTATCGGTCAGTCATAACTAGAGTTGGGGAGAATTACAAGCAGATGGTCTCCACTTCCTACTCAACTTTGGACTAATATCTTTTTCTTTTGGTATTATTGACTCCAGGGTCCCCGAGGGATGGCAGGAGAAAGAGGTCGAATTGGACCACAGGGTGTTCCAGTAAGTAACTGTTTTTTGTACAATAAAAAGTATATAAAGCCAGTGTAATTGTTGAACTGGCTTGTTAAACCACCCTGATTTAAATATCTCTTTGCTTGCTGTTCACGTTAAACCTGACTTCTAGTTAATAGCTAATTTTTGGAAATACTCCCTTTTGGCCAATTGCACTAGAAAGCAACTAAAGAGCATTGGGGATTTCTAATGGCTTTTTAGAGACCTTGTGGAAAGAGAACAGCGATTATCAGTGCAGGCCTATATGTTAGTAGCAGCTGAAAATAATCTGAACCACATTGAAGAAGAACTGCTACTGTTCTGTTTAAAAAAAAAAAAAGCACTTTCCCCTGAAATAGTTAAGAAAATAACAGGGGATGACTTTTCTATGCCAAGTAATTTCCAAGGAAATGTGCTTACAACTTCAGTCTTCCTTGCAAGAAGACTTTGTAATCAATGAGAAGTCAACCTCTGTCTTGAGTTACAAGTGCAGTGATGGAGCCCCTCTGTTCCTAATAGAAAATGGTGGCATACTTCTTTGATATCCCTTATAGCAATCAATGACTCATTGGAAATCGTGGTCATATAATCAGACTTCTACCTTGTAACCTTATTTCTTTTTTCCTTAGGGGGCTCGTGGTTCACATGGTATGCCTGGGAAACCAGGACCAGCGGTAAGTATCTTTTTGAAATCCTCATTTTCTTTACGTGGATTTGACATATTTGCAATTCATAATGCCATAATTTATTAAGGTATTTAACAGAACCATTCTCTCAACCAAACAGAACTATTTACTATGGGTCTTGGACTGCAACACCTGGATTTCAGTATCCACTATGGTATTTACTGGATGACATTGGGCTAGTTGTCTCTCCCAGTGCAAAGTATCTTATAGATTTGTGGTGGGGAAGAGGATAAAATCCTTCCCTCCCTCCCTCCCTCCCTCCCTCCCTTCCTCCCTCCCTCCCTCCCTCCCTTCCTTCCTTCCTCCCTCAAACATTAAATATGAGAAAATAAGAAAATAATTTAATAAATACCACTTTAACTAATACTACCACAAACAACAACAACAATGGATCATATTAAACCTTGTGTGTGTGTGTGTGTGTGTGTGTGTGTGTGTGTGACACAATAGTATTAAACATGCTGGAGAACCCTAACCTACATTTACTCCACTACCATCTGTAAACAGAAGGAAACATATCTTAGATGTCTTTTAAAGTTTTTGTATAGGTAGTGGAGATTAGATATGAGGGTAAGACAGTTACCAAAGTTTGCAGAAAAAAAAAGTGTAGAATTTTAAATTTAATTTTTTTGTTCAGAAATGCAGAAAAGAAAGGAGGAAAATTAAGTAACCACCTTATTTCTTGCATAAATAAGACAACAAACATGCTTCTAACTACATTTTATAGCAAAACAATTTCTAAGTGTGTTCAGTAATTGCACAAATAGTATCTTAGGTAAAACAGTTGATGGGACTCCTTTGCAGGCATCAGGAACAGTTGACCAGCCAAATTCAGGGTCAAAACCTATAACATGTTCATTCAACCGGCATTATTTATTTATTTATTTATTTATTTACTTATTTGTGAAGTAGCGGGAAAAGAAAGAGCCAATTTGATGTAGTGGTGAAGGTGTTGGCTTAGAAACCAGGAGACTATGAGTTCCAGTCCAGCGCTAGGCATGAAAGATGGCTGGGTGCCTTAGGGCCAGTTACTCTCTCTCAGCCCAACCCACCTCAGAGGGTGGTGGTTGTGGGTAAAAAGAGGAGAACAGTGTTACCGTTCGCTAGTTGCTTTCTGGAAATATTTAAACAAACTCAACTCATACCTACTGTTGCTTCTTTCTGATGGAGAAGAAATGTTTAGTGGAATGTACTTACTTTGCTCTTGTATTAATTCAGCCCACTTCTTCACTCTAGATAAATCCTCATAGACCAGATGTAACATTGAGGGCTGTTTCCATCTGGCCTACAGCTGTCTAGTTGTCTAAAACAACTAGGCTTTTAAGACGTTTTTATTGGCAGCAGTGGACAATTTTTAAAGCCATAATTGCTGCGTGCAGGGAGACAGTTGGGGAAAAACACATCCCTAGAGAAGAAAGGACTGTGCCTTCTCATGCATTGAAATTTCTCTTCAAGAGACATCCAACCCCACAAGGCAATTAAGTCTTCAAATGTGAGCCACTCTGTAGACTCAATTCCCTTTCCAAAATTGTCTCATCACGCCATAGTGAGGCCTCCTCAATCTTGCCAGTGGAGAATTCTAAAAAGCTTGACGACCAAAGGAATCCTTTCTGCATGTGCATGGGTGTGGGTGAACATGGGTGCATTATGAGTGTTGTCATCACTGCAATGTAAGGACTTGATCCACTTTAGATGTAATATAGAGTTCATATTGAATTTCAGATAACCAGTAGAAAGCTTGCAAGTTAGTATGATGGAAGCTGCATTTTTTTAAAAAAAAATGTGGAACGCTTTCAAGCAGCTGTTCAGCAAGCACCAAACTTAGAACTTTCTTCCCTCCTTTCTGCCTTCCAAGATAATATGTTGTGGATTATGTCCAAAATGGATTTGACCAGGTTAATGAATCAGTAATGTTAACTTAAAAGCTATTATTGTATAGAATAGACTATTCTTTAGAATAGAGTAGAGTAGAATAGAGTAGAGTAGAGTAGAGTAAGGTAGGGTAGGGTAGGGTAGAATATTCTTTATTGGCCAAGTGTGATTGAACACCCAAGGAATTTGACACCGATGCATAAGCTCTCAGTGTACATACAAACAACAAAATAATAAGTCATAGACCATAAATCATAGTTATACTCATTAATCATACAAACAAGTGATAACAATATGAGATAGTTTGTGAAAGAATTTTAAATGGCAAAAAGAAGGAAATATATAGCAGACTAAAAAAATCTCAAAAATTAAAATATGTGGATATGCACAAATATACACATGGCTGATAACCATTAGCATTACATAATTCCAAATTAAATCTCCTTTCATCTGTCTCCAGAGCTAGCTGAAGCAGAGTGAGCCTGACAACTAGTGGGCAGAAATGTGCCATACGTTTTCACAAGATCAGGAAAAAACAACAACAACTAAATGTGTTGGATAGATTGAGTCATATTATCCCTGAACAATAATACCCATAGAAGAAAGTGTACATTAATGCATGAATTACTGTTAAAATAAGAGAATGATTGGGAAACTTGAAGCAAAGGCAATTTGAACATAAGGAAACAGAAAATCACAATCAAAAAAATTAATTGTTTGAGTTCCTGTGGCTTTTCTCTATTCCATCTTTTTTTCTATTTCCTCATCTTTTCGCAACAGAAAATCCAATGGCTACTGGGATTCTTCTTCTTAAGGATCCTAAGGAATCCCCCCTCCCCCCAAATCGACTTTTTCATAAATTACTGCAAATCCTGGGCTTTCCCTAGATAGGGGTTTCTCAACCTTGACAACTTGAAGATTTGTGGGCTTCCACTCCCTGAATTCCCCAGCATGGAATTCTGGGAGTTAAAGATAGACATCCTCAAGTTGCCAAGATAGAGAAATATTCCCCTAAGTCTGCTGTATTTCTCCATTGTGCCCAAGTTGTGTCCAAATATTTTGGTCATGGCAGCATCCAGAGGTGAAAAATGGATTTCATTGTTAATATATAAAAAAGCATAATCAAACATTGTAGTCTATCCCTGCCATGAATGTTACCTGAATATGATTCAGGTGGTTGAAACATACAACCAAACCTTAGGATTCAAGTCAGGCCTATCTTTAATCTTGCTTCAAGATGTATTCTTTTCAGTGTGAAAGTGTGTAAATCTCAGTAGAAAACGAAGGAGAATAAATTAAACCTCCTTTCTCTGGTAAGATGTTCTTGATCTAGATTAGGAATCTGTCCTGACAGTAGGCCACAGGGTTCAACTAATGCACAGCGTTTTATCTAGTTTGGCACCCAGTCGACTAAATTTGCCGTGTTGTTTCTGTTTTTTCATTTCCCTTTTGAGATTTCATTATTGTTGTTATTCCCCCAAATCCTTTGTCTTTCTACAACTCTCCGTTTTGTGTGGATTGTGATCTTTTGGCTCCAACTTTCTAAAGCAGGGGTCTCCAACCTTGGCAACTTTAAGACTTGTGGACTTCAACTCCCAGAGTTCCTCAGCCAGCAAAGCTGGCTGTGGGAACTGTGAGAGTTGAAGTCCACAAGTCTTAAAGTTGCCAAGGTTGGAGACCCCTGTCCTAAAGGAAGACACAAATGGCTAATAACTTGAAAGAAGATGAGATTTTGCAGAGATGCTTTGAATAAAATCCAATACAAGGCCAGAAACCAAATAATTTTCCCATAGTCAATCATTTCTGGAACAGATCATTCTTCTTATTAAGATTGCCAGGAGACACATCCTTTACCACGGACAGTATTTTATACTGGAATATGCATCTTGTTCTTCAAGAAGAGCCCAGTCAGCCAAGGAAAAGAAAAAGAAATCACAGGGGACTAGTGAACATTTGAAAGGATTTGGAAAAGTTTATGACTTCAGCACAACACTGTCCAGAGATTGCTTAAGCAATCTATCTGTTCAGAATAGCCAAATACACAAAAAGCATTATACAACCCAAATAGAAATCTTTCCACTATTTGGAAGCCAGAAGAGTGGACCTACATAGGACTATCTGCCCCTGCTAAACACTCTGCTAAACAACTAATTCCAACAACACTGTCTATGCCCTAGGATGTCAAATCACCTAGTAAGGCTGTATTAGTTATTATCTTTGCATCTCAACAATATCATCAATATCATATTACTTATTACCTAATTATAGTCATATAACTTTGTTGTTTGTATCTCAGGATTTATGTTGCCTTTATTTAGTATCCTTTTATGATTTATGTTGTTTGTTTATTTAGTGTCCTATGATTATCAATGAGTGTTGTATTTTATGATTTATGATGATTGTACTTTATGATTATGATTATGATCACCTGTTGCTTGTATGGACACTGAGACCTTATGCAGATAAAACATTTCAGGAATTATCAAGAGCCAAAGGCAAAATACAGAAGGATGAAAGAAACTATGTAATCTATAAAATCAACTGTAGCCATTGCAACCATTTCTCTGTGGGACAAACATCATGTCAATTAAACACCAGAATCCACGAACACTGTCTGGCAGTCAAATGTCACGATCCTAAATCCTTAATCTAGTTCCACACCAACACCAAGCAGCACCAGTTCAACTGGAGCAACACAAAAATCATTGGCCATGCTACCACCCGCCACATGCATGAGTTCATGCCTGGCACTTCACAAGCAATTCCATCAACAGCCACACTGACCTACAACCAGCCTATTAACTCCTCAGAATCCAAATCAGCTGCACAGCCTCACCAGCAGTTCACCTCCCAATGACCCTCACCCAATGTTATCTCCTTATCACAAGACCCATCACATTACTGATAACTCGCAGCTGACCCATCACAAAACCCTCACTTGACACCTAACCTAACCCTTATAAACAGAAGAACACTGACTCTGACATTCCCTAAACTCTGCTGAAGATGTTACCTAGCCTGGTAGTGAAATGTTCAGAAACCAACCCACAAGCTCGGGGAATGAACCTTCACCCTCATCCTACACCCGAGCTACCGATGTTTGCCACTAAGGCTATTCTATTCTGTTCTGTTCTGTTCTGTTCTGTTCTGTTCTGTTCTATTCTATTCTAAAAAAAGGATGTTCTTCTTTTCGGTAGAAAAAATGAAGAGTGGCACAGATTCTGTCAAATACTTATATTCAAGTTAAAGCTGGCTAGTATGATGTACATGTTTGATTATTGTCCTTGGACTACATTGTCTTGGAGTGATATACAGTTATAATAATTTCTGCTAATGTCTCTGATGTCCGATTCTTCATTCAAGACAATGTGGAATGTGACATTTCATGTTACAACTCTGCTGTGATCTTTAGATGGAACTTTGTAGCTGCTTGGCAAGCACTGAGCAGTACTAAAGATTTGTTCTGCCTCTCTGCAACTTGACTTGCACTGACATTCAAGCACTATGAAATTCAAAGTCCACTTAGTCTATTTTGAGGAAGTGAAATCTTTAAAGAGCATAGTCAATCCAATTCTGTCTCCTTTCAACTTGTATAAGAAATGTATGAGTAGCCTCAGGTCAGAAATGGGTAACATTTTCACTGGATTCTTTTTTCACATTTCTTTATGCATAAATATAGAACATATTTTTTTCAATGTGGGAAAAAGTGAAACTGACAGATGTCTCAGCTGACACAGCTCTCAACTTTGAAGATTCCATACTTCAAACACTGGCCACTTAGCTTAATTGTTTCAGTTTACTAAGCAGTAATAATAGAATTAAAGCGTCTTGTTAGAGTACAGGACAAACATATTTGTGTGTTGCTCTGTTGCTGCCAAAAGCATTTTCTCTAAAGTGAATCAAAATTAGCAGAACAACATCAAAATAATACCACTTGGGTTAAATTGGATGTAATATGTCAGGCCAGTTAAACCATTAACTGGCATGAAGGTTAGGGAGGAGATTAGGAGTTTGTCATAGGGAAGGGAGATTTGCTCTGCAATGATCCAGATTAGAATACTCCCTTTTCCTGTAACTACATAGAGGAATTCTTTGGTGGCAACATAGACTTTCAACCATTTGCAGAAAGTATTCATCATCATCTTTCAGTGTTGCTTAAAAACAGTTCTTGGTTAAAGGGGAAAAAACAAAACAGCTTTAGCTTTGAGCCTTGGTGGCATAGTGGTTAGAATGCAGTATTGCAGGCTAGTATTGATTTGCAGGGTCGTATTGCAGACTGATTCTGCTGACTGCCAACTTCCAGCAGTTCGGCAGTTAGATTCTCACTGGCTCAAGGTTGACTCAGTCTTTCATCCTTCTGAGGTCAGTAAAATGAGTAACCAGATTGTTGGGGGCAAGATGCTGACACTGTAAACTGCTTAGAAAGGGCTGTAAAGCACTGTGAAGCGGTATATAAGTCTAAGTGCTATTGCTATTGCTTTACACTATCAAACTACCCTGTTTCCCTTAAAATAAGACATCCCCTGATAATAAGCCCAATCAGGCTTTTGAGCGCATGTGCTAAAATAAGCCCCCCCTGAAAATAAGCCCTTCTCGAAAATATTTAAATGTATGCACAGCCAGTCCCTGCCATGTCCTCTGGTTTCCTCCATGTGCCCCAAAATAATAAGACCTCCCTGAAAATAAGGCCAAGCACTTATTTCGGGGTTCAAAAAAATATAAGACAGGTTCTTATTTTTGGGGAAACATGGTATGTGATGGCATGCTGTAAATCCCCTTCAGTATTTTATCCCTTAATATTCAGAGTAACTCATTCATCTAATGCTTTCTTAGTTCTTTGAAACTTTGCATTATAATCTATGCCTTTGGGACTTCCACTGTTTTGAGATTAGTCAAGTGATATGGCCTTGACTTTTATTATTAGTAGTATTATTTTACACAGAAGTGACTATTTGTTATACTGAAGCGGAAAAAGCATTAATGTTCAAACACAGGCAGTCGCTTTCATGACAAACTATTTTGTTTTAAATTCATATTTACTGACAAAGAAATAAAGGGAGACTAGTATAGATCTATTTCAAGCTATTTAGTTCTCATCAGCTAGCCATACCCTTCTGGAATTCAAACCTGGGCTTGCAGTCAGGCTGTCCTTTCTGTGTGCCTGGTTGTTCAAAGATCAAGAATTAGTCTGATAAAAATAGGTGACAATTCTGATCCAATACTGCAGATATGATTCAATGCACAGAGTCACAAAGTTAAATCCTTAGCAGAGAGATCTGTAAGTTTCACTTTGTCCCACATTAAAAAAAGAAGAAGTCTACATCTACGTCTAAATGTGAAAAAAGAATCCAATGAAAATGTTACCCACATCTGACTTGAGGCTAATCATTCCATGCACAGAACATTTCCTGGCATGAAATAATATACAATTCCATTCCATTGTTAAATATTAGTAATACAATTATAGTCAAACTCGTATCATTACTTTTCCATATGAAAGGTGTGCATGAAATAAACATTTTATTTCTATGTACCAGTATGTTGCTCCTTAAAACTCCCTTCCACACTGAGAACCTGTTTTAATTCATGCTCTTGCAAGAATATTTAGAGTATTTCTCATTGATGCTCAATACCTCTTCTTTATAGGGTCCTCTCGGTATACCTGGTTCAGCAGGTTTTCCTGGCATACCTGGCATGAAGGTAAGTAGTTTTTTTTAAATTTTATTAATCAGTGATGGAACGTACAGTTAGATGGTAGCCCTTAGTCAGCCTTGGCTCAAGAATCATTCTCAAATGGACTTAGTACTTGAATAGAAAATCAACAGGAAATCCAGGCTAGGCAGAGACTTCTAAAAACTTGTGGAAGTTGATGATATATATTTTCAGTATTGCTGCTAAGAAACAAGATATACAGTATATGTTCATATAGATATCAGGAGCAGAGCTCAACTTGTAGGATACTTTAACTTCACACAACTGGTAAAAGAGCCAGTTTGGGGTAGTGATTAGAGCACCAGATTACAAAGCAGGAGATTGTGAATTCTAATCTGATTTTAGAGGTAAAGCCAAGGGTGACCTTGGTCAGTCACTCTCTCTCATCCCTGGGAAATAGGCAAAGGGAAACCACATCTGAAATCTTATGAAGAAAACTGCAGGAACTTGTCCAGGAAGTCCCAAGGAGTCAACACTGACTCGAAGGGAGGCTCACATACATGGACACATACCATAGTAGGAATGGCAGTAAGACATATGATTGCTTATAATTAAAGCTTCTTAGTTTAGAAATTATTTCTCTGATGTTATGAACCGTTCCACTGATTATTTGTTCTGTCAGGAAATTCCTCCTTAGTTGGATTTTCCCTTGATTAGTCTCCATCTATTGCTTCTTGACCTACTTTTAGTTGCTTTGGAGAATAGGTTGACTTTTCTTCTTTGTGGCAGCTCCTTAGATATTGGAATACTGCTATGTCACCCCTAATCCTTATTTTCACCAACCATGAACTGTTTAACAGAATAGCAGAGTTGGAAGGGACCTTGGAGGTCTTCTAGTTCATACCCTGCTCAGGCAGGAAACCCTATGCCAGTGATAGCTAATCTTTTCTGGATTAGAAAGTGTGCACGTGCATGTGTGAATACACCGGAACCCCCAAAATGCAATGTGTGCATGGCCCCCGCACATGCGCCCGCCCCCTGCATGCAGCCCCCCCGCCCCCCCTGCATGCATCCCTCATGCATGTATGTGCGGGCCCCACATGTGCCCCATGCATGCACGGCAGAGACCCGAAGACCAGGTGGCCAGCGGGAGGCGCATGCACGGTAGATCTGAACTGGGGTGACGGCTCACGTGCCATCAGAGAGGGCGCTGTGTGCCACCACTGGCATGTGTGCCATAGGTTCGCCATCATGGCCCTATACCATTTCAGACAAATGGTTGTCCAATCTTTTCTTTAAAACTTCCAGTGTTGAAGCATTCTCAACTTCTGCAGGGAAATTGTTGCACTGATTAATTGCCAGGAAATTTTTTCTTAGTTCTAGGTTGGTCCTCTCCTTGATTAGTTTCCATCCACTGGTTCTTGCCCTGCTTTCTGGTGCTTTTAAGACTGGTTGACTCTCTCTTCTTTGTGGCAACCCCTGAGATATTGGAGCACTGCTATCATGTCACCCCCTAGTCCTTCTAGACATGAAAAGAAGGACTAGGGGTGACATGATAGCAGTTTATCACATTCAGATTTTGGAAAAGAGGAATAAACTCTACCAGGAACCCCAATTTTAGGAACATGTACTCAGTAGAAATGAATGAATTGACAGAACCCTTGGTTAATTTATTTCTCATGATCTAGGTTTAGATTGATTCTCCTGCTTGCTAGGATTTTGAATAATTTTGGGGAGAGTAAACATTATAGAAAGACTACACATTCTGATTTATTTCTAAAACTACAGATTCAAACAAGAGTTTAGTACCAGTTTCTGAAACTAGGACTGATTAAGCCTGAGTTCAGACAAAATTATGTTTGCTTAGCAATGTTTTTTTTTTAGCCCTGAGACCCCAGATAGCCTATCAGTATTGCAGCCTTTTTCACTAATAGGAGGAGAAGCCAAGGAGGAGATATTAGCGTGCTGAAAACAGTATTGTTTTGTGAGCATATTGCCCTAAAGTCCCCTCTAAAAGAACTCTGCAAAAAGTTTGTTAGTTAAGTATTTTGTTGCAACTCCAGATGTGGATGGATGCAATTTGAAATGGGAGATGGGCGTGAACCAAGGACAAGCAAGTATATCACATGTACATCCAGTTATGAAGTGAAGAGGCCTGTTTCTGAGATAATCACATAGAGATAATCAGTTAGATGAAATAAACTTAACTTTACTTCCCAATATATCCTTTTAACATTATTATATTTTTTTACTATTGTGAATGTGATGTTACTGATTTGCACAAATCTGGTTGCAACATCGCTTAGGAAGCTGAAACAGCTGGAAATGCAATCTATTTAAATGGATGTTGGCAGTGCTCCTTGGATCTGGTGCCACAGAATAATAAACAGCAGAAAAGCTGAGAACAGCCAGAATTTATTACTCATTTATATGGTGTCATTAACTGTCTACTTCTCATGCAGTGTTAATGCCTCTCCTCCCAGCTGCAATGCCTAAACAAAATTGAGAAGAGAGAGGTTATTTAGTGTAAAGAATTGGAATAGGAAAAATATTCCTTGTCTTTGACACTGAACGACCTTCTATGGGTTGGCACTGCAGTTCCCAAAATTTCCAGCCAGGGGTGCTGCTAGCTGGGAATTTGGGGAGTTATTGGCCTCACATGTTTGAAAGTGCAGGTTGGAAAATTTTCCTAAATAAATTGTCCTATTTAACAGGTTCCTTTAACTCCTCTTCTCTTTTTTTGTAGATGAAATCTTTGCATGTGAGAGAGTGAAGTTAGGGTTGCTGTCTGCTCTTTTCAAAAGTAACTTTTCCCCTGTGGTTGGGGAAGGTGTGTGCTATAATAAAGTACAGGTTGTCTTCAACTTACAACAGTTCATTTAGTGACCAAAGTTACAACATCATTGAAAAAAGTGACATGACTGTTTTTCACACTTAACGACTGTTGCGGCATCCCCATGGTCACGTGATCAAAATTCAGATGTTTGGCAACTGATTCACATTAATGATGGTTTCATTGTCCCAGGGTCATGTGATCACCTTTTGCAACCTTCTGACAAGCAAAGCCAATGGGGAAGCTATTTTCATTTAATAACCATATTAGGAAGTTAACAACTGCAGTGATTCCCTTAACAACTGTGGCAAAAAAAGTCATAAAATAGGACATTACTCACTTAACAATGATCTCACTTAACAACAGAAATTTTGGGCTCAATTGTGGTCATACGTTGAGCACTACCTGTATTTTGTACAGATTTGCTATGCTGAGTTGTATCTATTCCTTGCAGATTACAAAACCTCACATTGAGCATAAGAAAGAGTTGTGATAGAAAAGGCAACCTGGCCATTATCTAGACTACTGTATCTCAGCCAGAAATTTTAAGACATGTGGACTTCAACTCTCAGAATTTGTGAATGCTGACAGGGGGATTCTATGTGTTGAAGTCCACATATCTTAAATTTGACAAGGTTGAGAAGCCCTGATATAGGCCAAGACAGCATCATACAATTGAGGTACCTCCATTAGACCTGGCAAATCTTAGTTGATCTTGAAAACCTAAGCAAAGTCAGCTCTTGTTAGAAACAGGGAGAACACAAGAAAACTGCAGTGCTACAGACTGGAATGAGGAAGGTTTTTTTAAAAAAAGAAAAAAAAGAAGGAAAGAAATGTAAATCACTTTCGTATTCTTACAAAGGAAACACTGTGTTCATGGAATCACCAAAGGTTGAACTTTGACCTGGAGGAGACCAGCATTTGTCCTGTAAAGTATGTTCCCTGAGGTTGTAAAATGAGAAATGAGACTAAAGCTATAACTTCTCCCAAATTGTGTATTGCACTATTTTTTACTGTTAAACAAGACTCCAGAGGTGTTGTAAAGCAGGCAGGTAGATGAACTGAGGAGAAATTTTTGTTTCATTCTTCTTTGCTGTCTCTGAGAATTTTTAAGGATTAAATTTCTGAAGTAAATTTCTGGCAATCGTAGTAGGATTTGGTCACTTATATCATGTCATTAAAGTTCAAGGAATTGCTTTCAATTATCTTTATGTCCCTTCTGCTAGACATTCCTTATCTCTGATATTTGAAGGAAAGAAGTACGAATATATTTTTGTGAGATAGTTGTTGAATTGAAGTTTTCTGTGCCTTGAAATCCTATGCAGCATAGTAAGCATTAGTTAACCATGGTCTTGGAGAGAAAGGATAAACCTAATCAGTCCAACAGATGCACTATGTATTTACAGTTGGCAATTCTCACTGAACAAGAACTTATTGCCAGTGCTGTAATTCAGTGAATCAAATAATTTCTCTAAACATGTATAATAAAGTAAGCACAAAATTTAACAAATGTCTAAAGGAAAGGCATGACTTTCCTGATGTTTTTCTTTTAATTGGAGGCATGTCCCTCAGTTTTACAGATCAGTAGAATGATATTAAATTATATTAACAATCACCACAAACATCCATAATATCCTATCTCCATTATCTCCAATTTATTTATTAATTGCATGTGATTAACATGTTTTGTATATGAATACAGTAGATAGAGCATATGAGTCTTATGTGGATCCCAGTCTCATTTTTGTAGTTCCAGGAATCTTCCAATATCATCATGCCAAAATTTTATGATAAAACACTGAATAACAACAGCAGTTTTATATGCTTTTTAGTCAAATAATGTCTAATTACAATGTCTCCAGTGGGTTTCTCATACCTATTTTAATTAGACAAATTACTATGCAAAGGTCATTTTTTAAAAAGAGCCATGATCAGTTCTATCTCCGCTTCCTCCCTCTCTCCCTCCCATGTGATTATGGTGTCACCCACACCTCAATGTAAAGTTGTTTGTTTATTACACTAATTTCACCATAAAACATTATTTATCTCATTTCATAAGGAAAAGTCTTGAGTTCACTTTTTCAAAAGGCACATGATTTTATAAAACATCAGCACAACACAGTTCAACAGAAGATGAAAAATAATCCCAGGTGTTTTTTTTTAAATCCCACCTAATATGGTGAATTTGGAGACTAGATGTGAGCCTGCATGGATTCTTGATCAGATCAATCTGATGGGGCTGAAGATACTTTATTTCTGTGCTAAAAGACAAAATGGGAGCCCACCATTCCTTATATAAAATCCAGATAGACTTGATACTGCATTAGCACCAGGGTAAGATTCAGTGGTGGGATTCAGCCAGTTCGCACCACTTTGGGAGAACCGGTTGTTAACTTTCTGAGCAGTTTGGCAAACTGGTTGTTGGAAGAAATCATTAGGGCAGAGAACCGGTTGTTAAATTACTTGAATCCCACCACTGGTAAGATTGTATACCATACTTAGACTAGATGTTGTGACCTAGGCCCAAATAGTTATTACCAGAAGCAATCACTCCTAAAAAAACCATATTTTATTAGAACAGCTGAGAATTACTTCATTTTCAGCTTAGTCCAAATTAATTCCAAAACAAATCCTTCAGAAAAAGTCCTTCAACCTTATCACAAATCTTTGTCTTCTTTGGCATTTTGCCAAAGGCTTTTCTTGGCAAAGCCCCACAAAGTTCAGAAACAAGAGACGCCGACTAGAAACAATTGTAGCAACGTTGCTTTCCTACAAAGAGCCCAAGAGCTACTGCTACTCTTTTAAGCCTTATGGTAGGGGCCAATCATCTCCTGGCCTTACTCCGGAGTTGTCCTTTTTGCTTCAGCTGCTCTTGCCTTCTGGCAGCTCTTCGCATGCATGTACTAGGAACAGGCTCCTCCTGTTCCTCTGTCTCTCTGCTGTCCATCTCTGGAGGCTCAGGAGTCTGCGCATCGCTCCCAGATGGTCCTGGTCCCATCTCTGCCTCTGACACAGAACCCTCGTCCAGGCCTTCCCCTGACTCCAGGACTGACCCATTGTCCTCCCCAGCCTCCTCACTGCCTGACTCCACTGCCAGCTCTGCAGGCTGCTGGTGGACTACAACACTAGATCAGTCAATTCAGATAACTATGAGGAACAGGTAGGAAGAGGAACTCTATTGCATTATATCAATTTTAAATCTAAATAAGCACTTCTTTTAAAAAAATAGCACCTTCAGTCAATGAAAGGCTTAATATGGTTATTAGGATGGTTAGTGTTAATATTGCACTTTCTACTTTTTTTTTTAATGTGAAACTTCAGGGTGAAGCTGGTCCCACAGGTGCACGTGGTCCTGAAGGTCCTCAAGGACCAAGAGGAGATACGGGCGCCCCAGGTCCCCCAGGATTATTTGGTCTTCCTGTAAGTTTTTCAAACTGTTATAAATTATATTTGGAACTATTCATCGCTGACTGGCTGCTAGGCATCATTCATAAATTGAAGTATAGCATGCACATGAAATGTGCTAGAGATAGAAGTATAGCATGCAGACTTCTAGAGATAGAAGTATAGCATGCACATGGAAAAATGTATTGTCTTCAAAAAAAAAGACTATGGAGAATAATTCACACAAAACCTGAAATGGATTGCAAAAAAAAGTTAAAGATGGTTGTAATCACATGAACAGAAGAACATGTTATAAAAGAGTTCACATAGCATATCCCAGTTTTCGATATAACAGGGGATATCGTCTTCTGTGTCTAGTCACGGTGTCATAGGCTACTCAGAAAAGGTTTGAAAGTTAAAACTATTTTTGCATGATATAGCTTAAAGCAATGGTACAATAATTTCTTTGCTTAGGACAGTCAGATATACATGCATTATCTGGAAATTTATACATCAGCCAATATGCATTTTCTTTGTATCTTTCCAGACTATATGCTTGTAAATAATAATTTCCGTATGGATGCATTTTTATACAGTTTATTTTCTGCTTGGAACTAAATCACAAATTCTAGAGAAGTAGGGAATCTGAAGGATAAAATGTTCTGATCCAAATTGCTGTGCGCACAAGTATGAAATTGGTCAGTTTGTTTAAAAATATAGACCAGATGAAATTTTCTGACAGTCTTTCACCTTGTAGGAATTGCTTAAAAGTTACAGTTTTTCAAAGAACTGTAAGAGTTCCCCAGAATAGGCAAGTTCCAAAAGCCTGAAACTGTTTGCATTTTTTTTTTAATTTGCATTTATATCCCACCCTTCTCCGAAGACTCAGGGCGGCGTACACTATGTCAAGCAATAGTCTTCATCCATTTGTATATTATATACAAAGTCAACTTTTATTGCCCCCAACAATCTGGGTCCTCATTTTACCTACCTTATAAAGGATGGAAGGCTGAGTCAACCCTGGGCCTGGTGGGACTTGAACCTGCAGTAATTAAGTTGGGAAACATCTTAAGATATTAAGACATTTAGATATTTAAAACAACTACTTTACAAGTAGTCCCTGCTTACCGATTAGTTGCTTAGCGATCGGTTGAAGTTACAGTGGATCCCAAACAAGGTACTTATGGTCTTAATTAATTCTGACCCCCTCCCCCCATGCATTTTGGTCATCGAGCAATGCGCCTCATTTAGAGATGTTTGCAGCATCCTATGGTCAGGTGTTCATGATTTACATTTTTTTTCTTTGCCAGATACCGGCAATTACTTCCATTTTCCAACACAAAACAGCTACAGTCACCATGTTCACTGCCACCAAAAATTGTCATAAAATGATATTGGTCTTTGGCCTAGTTAACAATTAGCATATGTTATGGCCATAATGGCGGGGTCAATTATGGTCACAAGTCAAGAACTACTTGTATCCCTTAAAGCATCTTATCTGAAAGATGTACCCATACCTACTTACTTTTTGGAATGTATTTCTTCAATATGCGTGCAAAGCTTAGTTGTTGTATTTAATTCTTATTACTTCTTTTATGACAGTTTTAATCAAATAGTATCTTTAATTCTTATTTCAATGGAAATAATAAAAGATTTTGTGGCACTTAATTAAGCATTTTTCTGATGACACTTTTTTAAAGTTTTTAAAGTCCCACAAGAGATTATGTAATAATAAACTTGTTCATTTTTAACTAAGCCTGAATGACTGAAGCTAGGTCAGAATCTTAACATTCTTGATATTTTTAGTTCAAGATTTTAGGGGAGTTGTTCAATGGAAATCAAAGGACAGATATCCACAAAATTCTAGACTGTGAAAATTCCAACTGGAATTGATATTAAACAGCTGCCTCCAAACTATATTGTTCAGAAATTAAATCACTTGATACATAAGAAATTGACATTTGCATGTGATATTTCAGTCAAATTGGTACATAGGAATAGCCATGTTTGATGAAATTGTATTAACACATATCTGCTTTGTGCTGTTTTAGGGTGCCTTAGGTACAGATGGTTCCACAGGTACAAAAGGGCCTTCTGTAAGTAACTGACTTAAGCAAATACTGTTTTTAAGACTTTATATTCCATTCCATGGACACTGTTGACCACGTCAATGTATCTCACAGGGATCTCCAGGAACTTTAGGTCCACCTGGCTTACCAGGTCCACTTGGTTCTCCAGGACCACAAGGCAGCACAGGTCCTCCTGGCATTCGAGGACAAATGGTAATGATTTGAAAAATCAGAAATGGTAAAATTCTGTATTTAATGCAAGTTTATTTATTTTGGGTTTTATACCCCACCATAATCCTGACAATCAACAACAGGATGGAAGCATCCATGGATAAATCTTTTTGGTAATTATTACCAAATTAAATTACCAATTAAAACTTTATGGTAATTGTAGAAAAACAAGGTAACAATAGTAAAACTACTGGAACAATATGTCCCAAAGATTGTTTTCCAAAAGGCAGTTGAAATTTCTTGGTTTTTTTTGAAAATGTTTAGCTTCTTATTCAAGAAGCTTCTTCATGAGGAACTGAAGAAGCTTCTTGGATAAAAAGTGAAACATTAAACAAAACACCAACAAAGTCCAGGTGCCTTTTGGAAAATAACCTTTGGGACAGCCATGACCTGGATGACTGAGAATCTCCATAGACTATTAGAACAATAAATAAATAAAGTGTGTAGTACTGGTATTATATGGCTATAGAAGCTTTCATTTTTTAAGAAACAGGCTGTTGCATTTTTCACCAATTTTTGAATAGTTTCAAAGGAGCTAAACATACAGCCTATTAGCAACTTTAAAATACTGTAATATCCAGAAAGATGCTCTGGATCACATTATATGATTTAGCATCTAAGAGCAGCTGCTCACAAAGTGGAAAAACTCTTTTTCTGGGACAAATGTCAGTTCTCCGTTGACTTGCTAGCTTGTTTATTATTTATGTTTTGATTTATGTTCCATGTTCTTCTTGCACATGGGGCCCTCAAGAGAGTGACTTGCAAGCCACCAGGTGCTCATGAGATTGAGGCTGGAAATTTGAAGCAAATTTAAGGGAGCCTCTTCTATAGATAGCAGTGAACTGAGTCATTTGATACTGAGATGAGCAAAGTGTTTTGAATATGACACAACATTGTCATAAAACAACATTTTAAACTTTTAATATTTAGCGATTCCAGACAACAATCCATATCTTCTTTATTTACATGGAGCAAGACTGACATATCTGCATATGATTATAATATTATTGAGCAGATGATGTAGATTATACCATGCTGAAGAAACCATGAATTTGGCCTATATTAATAAATTTTGAACAAGACATGGATTCACAAAAATGTTGTACTTCCTGTCACTTTGAAAAGCTCAGATCATTATTCTAATGGTGATACTTGCTTTCAGGGAGATCCTGGTGTTCCAGGTTTCAAAGGAGAAGCTGGACCCAAAGGAGAGCCAGTAAGTTTTCAAAATATATTCTCTAGAAACCATCTTTAAAATGTTCCTTTATAAAATAACATGCATCTTCTTCTATTATTCAGTTCTGTCCTTAATATGCCACAAACTTTATGGGTTTTTTCCCTCATTATTAATTATTTATTAATACTTATTAGAGCTCTACTTTTCTCCAGAACCCCAGGGTGACAAAAAAGCAGTCTATCCTCCCACTTTTTTCTACATCTTGTGAGGTAGTTTGAGCAAAGGGATAGTGAGTGGTTCAAAATCCTCTAGTAACTTTCTGTGCCTGAAGCTGGATTTTAATCTGGATCTCCCTGATCTTAGTTACAAACTTTAAATATTAATTGTGCTGTCCCATTGACTTCTTCATATTGCAAAGGAATGCCATTTTTCATTTTAAGTAAATAAATATGGAACTTGGCTTGAAGTTTCTTTTTTCTCTTTAAATATTTATTTGATTTAAAGGGGTGATTTGAAAAATTATTTTAAAACACACACAAAATAAGTCTCCCTTTCTTGGGAAAATAAGTAGTAATATAACAAAGGAGTGATCCTAATTTCTCACTTTCTGTGCAGTCAAGGTACAATTGATTGGTAACAATTTTTAAAGCACATGTCCAGATGATATCACTGCTGTCTCATCTGCAAACTCCTGTGGAGGTGACCTAGAGTTGTTTATATCTATTTCATAAGTATCTACAACACTAGAAAATCCATATTCATCTAATAAACTATTTGTCAAGGTCAACCCTTGACTAGTTCAATCACTATTCACTATTCAATCGTTCAGTTATTATTCCAAAACTTATTGCAGAATTAATTTCTACTAATGCAAATTTTGCCAGTGTTCTAAAAAGCTATATTTTTCGAATAGAAACCTGCAAAAAAGCATTAAAAAGGATGTTTGCAGAAATGATATATTTTCAAAACCTTCAAGAAATATAATTGGATTCGAAATGGGACATCTGTATTTGTCTTGTGTCAATGGCAGCATGATTGAATGATGGTCTTGTTCATTTTCTTTATAAGTGCAAATGTTTTTCACTAGGGTCCCCATGGCCTCCAAGGACCAATTGGACCTGTTGGTGAAGAAGGGAAAAGAGGTCCTCGTGGTGATCCAGGATCAGTTGGTATTCCTGGACCTGTTGGAGAAAGGGTAAGAATAATAAGGGGAAAAAAATCTCAGTAGTTTCCTGGTGAGCTATCTTGGGAATAGCCCTGTTTAGTTTTGCATTTAAAGTGGAATATCCAAAAGAAGTCCAACTATGGTGGCAAATAATGGTTTGGATCTTGACTGTAGTCCTTTCAAAGGAAACTGCTAGATTTCTAACTCAGTTCATTGCTTTGTAGGAAAATATTATCAGATTTTTTGAAAGGCATGCATGACTTCAAGAGTAAAGGAAAAAATAGCATACTTCACCTTTCCATCTTTTTTGGTAATAATTCATCACAGGGGAAAATGTTTTTTTGAATAATTTGGATCAAATTAGCAACTTCCTCCAAAGGTAGTTCAAAAACTGTTGCTAGAGTCACCCTAATATCTGAACTAATAGGATCTGAACTTCCTAAAGTGATTCAACTGAGTTTTTATAATGCAAAAAATGTATATAAATTTCAGAACAGCAAAACCATTTTTAAAAATGGACATATGGGAAATTTGGTGTGATATGGTCATGTCATGTAATTATTGTAAAAAAAAAACAACCCTCAAATTTAGCCATATCCATAAATATCACATGGCAAAATGTCATTTTGTTTGAGAATTTCAGAGAAAAGTGGTTTTCGTCCTTGTTCCTTCTTAGTTTTTAATTGGAGAAAGAATGTCATTTGTTCAATATGCTTGTTTTCCAGTATTTAAATAAGTGACGTGATTGGTTTCTAAATATCTGCATGGCAAGCATTCACTTTTAAAATTTCTTTGGTTTCTTTGCAATTTTATTTATAGTATAGGTTTTTTATTAACTAGAATAAACAATGTCATGAAAAATTGTATCATGGTAATTATCATTATTATAATCAGATTTCTGCATATCCTATGCTATACATTTAAATCATCGTTGTCATCATCATCATCATCATCATCATCATCATCATCATCATCATCATCATCATTATCATCTTCCTAGTGTTATTCCCATAAGAGCAGGATCCATTTTTCAGACTGACAAAATGCCATCTTGCATAATCAGTATTTGCAGTATGGCTATACTGTAGATCTATTGGTTGCCACACACAAAAAAATGATCCACTGGCTTGTTGCCTGGGTTTGATGTCAGTTTGGTCTGTGTTCAGCTCAGCACTGCCCTGGCAGGCGGGCAGTGTCAGCAGCATCACTAGGAGGAACAGACTTTACTGCCATTTATGGATAATGATCCTGGATAAACTTAGATTTCACTAAGAAGTGGGCTCATCAACACCTCTCAGATTCAGAGGGGTCTATTGGTAATCCTTTGGCAATTTTTATTCTTTGAACGTTTTTTCTCCAAATACAATGTATTTCAAACACTATTTTAAACGTAAAAAGAAGTTTAAATGTCACAAGCATAAATCATACATGTCACTCCATAAAAAAAAACCTACTTTTGTTTCCATAGGGTCCTCCTGGTAACCGTGGCTTTCCAGGATCTGATGGTTTGCCAGGACCAAAGGTGAGTACAAGGATTATTAAGATCTTTTTTAATAGTACGTATATTCGGGAAATGTAATCAAAATCAAAATAGTGCATCATATAAGGAATTTAATGTCATCTCCTATTTTCTCTTCTCAGAAAGTTTCCATTTAAAAACAAACAAACACTCACAGGGGTACCTCAGTTGGTAGAATGATGTTGCCATTGGGGATTTAAGAGAGGCCATTTTGAATTTAGAAATTAGCCAAGAAACCCCTATCTGTTTATGTTGCTTTTGGTTGATCTTGCTTCCTTGATGCATGTTTCTTAGCGAAATAACTCAGCCTGAAAAACATTGTTCTGTAAGAGCTGTTATTGGGTAGCTCAGAAATTATTTGGAAACAAAACCCAAATACTCTTGAAATCACTTCCACCTCAATACACACTTCTACTGTGTTTTCCAAAAAATAAGACCAGGTCTTATATTAATTTTTGCTCCAAAAGACACATTAGGGCTTATTTTCTGGTTAGGTCTTATTTTGGGGAAAATACGGTACTAAATGCATCCATCTGGCTGACAATCTTAACGGGCTTATTTTTGGGGGTAGGGCTTATATTACGAGGATCCTGAAAAATCATGCTATGTCTTATTTTCTGGTTGAGTCTTGTTTTTGGGGAAACAGGATAATTATACGTGAAATGCCACAGAGTGATCTTGCTTTTGATTTCCTTTTCAGGGAGCTCAAGGGGAACGTGGTCCTGCGGGGGCTTCAGGCCCTAAAGGAAGCCAAGGGGATCCTGGTCGCATGGGTGAACCTGGTCTGCCAGGTGCCAGGGTAAAGAAAGAATAATAATCCTACTCTATACATCCAGACTGAACCTGTCTAAAAAATGGAAAGGGCTATTCAGATCCACAAGTCTTGATTAATTTATGAGAGTGCACTGTATAAATATTAATATCATTTAGATCAAAATGTAGGACTGTAGATGCCAAATATTATAAAATAGCATAAATTTGCATAACTTATGAATTAATCTTATGAATAGGTGTACTTTTTGGATGAAAATGGTAACCGAGTGCCAGAAATCACATTGTTTTATAATACGTTATTTTTACAGGGTCTGACAGGAAATCCAGGGGTCTCAGGTCCAGAAGGAAAACTTGGTCCCTTGGTAAGTAAAATGAGACATTTCTGGGAGAATTTAGTTGACTTGTGTCTAGACCTATTTAACTGGAAAGTCAAAGTAACTGAGTGGGATCTTGGTTCTTGATAGCCTTATTCTTGTTTTCCTTCTGTAACAAGGCTACTTTAGAGTAGGGGTCTCCAACCTTGGCAACTTTAAGCCTAGTGGACTTCAACTCCCAGAATTCTCCAGCCAGCAAAGCAAAGCTGGCTGGGTAATTCTGGAAGTTGAAGTCCACCAGGCTTAAAGTTGCCAAGGTTGGAGACCCCTGCTTTAGAGAACAATTCTCATGAAGAAAAGGAGAACATTTTATCTGACTACCCAACCTGGTGAAGGAGGTCATGGGACTGGTTTTTTAAAGGCATCAAGCTAGAAATTAGGAGCCCCCAAATCCTAGTCTTGCCTTGGGCATGGAAGCCAATCAAATGACTTTGGCAGGGCAAACTACTTCCAAAATATATCATCAAGAAAACTGCAGGGAGTCATCAGGATTCAAGACTCACTGGAAAGTAAACATTTTCAAAAGTTAAATCTTCTTTAATAGTTACTTCAGGTATAAATTTACTAAACTGAGGTTAACTGACCCTCAGAGCCTGGGCCTTCAGCTGATGTTGTGCAATGCACGGTCCGTGGCCAATAAGGCCCCCCTAATTTATGATCTTATTCAGGGGGGTGCCGCGGACTTTATAGGCATTACGGAGATCTGGTTGGGCGCAGAAGGGGGCGTGCCCCTGGTACAGATGTGCCCGCCAGGCTTCCGTGCATTCCATCAGCCGAGAGCCCAGGGTAGGGGTGGGGGGGTGGCGGTTGTGATTAGAGAGAGTCTGGAGCCGAGGGAGACCACTGTACCTCAGATTGCCGGGTGTGAATCCCTCTTTGTGAAGTGGGGCCATAGATGTCAGATGGGCTTGCTGATCACGTACCTGGCTCCTTGCTGCGTGACAGCTGCCCTGCCCGAGCTCCTGGAGGTGCTTGCTGGGATGGCAGTTGAGACCCCCAGACTTTTAGTCATGGGGGACTTTAACTTGCCATCTTCCGGCTCGTCATCGACAGCAGCTCGGGAGTTCACGGCTTCCATGACGGCCTTGGACCTGACTCAAGTAGTTGATGGCCCTACCCACATTGGGGGTGGTACACTCGATCTGATTTTTATCTCTGGTCAGTGGTTGAGAGATCTGGACTTAAAGGAAATAGTCATTGAACCTTTGTCATGGTCAGATCACTCTCTCCTTCGCCTGGACTTTCTGACCGCCATCCAACACCGCAGGGAGACGGAGCCGATACGTTGGTTCCGTCCCAGGCGCCTGATGGACCCGGAGAGGTTCCGGACGGAGCTTGGGCCATTTCCTGAGGGTCTGGCTCACGGCACGTCTGAGGAACTTGTTGCGGCCTGGGAACGGGCCGCGGCGGGGGCCTTAGATCGTGTCGTGCCTCTGCGGCCTCTGACCCGGCGCAGGTCCCAACCGGCTCCTTGGTTTTCCGAGGAGCTGAGGGGGATGAGCCGGAGAAGACGCCTAGAGAGCACCTGGAGGTCTAGCCGTTCAGAGGCTGATCGGACACTAGTGAGGTCCTATACTAGGACTTACCTAGTGGCATTGAGGGAAGCGAGGCGTTGCTACGCCTCCTCCCTCATTGCGTCGGCAGATAACCGCCCAGCCGCCCTGTTTCGGGTGACTCGTTCCCTCCTTCACCAGGGGGAGCGGGATGACCCGCTGCAGGGACGTGCTGAGGCGTTTAACGGTTATCTATACGATAAAATCGTTCAGCTTCGGGACGGGTTGGACCAAAATTGTGGTGACTCAGGTGAGACGCTCGAGGGTGGTCTTGGTGACATTGTTTGGGATGAGTTTGACCCTGTGGCTCCCGAGGACATGGACAGGTTGTTGGGTAGGTTGAATGCCACCACGTGTTTACTGGACCCGTGCCCCTCCTGGCTGGTGCTGGCCACTCAGGAGGTGACACGAGGCTGGCTCCAGGCGATTACGACCGCTTCTTTGGTGGAGGGTGTCTTCCCGGCCGCCTTGAAAGAGGCGGTGGTGAGGCCCCTCCTTAAGAAGCCTTCCTGACCCGCTGTTTTAGGTAATTATCGTCCGGTCTCCAACCTTCGCTTCGCGGCGAAGGTTGTAGAGAGTATGGTGGCATATCAGTTTCCCTTACACCTGGATGAAACTGTCTATCTAGACCCGTTCCAGTCCGGTTTCCGGCCCGGTTACAGCACGGAGACGGCTTTGGTCGCGTTGGTGGATGATCTCTGGAGGGCCAGGGATAGGGGTTGTTCCTCTGCCCTGGTCCTATTAGACCTCTCAGCGGCTTTCGATACCATCGACCATGGTATCCTGCTGCGCCGGTTGGAGGGATTGGGAGTGGGAGGCACCGTTTATCGGTGGTTCTCCTCCTATCTCTCCGACCGGCGGCAGTCGGTGTTGACAGGGGGGCAGAGGTCGGCCCCGAGGCGCCTCACTTGTGGGGTGCCGCAGGGGTCGATCCTCTCGCCCCTTCTGTTTAACATCTCATGAAGCCGCTGGGTGAGATCATCAGTGGTTTCGGTGTGAGGTACCAGCTGTATGCGGATGACACCCAGCTGTACTTTTCCACACCGGACCACCCCAACGGTTATCAAGTGCTGTCCCGTGTCTGGAGGCCGACGGGTCTGGATGGGGAGAAACAGGCTCAAGCTCAATCCTCCAAGACAGAGTGGCTGTGGATGCCGGCATCCCGCACAGTCAGCTAAATCCGCGGCTGACCATCGGTGGCGAGTCATTGGCCCCGATGGAGAGGGTGCGCAACTTAGGCGTCCTCCTGGATGAACGGCTGTCTCTAGAAGATCATCTGACGGCCGTCTCCAGGAGAGCGTTCTACCAGGTTCGCCTGGTACGCCAGTTGCGCCCCTTTCTGGACCGGGATGCCCTATGCATGGTCACTCACGCACTCGTGACGTCTCGCCTGGCTTACTGCAATGCTCTCACATGGGGCTCCTTGAAGGGCATCCGGAGGCTACAGTTAGTCCAGAATGCGGCTGCGGGTGATAGATGGAGCCCCGTGGCTCCCGTGATAACACCTATCCTGCACAGACTGCACTGGCTACCTGTGGCCTCCCGGGTGCGCTCCAAGGTTTTGGTGACCACCTTTAAAGCGCTCCATGGCATAGGGCCGGGTTATTTACGGGACCGCCTGCTGCTACCGAATACCTCTCACCGACCCGTGCGCTCTCATAGAGAGGGACTCCTCAGGGTGCCGTCAGCAAGGCAATGTCGTCTGGCGGCGCCCAGGGGAAGGGCCTTCTCTGTGGGGGCTCCCACCCTCTGGAACGAACTACCCCCCGGACTTCGTCAGCTTCCGGACCTTCGGACCTTCCGCCGCGAGCTTAAAACATACTTATTTAATTGCGCAGGACTGAGTTAGATTTTAATTTATGGGTTTTAAATTGGGTTTTATTTCTATATTTTTAATTATCGGGCTTTTAGAATAAGTTTCTTAATTGTTTTTATATTGTATTTATGTGTTTTTTAAGTGCCTGTAAACCGCCCTGAGTCCTTCGGGAGATAGGGCGGTATATAAATATGATCAAATAAATAAATAAATAAATAAATAAACTGTAGCTTAACACAACTAATTAACATTTAGTATTAGTTGCATTAACATTAAATGATAATGTAACTAATTAACATTTACCTTTCGCCACGAGTTGAAGACCTACCTATTCATTCGCGCAGGACTGGCATAGAAATTTTAAAAATAAATTTTTAGCAGTTTTAAGATTTTGATTTAATTTGGGGTTTTTTATGTTTTAATAGTTTTAATCTGGCCTGATGTCTAATAAGATTTTTATTATTGTTTTTATTGTATATATTGTGTTGTTTTTACTTTGGCTGTGAACCGCCCTGAGTCCTTCGGGAGAAGGGCGGTATAAAAGTCTAAATAAACTAAACTAAACTAAACTAAACTTTAAATGGTGAAGATTGAATTGTAATATCATTAGCTACCGGAGCAAATAAAACTTAGAGACCAAAAATCAGAGATTTTGTATGTTTAGCTGCCAGAGGCAAACCACGAGGACATTGTCAGAATAACAAAGGGTGAGAAGCTCTGAATTTAAACTCCCCAATTCCTTTTGTCTTTTCAATTTTATTGTTTTCTCTATGCACACATTCAGACAAATACATTATACAAAGTGAAACTATTAATCTGGGGCCTTGAACATCAGATTTCCGAAAGTTATTTCCTTCGGTCCCCTTCCCTGTTTCAGATGTACACCCAACTTGAAAGGTTTTCTGGATGATGATGCCAACAGTTTGAGTGGTTTACTTAACCATAATGTTGATGTTCTGTGTAACTGAAACTTTAAATTATATAGAGGTAGTTCTCAACTTATAACCGTTCATTTTATGACTGTTTGAAGTTACAACAGTGCTAAAGAAAGGGACTTACGACTGTTGTTCACACTTACAACATTGCAGCATCCCTGTAATCATGTGATCAAAATTCAGTTGCTTGGCAACTGGTTCATATTTATGGCAGTTGCAGCATCCTGAGGTCATGTGATCCCCTTTTGTGACTTTCTGACAAGTCAGTGTGGAAACCAGAGTCACTTAACAACCATATTACTAAATTAACAACTGCAGTGATTCACTTAACAATTGTGGCAAGAAAGGTCGTAACATGGGGCAAAACTCACTTAACAAATGTTTCATTTAGTAACATCGATTTTGGGCTCAATTGTGGTCATAAACTGAGGATCACGTGTATGTAAATTAGAAGATGCATAGGTCAAGTGTGGGTTGATTACAGTCAAAAAATACTAGAAATAATCAGTTTTAGAACAATGATATCAATATAGGAACAGGAACATAATTTACTGTGAATACTTTTAATCCTTTTTGTAGTTCTGAGAAACTCTTAAGATTATAGAGTATTATTAGAATAAAAACATATGCTGTTGAGTTACATAAATGACATGGTATGTAGAGCTAGAATAATTCAAAGGGCACTTCCTAGCCTTATCCTTATTTTTCCCAAAATGGAGGGAGTCAATCTGTGTAATTAGTGTTTTAGTCATATAACCTATAATCAAAATTAATAGCGTTTGGGATTATTATCCCAGCATGTTTTACAGCTATGGACTAACAAACAAACAACAAACTAACAAACAAAAAAGGGCCGTGATGGCTCAGGCTGTAAGATAGCCTGTTATTAAAACACAGCTGCCTGCAATTACTGCAGGTTCTAGTCCCACCAGGCCCAAGGTTGACTCAGCCTTCCATCCTTTATAAGGTAGGTAAAATGAGGACCCAGATTGTTGGGGGGGCAATAAGTTGACTTTGTAAATATACAAATAGAATGAGACTATTGCCTTACACACTGTAAGCTGCCCTGAGTCTTCGGAGAAGGGCGGGATATAAATGTAAATAAATAAATAAAAAAATAAAAAAACATTTGAACTGCTAAACAAACTTACCATTTTGTGATGCATATTTCCATCTTTCCAATTTAAATTCCTGAAAGATCCCATGCTGATCTGTTTGCATCCTGCATTGATGATTCTGTAACCAATTTTACACACAGACACGAATACACCCACACAAGACTAAATGCTAGATGTTCCCTTAGGGTGCTCCAGGAGAAGATGGTCGGCCAGGCCCTGCAGGTCCAATTGGAATTAGAGGCCAGCCAGGCAGCATGGGTCTTCCTGGACCAAAAGGGAGCAGTGTAAGTATTGTGCTTTAGAGTTTGACCATATTTACCAATTTGTATAATATGATTAATAATATATTAATAATATATTTAAATAGGGGGATCCTGGAAAACCTGGAGAAGCAGGAAATGCTGGTGTCTCAGGACAGAGGGTAAGTATAATTTTTTTGTTAGAATTCTAAACCATAGCATTTATAGTGCATGAGCTTTTACATGTATATGCCACCTTAAATCAACTTTATTTATTATACCATTTTAGGGGGCACCTGGAAAAGATGGTGAAGTTGGCCCCGCTGGTCCTGTTGGGCCCCATGTAAGTCCTGTCTGAACATTTTTGATGTGAAAGAATATTATTCAAAATTAATGCTTTTGAACGGCATTGAAATTCCAACAGAATAAGAGTCCCGTATATTCTGTACATTCTTATAAATGCATGGTCATTTCTTTGGTAAATTCATTTTTTTAAAAAAGGCATGGTAGTAGGTAGAAGGAAAGATGAGACAAATATATTTCATGATGGGGTAGAGAACTATTGGAGGATAAGACACGTTGCTGAAATACAAAGGCAGAAGATTTACTATTCAGTTCTTTTGTCAAAGGCATCTTCACTTCATCCATATGAATTGCCACATATGTTAAGGCACACATGCTATAAAAATAATAAAAAGGGACATTCCCTCCCCTCCACTGAAATATTGAAAAAGATACATTCATTTTTTTAAATTTTGAACAGAAACATAGGACATTGATACTGGCAACCCAGATGGTTAATCTTATTTGTTCTGTTAATTGCTGACACATTAAAAAATTGGTTTAGAGAAAAGGAAAACCATTCTTAATTGCTTGTCATAATAACCGAATATCTAAAATCATATAGATTCAAAGGGGAAATTGTCTGAATAAATAAAGCAGTAAGTCAAATTAACTTTTCAACTCTGTCAATATTAGCAGCCAAATTGCAGTAAGTTTGGGGGAGCAATAATAAAAGAACAACATCTTCCTATTATTGCGTCAAAATATTGAAAGGTGTATGATTAAGCTGTCGTGGTACCATGTGAAATGATGTTAAAAACATTTGTTTTGTGTAGGGACCAGCAGGAGAAAGAGGAGAACAAGGTCCTCCAGGTCCCACAGGTTTTCAGGTGAGTCTTTTTGAAATCAGTTTTCAATATAAGCCATCCCAGGGCTTTTGGGCTGTTATTATTTTGAGTAAAAACAAATTTAATTAAATAACTGCCAAAGTAATGACCACCACATATTTGGATTACTTATGAATTATTCTTTGTGCTCAAATTAAAATACCACTCAAGCAGTATTTTCAACATATAGTCCAAGATATGCTGACCATTTGTTTTTGGTTTATTTATTTCCTTGCAGGGTTTACCCGGTACCCCAGGGCCTCCAGGAGAAGGGGGAAAACCAGGTGATCAGGTAACTGTTTTGTAATGGTTTTTGCGTGGTTGATTAATTTTGCCTGTTTTTAACTAATCCATTCCTTTACATTTTTTTAGCACTGTTAAGCCACTCAGAGTTACTTTATCAGTAAGATGGGCAGTGTAGAAATGAAATAAGATAAATAAATATTTCTACAGCTGTTTTTCCCCTCAGAAGTTGTGATGCTTTTGAGACAATATATGTTGCCATGGGGGAAGGGGATGTCAAATGTGTATAACATGTATTAAACATGTCCAGATTGATGGAGAAAAGCAGAAAATGTAATTAAAAATATGAAATGTCAAGATGTTTTGTCCTCACAATTACAGAAAATCCCTTCCTTCCTTCCTTCCTTCCTTCCTTCCTTCCTTCCTTCCTTCCTTCCTTCCTTCCTTCCTTCCTTCCTTCCTTCCTCCCTCCCTCCCTCCCTCCCTCCCTTCCATAGAAATGTCAAGTAGAAGACATTTTTTGTTGTTTAATCTAATTACTTATTTAACTTCCTATTTCCTTGGTACCAAGACATTCCAGTTGCTGAATTCATCTGGCTGTAGGAACAAAGGGAGAAGATATTTCAACAACCAACAGCAAAACCCCAGAGTCCCAATGTAGTAATCACTATGATGACCTTGCTTCCTGTTTAGATGTTCCTAGATATAGCCGGGGTGCAAATAGGGAGCGTTTGTGGTTCAGCTTCTTGCACATGAACAGTTTAGACCAGTCCCTCTTCTCTGGAAAGGCATTATTGGGACATTGTGGGCCTTTGGATGTCTAGGACATCTGGGCAACAAAAAATGTCTCAAATCATCTTAGGAACTTTCCTTTAATTCTTTGATAGCATGGAAGAACATTAGCTAGATACTACTAACTTCCCTGCCTTCTAACCTCCCTCACACTCCTTGCTGAGATTTTTTTTTAAAGACTGAAGTCATAGCATATTTTCCAAGGAGAAGCTCCCATTGCACTGGGAACTTTTATTAATGGGGACAAGCACTGTATCAGTAATAAGATATGGCAGTAACATGGATCTCCTTTTTCATAATTTGTTGCCCAGTGCCAACAAAGCCTAATTTCTGTCTTCCATCCATCCATCCATCCATCCATCCATCCATCCATCCATCCATTTATTATCACAGTACTTTTGAGTTATTATACTTAATATTGCTTCAGCTGCTGATTTTGTGTTGTAATTCTGGAAGATCTGTGATTGTACCCTTCTTTCTCTACGCATTGCAATTCCTTTTCCTAACTAAGGGATAACTTTTTGCAAATTGCCAATGTAGTTGGTTTTATACGGTATTCATGAATAGGAACAGAGTGAGAAGAACTGACAGCTTACTATCTTTGGCACCATTGCTATATTTTTAAAATCACCATTAATTAGTCCCTAATTCTCTCTCTTCCTCTCTCTGTATATAGTTAGCAATAATTTATCTCTCTTTTTAATAATTGTCTTAGGGTGTTCCTGGTGATCCCGGAGCTCTAGGTCCCTTAGGTCCAAGGGTAAGTTTGATTTCTTAATAATGACTTTTCAGAGCAAATTATAAGAATATTTTTAAAATTAATTTTAGACGAAAAACAACCATGCATATTATAATAGTGAGTTGCAAAAATCCCTGAGGGAAGTTGCATATATTACAGTTTGAATTCATTACAATAAACACATTCTCCCTGAACTCTGATAGGCAAAACAAACAAACAAACAAACAAACAAACAAACAAACAAGTTTCTGTGCAATGTTAGGCTTATATTTATCTGAAATACTTTGAATGATTTTTCATTTTAATGGGACTCTATTCTTTCACAGATTTTAGAACTCACTGTGTTAGCCGTTTGTTTCTGTTTATTAATCAGTATGCTTAGCTTATATTGCTTTATATATTTCAGTGCTGGGTACATCGCATTGCATGTGTAATTTTTGGGTGCTTGCCATTCAGGTACTAGCTTTATTTAGACTCACTTAGCTCTGAGATGAAAGTTCATCAGAAGACACCCCAGCAATATCTTCAACCATGTGATGTGTTACAGTTTAATGAGTAACAACACCTCCACAACTTATAGCAATTAGGGGAAAGTGTTAAGTTTATATGATATTTGAGATTGTTGTACAAAATCTGCAAAGATAGCATCTCCAGGCAACCTGCTCCTTTCCAGTATTTTGATCCACAACTTGGCTGGCCATCTTCACTGAGTTCAAGTTGAAATTCAAAATATATAAAGACCATCAGATCAGGATCCCTTAAAGAGGAAGGGCAGTTTTCAATATTCTGTTAAAAAAATGTTGCCAATGTCAGCAGGTTGATCTTTCAACATTTTTTTGTAAAATTCATTTGTAGCATATATGGAATGAATTCTCTTGTTTGATGGAACTATATTTGCAATCACTAAATTATTTTAAATGCTATTTCCAGGGAGAGCGTGGCCATCCAGGTGAAAGAGGAAACCCAGGATCATCTGGTCTTCAGGGGGAAAAGGGTATGGCTGGAGGTCAAGGTCCTGATGGTCCAAAGGTAAGCAGTGGCCATATATACTACAACTGGGTATGCATGTTTGCATGGACCATTGGTCTTCATAGAGAGAGAGTGGATGATGCAGAAGAATGCTTATAGCAGTGTTCATCCAATCAAGTAGTAAAATAGAGATATGGACATTCTTAAAATAATCTTCACTCCTGGCAATTGCATCCATGAAGGGTTTTTTTTGGGGGGGGGGCAGTGTTAGAAAAGTGGCTTGCCATTGTCTTTCTCTGGAATGTTTTTCCATCTTCCCAGACTACCCAACAAATCTGGAATTTCTAAGTGGATGCCCACACAAAGAACAAAATCAGTTTTGTACAGCACAAGGTTTTTGTGGATCTCATTAACTTTATTTTAAGATGGTTGACAAGTTTATTTTAACGTTATATATAGAGTAGAAAATAGTACTTAGCAAATGTGTAGGTCAAATGAATTCACTAATCAAGCTGGGATTATGCCAAGACTAATTTCACTCCTTTTCTGCCTTAAAAGGCTTAGAGAGCAAGAAAGATCCAATTAGTTCTGAAGGAATTGTTTCTGTTTAATCATATCATGAAGATTGCATTTCAGAAAAAAGTTACGTCCAGTTGCTAGAAGGCAGAGAGGCATTGACTTTTAATTAAAAATACAAGAGAGGAATAAAGCAAAACTAGGGGTTTTTGTTTATTTACTAATATGGAGAACATACATTAATCAAAATAGAGTTTCTCTAAAGAATATATCAATGAGATTATATAAGTGATGGTATTTTGATGTATTACAATCATTTTCCTGTGGATTTATTTCATATTACATTTGTTCCCAATTTTATTTTGATAATAAAAGGGTTAAAATGGAGAGAGAGAACTCACATTTATACATACATTGACAAACAAATCAGGTCTGTGATCCTCAATTGTATGAATTTACAACATTTTTGACACCTTTCAGGTGTTTTAGGAGACAGATCTAATTGAGATCCATTCTGAAATAACTCTGCTGAACGACCACATTCAGACAACAAAACATTGGTTAAGCCACAGTTTATATAACACCATTGTGTTGCTATTTATGGCTGATGAGCTGCATTTTGATGGCTCACAAGTTGAAGAAATCTGAGCTATTTTTCAATTTAGAAGAAACGTGATTCCTTATGGTACATCCTAACAGGGCATTCGTGTATTCTGGAGATGAGAAAATGCACCCACCTTAAAAATTGCCACCAGGGCCTGTCCAATAGATAAGTAGAGAGACAGACAGGTCCACAAATTGGTTCCTTTCCCCAAAATTACCTCCTGCCCTTTAATTTCCTTTTCCCTTTGTTTCAGGGAAATCCAGGCCCTTCAGGAGCATCAGGAGATCAAGGCCCACCTGGTCTTCAGGGAATGCCTGGAGAGAGAGGCCTGGCTGGAACACCTGGCCCCAAGGGCGATCGGGTGAGCTTTTTAGAAATGTCCATGACTTTTCTTTTCTGTAGGAGGATTTTTCTTTTCTTTTCTACACAACCTTACATCTTTATATCATTATTTATAAGTGACTTGAATTTTCCTCATGCTTTTTTCAGGGCAGCATAGGAGAAAAAGGAGGCGAAGGCACAGCTGGCAACGATGGGGCCAGAGTAAGTGGAAAGTCCTCTTTTTCTGCTAATAGTGCTGGGCAGTGGTGGGTTTCAAATTTTTTTACTACCGGTTCTGTGGGTGTGGCTTTGTGGGTGTGGCATTGCTTGGTGGGCGTGGCTTGGTGGGCATGGCAGGGGAAGGTTACTGCAAAATCCCCATTTCATCCCGATCAGCTGGGACATGGGAGACAGAGAATAGATGGGGGCGGAGCCAGTCATAATTTTTACTACCGGTTTTCCGAACTACTCAAAATTTTTGCTGTCAGAACCTGCTGAAACCCACCTCTGGTGCTGGATCTTAATGAGATATTATAACTAATAGGTTGCAATAGTGGCGAATATCTGTAGCTCGGGTGGGGGATGAGGGTGGAGGTTCGTCCTCTGAGCTTGTGGGTTGGTTTCCAAACATTTCGTTGCCAGGATAGGTAACATGTTCGGTGGAGTTTAGGGGATGTTAGTGTCAGTGTTCCTCTATTTATAATGGCTTCAGGTGTGGATATGTCAAGTGAGGGTCTTGTGATGAGTCAACTGTAAGTCATCAGTGAATCTTGTGATGGGGTCTTGTGATAAGGAGATTACATCAGGTCAGGTTCGAAACCAAGTAACGAAACGTTCAGAAACCAACCCCAAAGCTCAGAGTTTAAAGGCACCAAATTCCATTCCAAATAAAGTTTTGTTCTGATTTATTAGGGTTTTTAGCTCTTCCTCTAGCCTAACCTCATAAATATCAGTGGATCAGCATGGCTTTCTTTTCTGAAGAAAGTAAAAAAAGTAAAAAAAATAAGAGCTTGTACAAACCATGAAAGATTGCTTGTCTTACTGGAATTATGATTGTCTCCTAGGGTCTCCCAGGTCCATTAGGCCCAAATGGCCCTGCAGGTGCGGCTGGTGAAAAGGTAAAACAGTTAGTAGAACTATCAACTACATGGTGGGTTTATTATTATGTTATAGTACAATTCTTCAGGGTGATGTATGATAATATCTCATAGCCTTTTTTTTAATTTAAGGGTGAACCTGGTCCTCGAGGTTTAGTTGGCCCTGCTGGCTCTCGTGGAAATCCTGTAAGTAAAGAATCACATTGTCTGTATTTTTATAAGTTGGATGTTGGTATTGTTATTATGCACAATGAAAAAAAAATTTCACTGCTTTTTCTGTTTCCCACTCATTCATTCTTTCTCTCCTCTCTTTCCATAAAACTGCTAATTTAAAAAAATAATGGCTGCCTATCAATTTATAAAAGGACACATCATTTTGAATGTAACTGTATAATATTTTTAAAATATTGGATGGTTTGCATCAATTAAATCATATATTAAAGCATCATAATTCTTCATACCATATATTCTTGGGAAAAGTCAGATTTCCTGTTCTAGCATTTATAGAATGCCAGTAGAATTCCAATCATCTTCCAAAAGATGATTGAAACTTTTAAAATATATTAATGAGATCATCTATATATGTATATGATTGTGTGATTATTGATGCCTTTAGTTGATTCCTCAAAGCATATTGTGTAGATGTATCTAGCATTACAACCAGTTCATTTTTTACCAGAATAAATCATGAACTGCTGAAGTTACATCATAAAAAATAGCAAAAATTGTATGTTTTTAACATTCTTTTGGAACCCACTTTCTTTCTTTCTTTTTTCCTGCTAGGGTTCCCGTGGTGAAAATGGCCCAACTGGCCCAGTTGGCTTTGCTGGCCCTCAGGTGTGCAGTTTCTTTGACCTATTTTTTTTTTTTTGAACCTGTGATTTCAGAGAAGGAGAACTATGTTGCAAGGTTCTTAAATACGACGTGTACGCTGGGCCTTTTTTAAAAACAACAACAACAACAACATTTTTATCAGTTAAAAATAACATTCATAACATAGGCTTGGAATAGATGAAAGAACTGGATCGATCATTTTTCTGAATGTTTCTAGGGCCCTGATGGTCAACCTGGTGTGAAAGGTGAACCTGGGGAGCCTGGGCAGAAAGGAGATGCTGGATCCCCAGGACCTCAAGGTCTTTCAGGTTCTCATGGTCCACCAGTAAGTAAAAATCTCACTGAAATAAAATTCTACTTTCTATCATTCAGTGCGGCAGCTGAATATTAATCATCTTTTTCTTATTTCCACTCAGGGCCCTCCTGGAGTTCATGGACTCAAAGGAGGCCGTGGTACAAAAGGACCCCCTGTAAGTTGATTGAGCAAAGTTCCTATGAGTAAAGTTCTAGCTTTGATTTTGATTGGGATGTCTATGACTTTCTTAGCGCCCTTGTATATTTCAGACAAGGGACATGGTGGCTCAATGGCTAAGACACTGAGCTTGTCGATCAAAAGGTCGGCAGTTCAGCAGTTCGAATCCCTGGTGCCGTGTAATGGGGTGAGCGCCTGTTACCTGTCCCAGCTTCTGCCAACCTAGCAGTTCAGAAGCATGTAAAAAATGCAAGTAGAAAAATAGGGACCACCTTTCGTAGGAAGGTAACAGGGTTCCGTGTGCCTTTGGCGTTTAGTCATGCCAGCCACATGACCATAGAGACGTCTTGGTTCTTCAGCTTTGAAACAGAGATGAGCACCGCCCCCTAGAGTCGGGAACGACTAGCACATATGTGTGAGGGGAACCTTTACCTTTACCTATATTTCAGACATGATGTTTAAGTCTTTATATAATAAAGAATGCTTGTCAACATAGTACATATTAATATTTGCTAGGTCCCATGTATGTTTATTTATTTTTAGGGTGCTACAGGTTTTCCTGGATCTGCTGGAAGAGTTGGACCCCCAGGACCTACAGTACGTTAGACATTTAATTAGATATATTACAGTAAGGATTTTATTTTAAAAAAAGTATCATAAAACAATGCAAACATATCAAAGATCAAATTATTTTATTAATATTATTTGGGTCCCATTTTGTGTTAAAATAGGCAGAGGCAGAAAATCTATCCTCCAGGTATTGCTGAACTACAAATTCCATTCATCAATGCCAAAAAATGGATGTGGGGAGTTTGGGACTAGAGATTCAGGATTGCAGATTTCCAGCCCTTGAGATAATATGTCAATGTGTTATAGCAGATTATGAATTATACAGAGAAGGTTTCGCCACTACTGCTGTGCTGGTGCTCTTAGGCCAAGTTAATGGTTCTCAATTTATGGTCTGTGGACCCCGGGGGGACTGCAGTGTCATCATAGGAGGTCTGCAAACGCTTGAAGGAATATGATTTAAATCTTGAGTTGAGTCTTGGGGGTCCGTGGACATGGTACGTGGCCACAAAAAGTATTTAAAGGGGGTCCATGGAGAAAAAATTGAGAACTACCGGGCCAAGTTATTGTCCCTCACTCAGTGCAGGAGGGTCATAAGACTAAAAGGGTAGAAACATGGGCATCCACAGATGGTGGGTAAATATCTGCAAGTTGATGAACATAGTGTCATAACTGGATTGGAGTTTCATTTGCAACACTGTGACCAACCACTTGCAGATTTTTTAACTCTCTTTGTATATGCTCTAAGGGGAAAAGACGATACCAGTATTAATATCAATAAAGATGTTACATGCTATAGTTTATGGATAGAGCTAATGCTGCACAATACATATCTTGTAAGATAGATATTGCTAAAATGCAATTTCATTTGGAAGGAAATTCTACTTTGAATGCATGAAACACTATATTTAGAGGTGGGATGAATTCTTTCATCTGGTTCAAGACTGTACAAAAAGATTATTGGAACTCTAAAACTTTAAGGACTATCTTGCATTTTAAGCAAAAAAGTAAGTGTTGTATGTGTATTGTCATATTGAGTAGTAAGTAACTGAGTCTTTATTGTGGTTTTTGAACTGCTTGAGAATATTTTAGGAAAGGGATAAGAAACAGTAATATTAAAATCCAAATTTAAAAAAAGAATAAAATTATTTACAGTATGTGAATATTGGGGTCATACACAGATTTGTATTAGGGAGTATTTGACAATAATCTAATAGAATAGAATAGAATTCTTTATTGGCCAAGTGTGATTGGACACAAGGAATTTGTCTTTGGTACATATGCTCTCTGTGTACATAAAAAGACAAGATACACTCATCAAGAATCACAAGGCACAACATCCAGTGACAGTCATACGGTACAATAGGCAATCAAATCATACTAGGAAACCATCAGTCTAAATCTAAATCACAAGGATGCAAGCAACAAAGTTACAGACATGCAGTCACAAGTGGGAGGAGATGGGTGATGGGAATGTTGAGAAGACCAATAGCAATAGTAATGCAGCGTAATGTGAATAGTTTAACAGTGTTGAGGGAATTATTTGTTTAGCAGAGTGATGGCGTTCGGGGAAAAACTATTCTGGTGTCTAGTTGTTCTGGTGTGCAGTGCTCTATAGCGTCGTTTTGAGGGTAGGAGTTGAAAAAATTCATGTCCAGGATGTGAGGGGTCTGTCAATATTTTCACAGCCCTCTTTTTGACTCGTGCAGTATACAGGTCCTCAATGGAAGGCAAGTTGGTAGCAATTGATTTTTCTGCAGTTCTAATTATCCTCTGAAGTCTGTGTCTGTTTTGTTGGGTTGCAGAACCAAACCAGACAGTTACAGAGGTGCAGATGACAGACTCAATAGTTCCTCTATAGAACTGTATCAGCAGCTCCTTGGACATGGCAATCTATTATATTTTCAGTGCATTTAACATAGGCAACATGATTATTTCTTAGAAAAGCAAGATGAAGAAAACTTAGAAATATATAATACGTTTTTTCTGAGGCTTGGATCAGGTCTGGAAGTGATCAGCGTAAGAATGAAAGACTACTGATCAAATAGGAGGTATTCTAGCTATGCTCTAGAGCAGCAGTATGCTGTTAAATGCAATAAAGAAAAGAAATTATATCATGGACCACTCGGTTTCTAACAGAAGCTTCTTTTTTCAGGGAGCTCCTGGTCCAGTTGGGCCTCTTGGTGAACCAGGGAAAGAAGGTCCTCCAGGTGTTCGTGGAGATCCTGGTGGTCATGGTCGAGTAGGAGATAGAGGTCCAGCAGGACCATCTGGTGGTCCTGGAGACAAAGGAGACTCAGGAGAAGATGGACAACATGTAAGTTGAAGGAGAGACTGGGAAGTAGAGAAAAGCTTATGTTTGCAAACAAAATAAGGAAACTTTCCATTTTAAACTATTTCTTGATTTTTTTTCAAGAATCTAGTTATTCATATACCTTTAGAAGTGAACCAAAATTATCTCATTACCAGGAGTTACAAAGCCTACAAGAATATATTCTTATGGTGATATTTCTAATCTGTGACATGGCTGCCCTTTTTTATTTCCTAATGTTTCTAATTCTCTTTTGACATAACAACTCCTGCTTTTTTTTCTGCACTTTTTTTCTCTTTCATTCTAATTCATGTGTTTCCCCTCCCACCCCCCACCCCCCGGCTGTTTTTTAAAATGAAGACACTGTATTAAAGCTAAAGAAAATAACATTCTTTATTGTAACCCACAAGTGCTGGGAGGGTCTGAGCAGACAAACTCTGCATAGGCCCTGGATAGCAGCTGAGCGTTAGACCTTGTTTTTTTTTTTTTGTTTTTTTTTGCTGCTCTCTAGGTGGTTGTCTGGATTTTTGTAGCCAAGATACGGTAGCCATGATCTTTGGGAAAGAGTAGAGGGAAGCCTTGATTTCAACTCAAAATGCTAAGGGTCATTGAGCCTTTATTTTCAATTTCTTTTCCTCCTAAACCGCTTCTTTTAGAGCAAGGGAACAAAAAACATACATTACAGCTGAAGCTTTCAGCGGCATCAGGTTTTTTTTTATCTTTGCTATTTCTTGATTAGCTCAAATGCTAAACTATGACACCCTGGTCGAACGTAAATGTTAGAGGTTGATAGTTAAGCCAATTTGTCACTTGTGTATTCCAGGGTCCTGATGGCCCCCCAGGTCCATCTGGAACTACTGGGCAGAGAGGTATTGTGGGAATGCCCGGCCAGCGTGGAGAGAGGGGCATGCCTGGTCTGCCAGGCTCTGCAGTGAGTATTGCCACAACTGGCATTTTTGACTATGCATTCAAGTCTGCTCACCTCCAGTGAAAAGAAGGACTGTGAGTAAAATGAGAACAGTATGAGGGGCTGTCACAAGGAAGAGGGGAGTCAACCTATTTTCCAAAGCACCAGAAGGCAAGACAAGAAATAATGGATGGAAACTAATCAAAGAGAGAAGCAATCTGGAATTAAAGAGAAACTTCCTAACAGTGAGGACAATTAACCAGTATTACAGCTTGCCTTCAGAGGTTATGGATGCTCCATCACTGGAGGCTTTTAATAAGAAGGACAGCCAATTGTTTTGAATGAAATAGGGTCTTCTGCTTGAGCAGGGAAGTTGGACTAGAAGACCCCCCCAAGGTCCCTTCCAACTCTTTTATTCTGTTATCCTGTTTTAAGGCTGTAAGAATGTAGCTATGATTGAGGCCCGTTTAAACTGATGTCTGACTGTTTTGCTATACATAATAATCATCCATGGTTTTAATCATTGACATGGTCTCTCTTTTCATGCCAGGGAACTCCTGGAAAACAAGGTCCAACTGGACCAACAGGGGACAAGGGTCCTTCTGGGCCTATTGGTCCTCCAGGTGCTTCTGGGCCAGTGGGTGAAGCAGGGCCAGAGGTAAGTGGTTTTTCATAGGCAGTTTTGACATAAGAATGCATTAATAACCTTATGGATTCAAATAACTGCTGTGAATAAATGTATACATTTCCAGAACTGATATTTTTTCAATGAAAATGTAGTTTTATCACACTGAGCCTTAAGAAAATCAGTCCCAGATGTGAACAGGTTTTTTTCTACTGAAAGTGTCTCAGTAGAAGTAATGGGGGAGGGTAATCTGTTAGAGGCCTCACTGTTGGTGGAACTAAAGGAAGTAGTACGGAAGAGCTAAAGTGGCTGGTATCATCTATTCTCTTTTTGGACATGTTGTTTCTCCCCATCTTTCTGGCATTCAGTTTTTCCTCTCTTTCATTTTTGACTGAAGGAAATATGCATAGAGATGCTACTGAAGGTTTTCAATGTTCTCTTGTAGTCGAGCTTCGAAATTCAGCCGAAAGCTACTGGTTGCCTATTCACTACCTAGGCTATAAAATGTAGGAGCTTGAACAAGAGGCCAATGGCTTAATTGTTTTAAAAATGGCAAGTATTGTAAGCCATTCTCTATTGGTTATTATAATCTAGTTGTTTTTAGTAGCTTCAAAAATGCAACTAAAAAAATATTGCTGCATTTTCATGAAATAGCAATATGAATATAATCCTTAATATTATCAACACACCTTAGACTTTGATCACCGGAGTTTCCTTTTATATGTCTGTGATTATTTTGTAAATTCCAAGCCTTTTTCAAAGGCAATTCCATGTATAAAATATTATTTTAGGACAAATCTGATGTCACACTTAATCCCCTTTTCCATTTTGCATTCAACTTAGGGTCCTGCTGGTAATGATGGCACTCCTGGGCGAGATGGAGCTGTTGGTGAAAGGGTAAGTGAGTTTAAAATTTCAGTGAGTAAAGCTGTTGGTTTTTTTGTTGATTTAGACTCTTATGTTGCCCTTTATATTTCAATCTCACTGTCAGAACTCTTAATAAGGGTGAATGTTTTAAAACAACCCAGTTTTACAGCAGAAGTATAAATGTGTCTAGTCTATTTCTTTTGGGTCTTCATGAGTATAATTTTAGTAAGGATAAGAGTAAAAAGATTATAATTCACCATGTGGCATATAATATATTGGAAACTAAGCTAAATTAAGGGACGCAGTGGCTTAGTGGGTAAGATGCTGAGCTTGTTGATCGAAAGGTCAGCAGTTCAGCAGTTCGAATCCCTAGTGCCGCGTAACAGAGTGAGCTCCTGTTACTTGTCCCAGCTTCTGCCAACCTAGCAGTTCGAAAGCACGTAGAAAATGCAAGTAGAAAAATAGGGACCACCTTTGCTGGGAAGGTAACAGCGTTCTGTGCGCCTTTGGTGTTTAGTCATGCTAGCCACATGACCACGGAGACGTCTTCGGACAGTGCTGGTTCTTAGGCTTTGAAACAAAGATGAGTACCGCCCCCTAGAGTCGGGAACGACTAGCACGTATGTTAAATTAGCAGAATAAGGCATGCAATAAAATGTTATCATTATTGTTATTAAAGATTCTATGTCTCTCTACTCCCAATGGCTCAGAGTAGTGTAGACAGAAAAACTTGACACTTAAAATAACAAGACAGTAATAATCAACATGCTTTATAATAACATTGACTGGCAGGTTTTGAAATCCAAATCTAATATTCCCACATTCTTTCTCCCAGAGTCAAATTTTTCTTCATAAGCACTCATTAGGGAAGAATAGCTCCTACGTGTGAAGGCAAATTATTCTGTGAGGCGTGTAAAAATCTTGCAGTGTTTGCTCCCCTTCAGAAATCCAGCAGTCAGCAACTCTCTTTTCCAGGTTCCTGGATCCCTTCCTTTTGATGTTCCAGATAATTTTTTTCTCCAACACACACTAAACGTGTTTAGTCCTTATTGGACTATTTTGCTGATATGGTTTTATCTCATGGCTTTCTGCTGATCCTTTCCAGCTATATATATAGCTAGTTGTAGTACACAGTACCAGTTTAGTAATAACAGTATAATAGAACAAAATGCGTAATTTTGTCTTTATAAAGATATGCACTTGGAAATGATCTCTATCTGATTGTAGAATTGGAATGGTATTTGTTGTAGGGTGATCGTGGTGAGCCTGGACCTACAGGACTTCCTGGTTCTCAGGGCATTCCAGGTACCCCAGGGCCAGTTGGATCTCCAGGGGATGCGGGACAAAGAGGTGAACCAGTAAGTATAGCTGTTCCCTTTTATTATTTGCATTTCATTGACAGAACTCTTGATCATACAATCAAGTTCCCATTGTCATTTATCCTTCTTAAGACATATATCATGAAAGAAGAATTCTGGCCATGAAATGAGATAGCTGATAAATGTCTATTAACGTTTCTGTGTTAAGTAATATTTTATTGGCTAGTAGATTTGCTGCTATAGTTTCCTAGATGGCCTGGATGTGTCATTGGCCAAGCTCTACTGTGCATCCTCTATGAAGATCCTATATAAAGCAGCTGTGTAATTAAAATGCTAAATGAATGAATGCTCCAAGGCATAGGTTCTTAATCTGGCTTCCATGGATCCCTTCTGTGGATCAATTTTAGGGATCTCTAAGGTCAGCATCAACCTTGGAGATCCCGTGGGATCCTGCATGATGGTTGTATTGTATTTAGATCGATATTCTCTGGCAATCTTGCAAACACTGTCAAACTATTACTAAGTCTGCACTACTATTAATCTTCTCATCATTCCCATCACCCATCTCCTTCCACTTATGACTGTATGACTGTAACTTTGTTGCTTGTATCCTTACGATTTATATTGATATTGATTGGTTCCTGACTGCTTATTTGTACCCTATGACTACCATTAAGTGTTGTACCTTATGATTCTTGATGAACCTATCTTTTCTTTTATGTACACTGAGAGCATATGCACCAAGACAAATTCCTTGTGTGTCCAATCACACTTGGCCAATAAAAAATTCTATTCTATTCTATTCTATTCTATTCTATTCTATTCTATTCTATTCTATTCTATTCTATTCTATTCTATCTTGCTTTTAAACTTTTTTTAAAGTGTTTTTAATAGATGTGACACCGTTGGTTGCATGCCACCCAGTGTCACATTTTGTGAGATGAGCAGCTATATAAATACGTTTAATAAATAAAAAACTTTATTTTCATTAACCTCTAAGCTGAAATTTACTTTTTCCTTCTGCAACAAATAACAAGGGAATGTATGGCTTCGAGACTCCAAAACTGTTTGTTCAGTAAATTTCATTATCTAAAATTATCTGAAACCATCTTTTCATTTCATTGCAGGGTTCACGAGGCCCAGTAGGTCCTCCTGGCCGTGCTGGAAAACGAGGTTTACACGTATGTTCACTACGTTTTCTTTTAATGAAAATCTTAATTGTTTGAAAAATAGTTGTACTTTTGGTTAAAAATAAACTCAACAGTACAAGCTTCGTATATCTGTATTTTAGAGCTCAATGTAACTGAAACTCATGAAAAATAAAGTAGCAATTAAAATATATTAATTATTCACATTAGATTCATCCATTCTGTATCTAGTTCTAGGTTCTTAAATAAACATTCTTAAATATTCTTCATGGCAAATTTTTAATTTTCCATATGTATTTATATACACCATAAATGAATGCAGAGAGTAAAACCAATAGGAAAAATCCACTATTATAAATGGAACTTGTCTAGAATCTAAACAGATATTTTGCTCAATACATATCAATCTGCATTTTGACCAGCTTTGCACTATTCAGTGCATGTACAACACACACTCGGATATGTTACTGATATGAAATATAGTAGTGATGGCGAACCTTTTAGAGACCAAGTGCGGAAACTGCATGTTGCACACCCGTGTATGAGCACATACACTCACACGTGTGCTGGAGCATCAAACACTGGTGGGGAGGCAGGGCATCACAACACTTGCAGCTCTGCAGGAAATTTCTGTTTCCCTGCAAATGATGGTGAGAAATGCCATGGAGAAACACGGTGGAGCTGAGCTGGGACAACAGCGTGGGTGCCCACAGAGAGCGCTCTGAATGTCACCTCTGCCACACCTTCACCACCACTGAAATATAGTTTTAAAAAAGTAAATGATGTTGCAGCTGTGTAACCACAAAGAGCGTGTATGAGGTAGGGATACTTATTATAGATATTCATTTAGGGAATTGATGGCATGTAGTCTTATTTCACTGAAGTCAATGAGAAATGGCGCATATTGCTAACACCTGATTTGAAAAGCATTAGATATAGACTTAATTTTAGCTGGATTGTACCCTTGTGTTTTATTCTTATTTTGTTTTATTTTATGTTTTCTAATTTAAGGGTCCCCAAGGTCCTCGTGGTGACAAAGGGGACAATGGTGATCGAGGGGACAGAGGACAGAAAGGTCATCGAGGTTTCACTGGCCTGCAGGGTCTCCCTGGACCCCCTGTAAGACACTATCTATTTGTTTTACTCTTATGCCAGCTCTGCCATTTTTGTGCCTATACTGTATCATATTGCTCTTGGAACTACCTGCTGCCTCTGCTTCCTTATTTATTGTGGCGGAACACCCCCTTTTCTGGGTGATGCACTCATTCACCTTTTAGACTCTCACATCATAAAGGCTCCAATGGCTGCACAAGAACAGTTTTTTTCCCATCACTCTGCTAAACAAATAATACCCTCAACACTGTCAAACTATTTACTAAGTCTGCACTATTATTAATCTCCTCATCGTCCCCACCACCCATCTCCTCGCACTTATGACTGTATGACTGTAACTTTGTTGCTGGTATCCTTACGATTTATATTTGTACCCTACGACTATCATTAAGTGTTGTACCTTAGAATTCTTGAATGTATCTTTCCTTGTGCGTCCAATCACAGTTGGCCAATAAAAAGTTCTATTCTATTCTATTCTATTCTATTCTATTCTATTCTATTCTATTCTATTCTATTCTATTCTATTCTATTCTATTCTATTCTATTCTTGTAAAAAAAGGCCATAGCAATTGCACTTAGACTTTTTACACTGCTTTACAGTCCTCTCTAAGCGGTTTATAGAATCAGCATATTGCCCCAATAATCTGGGTCCTCATTTTTACCCACCTCGGAAGGATGGAAGGCTGAATTAACCTTGAGCCGTTCAGGATCAAACTGCCGAACTGCTGGCAATCAGCAGAATTAGCCTGCGACAGTGCATTCTAACCAATGCACCACCACGGTTCATAAAAAGTATTAACCTTGACTAAATGCCTGTCTCTATGCTCAAAATGGTGTATGGTGTATCTGGAAATGAAAAAAAAAAACAATTCCTTTTAACTAGCTATTTATTTTAAATCCTTTAAAAGATTTTCTGTAGGTTTTTGCCATAGGAAAAGTGCTGAGCGACTGTTTGTCAGCCAGAACAAATGCATGCAAGGAGCAGTACATTATATAACACAATGGAAATGATTGTTTGATGATTTTGCTTTTGCTTTCATTGTGATCCAGTCTGTAGTAAAATCTGGAGTGTCTTCAAAATCATTTTGCTGTTAACAAGAGATTCACTGGAAAACATTGCTGATAGGGAGAATGAGGACTTATAGGGAAGAGTTTTATTATGTTGCCTTCCTTCTCTCTCTAATTTAGGGCTCTGATTTTCCAAAGTGGTTAATAATCCTGCGATCCAAAATTCAAAACTATATTTTCTTGCAGTGGTTAAGGCCAAGCATGGCTGTCTTTGCTCCGTTGTGATCTTAATCATAGAAGAACTGTCTATGGACTTAGAACTTCATGCACATTTTTGTTTTGTTTTGCAATCTTCAGGTTATTATGTCATGAATTAGAAACACTGAGACTGTAAACTAAAGAATAATAGGTCATCACTGGATACTCAAGGTTGATGTATTCAAAACCATTATATTTTCTTCTTTAAAGATAAGATGTAATTTGACAAAATGTACATTATCCACACTGTGTTTTACAGGGACCTACTGGTGAACAAGGCAGTCCTGGGATTCCAGGCCCATTTGGCCCAAGAGTGAGTAAACCAGATGTGAAGTATAATATGGAAACAATTAAATCCCCCTCCCACCCTGGTTTAAGTTTGCTATTCTACAGATGGTGTTTGTTGATTTCAGAGTAAAATTAATTTGGATAGGGATTGCAATTTTTTTTTTTATTAAACAAGGTTGTGCTTGAGGTCATTTACTCTCCTTAATTCCTTTGTGTATGGAATTCTAAATATAATCTAGTATTTGGCAAAGATGCTAACTTGACAAAAAATTAGCTTTCCGTCCAAAAAAGGTTCTATCTCTCAAGATTTTAAAGCTTCAAGAACAATCTCCAAGTTGCTAGTATCAACTAATGGCAGCTTTGGTGCACATTAATGCATATTTTTCCAACGGCCTTCAATTATCTTTTCCTGCACACAGATCTCAATGTTCTTCATTCTTTACTCATATTATATTCTTTCCAAACTCCTTATATCTTTCCAGTTTTGCACAGAACTCAAGAAAATTTTTAAAGGGCCAAGTTACAATATAAACAATTAAAAGCTTAATATTGCTCTGGTTTTAATTTTATCAATGTTTTTATTGCTTACACTGGCTGGCTGGGATATTTGAAAATTTGAAAGTTGTGAATTTTATCAGTGTCATTATAACCTTTAAGAATCTTTAACTATGATAGACTATAACGTTTTAGAAGATCAAAAGGAGAATGAATAAAGATTTAAAATATATGGGGGGGAACCATTTTTCTGTTTGTGCCAAAGGGCGTCAAATTAGATATCAAGTAAGACTTCTTCAATCAACAGCTCCAGTTTACAAATCAGCAACCAGAATAGGCCTTCTGAAGAATACGTAATGGGGGGAGAGGGGGCAGATCAGTTTCTAAGTTTCTTGGAATCAAGCATTGAGATACAAATTTAAGATGGATTAAGACGTGCATGGATACATAGTGAAGACTGTAATCTTTTGATATCAGCAATTTTCCCTGAAAAGGGGGAGAGAAAAAGGTGAAAAAATGAATATGTGCACATGGGTGAATCTGTTTGTATGTTGCATACGTGAAGAAAACTTCAGTATGTTACCATTGAAGTTTATCAAAATAAATGATTAAATTGAGGAAAAGAAAAAACAGCAACCCCCTCCCAAATTTCTACTAGATTGTTATTGGAAATTCCAGAAAACAGATTCTGCCACATCAAAGTAACATTAAAATTGGAGATGGGTTTGGTGGCATCTAGCTTTCCTAGTTTCAAATCCTTCCCCCAAGTAAAGCTAAGCACAGCAATTTACTGTAGTGGCCGCAGCTGCTAAAAAGGGCAGTTTGAGCATATTCCAACACATCCATCTTGGTCTTTTACCCTAGGGGAAAGCCAACTTCATTGTAATGTTTGAATAGCCCATCAACAAGGGAAACTGCTCCCTTCAATGGCCTTTTGGGAGCCATTTTATGTCATGATTCACACTTTTTCTGGGAGCTTGCGGAATGCCCAGGGAAAACACCTGATAATTATAATAGGAAGACTTTGGGAAAATAATGGTCATAAACTGCAGCGCAATTAACAGTAACACTAAGAGAGTTGGAAGGGACCTTGGAGGTCATCTAGTAAATTCTTTTAAAATAACTCGAACAAGGGGAATAGGTCTCTAGGCCTGCTTATCAGGCATTTATTCAGTCTCCCCATTTAAAAAGACGCCGGAGACAATATGGCTGAAATGCTCTCCTAGGTTATTAACCTATGGATGGGAGTGAAAAAGAGAAGAATACTTTTGCTATGTAAGCAATTCAGCTGGTCAGTTAGTTCTGTTAGATCTTTAGACAATATCTAAAAGAAATGAAGTTAGCAGTCTCAGGTGCCAAAAAGACGTGTAAGAAAGCCTATTCTTATTCTTTTCATTCTTATTCAGTAACATTTGTTACCTCATTCATCTTTGCCGTTTCCCCACCAAATTAGTATTTTAGCATCGCTCAGTTATAGTATTTTTATCCCATGAGTATTTTTATCATATTCCCCAAAAATGTCAAGTGCAATTTATATACAAGTAACAAAAAAATATAATATTGAAGGGACATAGAGGGGAGAGAGAAGAAGAAAAACAATCAGGCTCAGCAATTAGTTATTAAGATAATATAATAAGTAGTAAATAATATGCAGTTGGATTTTTTTCATTCATTCATGCATTGTGAGCATTAGCAGTTATCTTGTAGAAAGCTGAGAAAAGCCAGAAGTATCTTTAGCTGAAAAGGAAGGAAATTATTTATGTGCCCATATTGACATGATAAACATGAACTTTTGTTTTTAATATAGGGTCCCCCAGGTCCTATTGGACCTTCAGGTAAAGAAGGAAATTCTGGACCACATGGACCGGTTGGACCTCCTGGTGTAAGAGGAACTTTAGGAGAAGCAGGACCAGAGGTGGGTTTCAGCAGGTTCTGACCAGTTCTGGAGAACTGGTAGCGGAAATTTTGAGTAGTTCGGAGAATTGGAAGTAAAAATTCTGACTGGCCCTGCCCCCCATCTATTCTCTGCCTCCCAAGTCCCAGCTGATGGGGAGGAAATGGGGATTTTGCAGTAACCTTCCCCTGGATTGGGGAGGGAAAGGAGATTTTATAGTATCCTTCTCCTGCCTTGCCCACCAAGCCATGCCCACCAAGCCACGCCCACAGAACTGGTAGTAAAAAAATTTGAAACCCACCACTGAGCAGGATTGAGGTAAATAATGGGGAACTGGTTCAGACAGAGAGAGGAACAGTTATGTCCGTTCAATGACTTGTAAACTTATATGAGTCAAATTACATGCCAATTTGGAAGAAGCCACATCTTCTTTATAAATGCAGAGCACCTGATCTAGTGAGGTAGGAATCTGACCATATGCTCCTCATTTTAGGAGCAACCCAGATCAGTCTTTTTGTCCTTGCCATTTGCACTGCCAATTTGGTTATTTAATGGATCACTTTTTAATGGTAATAGGGGTAATAGAAGTGATCCAGATCCAAATCTGTCAATAAAGGAGCAAAAAAACTCTCCTATCCTTCATCTCCTATCAAGATTAGCTCCTTAAACTTAAAAAAAAAAGAGTAAACTCTACTTCAAATTGTATTTGATGCCTAGTGACTTCATACATTTTATATCTTTTACATGACAGGAGTACAAAAACCTTTCACTATTGCCGCTATTGCCTCTACTCAAGAATAAAAAAATAAGGGGGAAAGGGTGATTCTGAAATACATAAAATTGTTAGTTCAATGAGTTCAGATCTATCAATATCAAAAACACAGTGTTGGAGAAGGGTGCTCCAAAATAATCATTCTTAATCTATATCCTGGTATTAATCAATTAGAACTATAATATTCTATTAATTGAAACAATATAATTATTATTTTGCTACTGCAATTATTGATGCAAATTGGGTAGCTAAAAGATTCCTTCAGTTAACCTTTTATTTATTTATTCAATTTGTATAGCCACCTATCTTAACCAGTGACTCTAGTTGTAGTGATTTGAATTACTAGGCAGTTATGGTAACTTTGTGTCCCAGATATTACAATCCTGGATGTGGTCTGTATTTCTGCTTTTTGTGTGTAGGGCCCTCCTGGTGATCCTGGTCCTCCAGGCCCACCAGGTCCCCCTGGCCATCTTACTGCTGCAATTGGTGACATTATGGGACATTATGATGATGGTCTAGCAGACCCACTACCAGAGTTCACTGAAGATGAAGCTGCTCCAGATGACAGCAATAAAACAGATCCCGGAGTCCATGCCACATTGAAGTCACTGAGTAGCCAGATTGAAACCATGCGCAGCCCTGATGGATCCAAGAAGCACCCAGCCCGTACTTGTGATGATTTAAGATCATGTCATCCATCCAAAAAGAGTGGTAGGTGTATATTTCTTTTTTTAAAAAAACTCTTCAAATATGTTTAAATAGAAGTGCAAGTTATACATATATCTGGAAGGAAAAGGTAACCAGGGCCTGAAAGGACCACATTATGAGTGATAGTTGAAACAATTGTTAGGTGGAGAAGAGAAGATTGAGGGTAACTTTTTATTTATTTAACTTGACAGCTCTCTTTAGTATCTGAAGAGGTGTCATGTAGAAGACAGAGTAGAACTGTCTAAGTTGTTCTGGGTGATAAGAAGCAATAAGTACAAGTAAGCGCAAATTACAAGAAGTAGATTTCAGTAGGACATTTATCAGGAACATATATCTAAGAGTAATAGTTCCTTATTGAGCTGTGGTGGCACAGTGGTTAGAATGGAGTACTGTAGGCTACTTCTGCTGCCTGCTGGCTGCCTGCAATTTGGCAGTTTGAATCTCACCAGGTTCAAGGTTGACTCAGCCTTCCATCCTTCTAAGGTGGGTAAAATGAGGACCCAGATTGTTGGAGACAATAGGCTGACGATGTAAACCATTTGAAGAGGGCTGTAAAAACACTGTGAAGTGGTATATAAGTCTAAGTGCTATTGCTATTGTTGAATAATGGAATAGTTTGCTTTAGGTGATGGACTCTTCATTGCTGGAATTGTTCAAACAGAGGCTGGATAACCGTCTGTTGGGAATGTGCAGTTGTAGATTCCAACATTGAATGGAGGATTGGATTAGATGATTAGATCCCTTCCATTCATAGATTGGTCTTACTAGCACATCCTCTTTGTCTTCACTTTTTATCTTTATTTACTCTTCAGCAGAGTAAAGGAACTAAAATTTAATCAGCCTGCTACAAGATAGCCAGAACATAAATATTGTAAAGGAGGCAGATATAAAAGATGAACTATATAAGAAATCTTGTTCAGACTGTCCAAATATACACTAATATTATTTGATACATAACGAATGCTTCCAAGGAAAAGAATTCTTGTAAGAGTTGTCAGCACTAATCAAGAAAAGTAGGCCAAAGATGATGGATTTGTCAGATAATTAAGCCAATCCTACTCTGCCCAAGTCTTAACTGTAAGGGAAATTATTTAATTATGAATAAAGAAAGATAATATTAAGGTTTATACAAACATATTTGACTGAAAAGGCAGTAATGTTATAAATGCAGTTTAAATTAGCCCAGGTTTGAAATATTGGACAAAAAAAATTAAGAATTTGAGTATTAATTTAGCTATTTTTGGACGCCAAATATCTGCATTCTATCAAGTCTTCTTCCAGTGCCTCCTCTTTTACCTTTTCGCTACATCATCACAGACCTTGATCCTTGAACAATTGCTATTGAACTCAAATACACTGCTTGACCATAGGCACGTTTATTTATTAATAGATGTGCACATGATTGCAGTATTAAACTTGAATAGGAAGGAAAGTACATTTAAGTTATGTTTTGTCCTTAATTGAAATTGGACTGCAACATAGAGAAGCAAAAACTGGTTTGTTATAATTTAAGATTTCCTATTTTGCTTTCATAGGAGAATACTGGGTTGACCCTAATCAGGGCTGTGTAGAAGATGCAATTAAAGCATTCTGCAATATGGAAACAGGAGAAACGTGTATAGCTGCAAAACCAGCTATTATTCCACGTAAAACATGGTGGACAAGTAGGTCATCTGATCTAAAACCAATATGGTATGGACTTGATATGAACAGAGGTTCACAGGTAACTAATCTGAATTGTCTTGGTATTTATTTCAGTTATTATTTTGGAATAAACATATGCAGCTTAGTCTAACCCCGGACTTCCTTTTGCAGCCTTTCACAAGATGCAGCCATATTTTTGCTACTTCTATCCCACCCATGTTACAGCAATTGCTTTCATATTTATTTTTTATTTATTTATTTTTCAGATTTATATACCGCCCTATCTCCCTAGGGACTCAGGGCGGTTCACAGGCAATTAAAAACAAACATATAAATACAATTTAAAATCAAACATAAAAAACTTATTCAATAGCCAGATTGATAAAAAACAATATAAATACTAAGAACCCCATTAAAACCAATAAATTTAAAAACTAACCCAGCCCCGCGCAAATAAATAGGTGTGTTTTGAGCTCGTGACGAAAGGTTCGGAGGTCCGGAAGTTGACGAAGTCCTGGAGGGAGTTCGTTCCAGAGGGTGGGAGCCCCCACAGAGAAGGCCCTTCCCTGGTGTCGCCAGACGGCACTGCCTAGCCGACGGCACCCTGAGGAGTCCTCTCTGTGAGAGCGGACGGTCGGTGAGAGGTACTCGGTAGCAGCAGGCGGTCCCGTAAGTAACCCGGCCCTATGCCATGGAGCGCTTTAAAGATTGTCACCAAAACCTTGAAGCGCACCCGGAAGGCCACAGGTAGCCAGTGCAGTCTGCGCAGGATAGGTGTCACACGGGAGCCACGAGGGGCTCCCTCTATCACCCGCGCAGCCGCATTCTGGACTAACTGGAGCCTCCGGATGCCCCTCAAGGGGAGCCCCATGTAGAGAGCATTGCAGTAATCCAGACGAGACGTCACGAGTGCGTGAGTGACTGTGCATAAGGCATCCCGGTCTAGAAAGGGGCGCAACTGGCGCACCAGGCGAACCTGGTGGAAAGCTCTCCTGGAGACGGCCGTCAAGTGATCTTCAAAAGACAGCCGTTCATCCAGGAGGACACCCAAGTTGCGCACCCTCTCCATCGGGGCCAATGACTCGCCCCCAACAGTCAGCCGTGGACTCAGCTGACTGTACCGGGATGCCGGCATCCACAGCCACTCTGTCTTGGAGGGATTGAGCTTGAGCCTGTTTCTCCCCATCCAGACCCGTACGGCTTCCAAACACCGGGACAGCACTTCGATAGCTTCGTTGGGGTGGCCCGGTGTGGAGAAGTACAGCTGGGTGTCATCAGCGTACAGCTGGTACCTCACACCGAAACCACTGATGATCTCACCCAGCGGCTTCATATAGATGTTGAACAGAAGGGGTGAGAGAATCGACCCCTGCGGCACCCCACACATGAGGCGCCTCGGAGCCGACCTCTGCCCTCCTGTCAACACCGTCTGCGACCGGTCGGAGAGATAGGAGGAGAACCACCGATAAACGGTGCCTCCCACTCCCAATCCCTCCAACCGGCGCAGCAGGATACCATGGTCGATGGTATCGAAAGCCGCTGAGAGGTCTAATAGGACCAGGGCAGAGGAACACCCCCTGTCCCTGGCCCTCCAGAGATCATCCACCAATGCGACCAAAGCCGTCTCAGTGCTGTAACCGGGCCAGAAACCGGACTGGAATGGGTCTAGATAGACAGTTTCATCCAGGTGAAGGGAAAACTGATATGCCACCATACTCTCTACAACCTTCGCCACAAAGCGAAGGTTGGAGACCGGACGATAATTACCTAAAACAGCCGGGTCCAGGGAGGGCTTCTTGAGGAGGGGCCTCACCACCGCCTCTTTCAAGGCGGCCGGAAAGACTCCCTCCAACAAAGAAGCACTCGTAATCGCCTGGAGCCAGCCTCGTGTCACCTCCCGAGTGGCCAGCACCAACCAGGAGGGGCACGGGTCCAGTAAACACGTGGTGGCATTCAACCTGCCCAACAACCTGTCCATGTCCTCGGGAGCCACAGGGTCAAACTCATCCCAGACAATATCACCAAGACCGCCCTCAGATGCCCCGTCTGAATCGCCGCAATTTTGGTCCAGACCGTCTCGAAGCTGAACGATTTTATCGTATAGATAACCGTTAAACTCCTCGGCACGTCCCTGCAACGGGTCTTCCCGCTCTCCCTGGTGAAGGAGGGAGCGGGTCACCCGAAACAGGGCGGCCGGGCGGTTATCTGCCGACGCAATGAGGGAGGAGGCGTAGCAACGCCTCGCATCCCTCAGTGCCACTAGGTAGGTTCTAGTATAGGACCTAACTAGTGTCCGATCAGCCTCTAAACGGCTAGACCTCCAAGAGCTCTCTAGGCGTCTTCTCCGGCGTTTCATCCCCCTCAGCTCCTCGGAGAACCAGGGAGCCGGTTGGGATCTGCGCCGGGTCAGAGGCCGCAGAGGCACGACACGGTCTAAGGCCCCAGCCGCAGCCCGTTCCCAGGCTGCGGCTAGTTCCTCCGCCGTGCCGTGGGCCAGACCCTCAGGAAATGGCCCAAGCTCCGTCCGGAACCTCTCCGGGTCCATCAGGCGCCTGGGACGGAACCACCGTAACGGTTCCGTCTCCCTGCGGTGTTGAGTAACGGTCAGAAAGTCCAGGCGAAGGAGAGAGTGATCTGACCATGACAAAGGTTCTGTGACTACATCTCTCAAATCCAGATCCTTCAACCACTGACCAGAGATAAAAATAAGGTCCAATGTGCCTCCCCCGATGTGAGTGGGGCCATCCACTACTTGAGTCAGGTCCAGGGCCGTCATGGAAGCCATGAACTCCCGAGCTACTGTCGATGACGAGCCGGTAGATGGCAAGTTAAAGTCCCCCATGACTAAAAGTCTGGGGGTCTCCACTGCCACCCCGGCAAGCATTTCCCATTAACATAATATGCATATGCATTTCCCATTAACATAATACTTGTTATCATGCAGTTTTCCTTTATATACATGTACTTTATGTACATGTGTCTATGCTGCCAGACATATTTTTGTTTTCAGCTTTCCCAAATATTCATTTTTCACTGCAGTTTCCCTAATTATATGTTTTTTTCATATGCCACTTCCCCAAATATATACATTTTAATGCAATGAGTGAGCCAATAATTATTTTGAGATAGATGCTAGCAGGTTCTCTAAATTACACCCTGTCTATGCTACAACAGATTGAATTTGAGTGGAATTTCAGTTGAAAAGATACCCATGATGGATTCTCCATACGCTTGTATTGAAGGGAATTAAATATTTCCTTTTAATTAATCTCAGTCATTAAATAAATATTTGGGGTACAGACAAAAAGTTACATATTTAAATTAAATGAATGTGTACAAAATTAAAGCATCAAAAACATACATATGAATATATAAAGACACAAATAGCTTTTAAATATATCTATATCTATAAAGCTGAAAGCATTAAAACACACATATTTGGAGGCATAATTAGCAACTTTAAAATAAAACAATACCTACTTGCATTTTCCTACCTTTTTCTTCACACAATTTTGTGGCTATTAAAAGAGATCTTTCTCATAAGCATAATGATCATAAATTGTCTGAACCCTGGTAAGAATATATTTCTTTTTAATTAAAAAAACCACAATAGAATAGAACAGAGGTTTAGTGAAAGAAAAATAGCAATTACAAAAAAAAAATCTAATTACTGCTGCACTTCAGACTGTGTTTGCCTGTTAGGCAGTTGTTATAGCCACCATGCTAGGAAGGATAGATTGCTGTAACAGAATCTACCATGGGCTTGATTTAGGAATAACAGAGAAAACGAAATAAAAGGGCAGTCAATCAAAATACAGAGATTGCCTTCTCAATGCCTGCAACCTGAAGACGTGAAGAGTTCAACTCCCAGAATTTCCCAGGTAGTATTCTGGCTGAAGAATTTTGGAAGGTGAAGTCCGCACATTTTCAAGTTCCCAGCATCGATGAACACTGATTTAGGGCAGGGATAAAATCCATTTACCTTTGCTACTGGTTTGCAAATGTGAGCATGCACACCTCCTCCATGAGCCTTCTGCGCATGTGCGGAGGGTCAAAAACGGGACGTGATGATATCTGGATGGATGGGTGGAGCCTCCCACCGCCAGCACTACCCTCATCTTAATGTATGAATTAATGAAAACAAATGAATACTATACACTGACTAGAACAGGGATCACCAACCTTTCGGACCACAGGGACCACTAATTTTAAATCCCGAGGACCACTAATATGATTTTTTAAAAAAGATAAATAGTATTTAGTGCAATATAAAAAATGCAAATAATTTTTCTGTGGACCACCAAAATTTTCTCACGGACCACCAGTATCCACGGACCATTGGTTGGTGACCACTGGACTAGAATATGTTTTCCTCAGATTTAGTGTTGGTTTATTTAATTTAACTAGTCATTTAAAAGATTTCAATCTTCTGGTTCCTAAAACACTGGACTAAAAAAGCAAGAAACTAAATTACTGAGATACTGCATTATATAGTGGAAGGGACCATTCTAGGCAGTTGAATCTGATCCCCTCCTTTGAGTTTATGGGAAGAATATGGGAAGAACTTTTCATAGCCCTATTATAAGCATAAAGATTTTACTTTCCTGGATAAGGTAATAAAGAAGGCAAAAAACATTTCCTTCCTTCTAAAACTCATATTGGGTTATTTGTTTCTGTAGTTGAACTTGTCCAAATCTACAACAAGCTATTAAAGGAAGGTGCAGGAACATCTGACAAAGTTGAAGTGCCAATCTATCTGAAGAAGATTATTAAAATTTTCAAAAAATTGTAAAAAAAAAATAATAATGTCTCCTTCTTTCTTAATTTGTAGTTCATTTATGGCGATAATCAATCACCCAACACAGTGATCACGCAAATGACTTTCCTGCGCTTACTCTCCAAAGAGGCCTCTCAGAATATCACCTACCATTGCAAAAACAGTATAGGTTACATGGATGACCAAGCTAAGAATCTGAAGAAGGCTGTGGTGCTGAAGGGAGCCAATGACCATGATATCCGAGCTGAAGGAAGTAACCGTTTTAGATACACTGTCATTTCTGACACTTGCTCTGTAAGTCTTTTTAGCAGTGAATTAATCTTGGGGCATAAACGGAATAGTGTGTGTGCGTGTGTGCGTGTGTGCGTGTGTGTGTATTCAATTGCTTCTCATGAGGAAAAAAATCATCACAGCTCTGAATTCCAAATTAATTTATAGCAGTAGAGAGAGCTGGGGATCACCAGAGCCCATTCCTCGTTATAAATTGCAGCTATATCCTTGAGCAGATAGAAAGGTCTTATTTATTTATTTATTTATTTATTATATTTGTATACCGCCCTTCTCCCGAAGGACTCAGGGCGGTTCACAGCCAATAAAAAACACAATACATAGAATACAAATTAAAAACTATATAAAAAACTGATTCAATAACGGCCTAAAAATTTAGATACAATTTAAAACCCCATTTAAAACCCCCAATTAAAACCCATAAATTTAAAAAACTAACCCAGTCCTGCGCAGATGAATAAATGCGTTTTAAGCTCGCGACGTAGGTAGGTACAGGCTACCAGGGCGCAAAGAGAGAGGAAACATCTCGATTTATTGTTGTGGTATCCAGAGAAAGGATTGTAGTACTATTCTAATGTACAGCATCAACCAATTGATACTTATCTACCTGTTAACCAAAGTGTAAGCAGGGTTACACCTACCAAATCACTATATATACAAAGAGTCTGAACTGGAGTGATGCTTATTAATGAGCTCTTTCATAATGCAATAATTAGTCTGCTCTGGTTTTCTTCTTGATATTTAAGGAGTCCAACTGATAACCTTGTTTTTTCTTTTTCTCTTTTGATTTGTTCTTCCAGAAACACAATGGGAATGTGGGCAGCACAATCTTTGAATACAAAACACAGAACGTGGCACGATTACCTATCATTGATATTGCCCCAGTAGATGTTGGAGGTGCAGACCAAGAATTTGGAGTAGAGATTGGACCAGTTTGTTTTGTGTAAAAAAGTAAAGAAGCAAATAAGTAAATACTTAAATAAATAAATAAACGGGCTTATCTTTTCAAAAGCATTGGGGATGACAGCAGCAGCAACAGAACGCAAGAACTTAGACTGAGTGAAGTTAATCCTGAGACTCTTGAAATTATGGCTGATATTACAATCAGCATTGTATATAACAGTTCTTTCTAACTCCCTGGCCTTCTTTAGTGTATTTATTTTACTTAAAATCTTCAGTCTCACTGTCTAAGTCAACATTTTAATGAAGTAAATCCTATTTTAAAACGACAAGTGACCACACCTGTATCTAAAATAATTCAAAACTAATCTTTGTTGCCTAATTAGAAAAGGTAATCATGATTTCTGGAGGTTCTGCTCAACTTTAAAAAAGTGTAATTCATATAATAGAAGTATGCTGAACAGCAATAGGAAATAAATAAAAGATTCAGATGTTCACCATATCAAAATTACCAGTCCATCAATGCAGCGACATAGGGCACCTCCACAGTCAGTCATGGCCCTGTGTTCAAAATGTTGTGGCATCTGTATGAACCCTCACTATTCTGTTTGTCAACTGAACCACTCTATTTCCAGCTCAGCAGTTGTGAATTTCAAATCATAGTTGAAACAATTTCCCTTCTGATATACCAATGTTTTGAAGAGTGGCTTCCCTTTGGTGGCATCACCCCAGCTCTGAACTCATCCAATCTTTTCCAATAGAGGTTTAGCCATTGTGACATCTTAACAAAATGTTTTTATCTTACTTTAATATACAACAGAGGGACAATGCACAAATCTTTCCCAAGAAATCATTATGACATGGAGAAATTCAGACAACATGGAATTCAGAAATATTGGGGCATTGTTTTAATATCATATTTTGCTGCCTGATCAGATAGACAGTACAGAGACTGGCTCCGGAGTAGCTCATGGTTTCAAGACCAGGAGTGGTGAGAAGGATCCATGGGTCAGCTTCAAATAGATTATTGGGAATTTGGACATGAAAATGGTGGCAAAAATCCATAGATTGCAACAACAACAAAGTGAACTTAATACTGTCTTTTTCGAAGCAACTCCCACAGAGTTCAGTGGTTTTTGTTCCTGGATAAGTAGGTATAGGTTTGCCAGGCAGTAGATACTAGAAGATGACTACATTCTTGAGGAAGATATTATTGATATAATTGAAGCCACTCCCTAAAAACGTGTTCTTCAATCAGTCATAGCAGAGAATGAAAGTGAATCAGTCTTCCTCAACATGATGCACTCTAGGTGTGTTGGATGTTAAATCCTTTAAATCAGTAATCAGCATTGGTGATCATGGAAATTAAACACCTGGACAATAGGTTGGGAAAAAATTGAAGAAGACAATATTTATGTTTTTAATGCTTTAGTTATAAGGTTCCCAGAGCTCAGAGTATGTTATCTCAGTCAATAAATTTACAATCTCCCAAAATTCTTTTCCAAAATAAGTTTCGGAGTCTACACTTAAATATTTTGTTTGTGGAGAGGATTAGTTGTTGACTTAATGAGCAGCAAACCTCTAGTGAATAATTATTTTTTGAAAGTAATAAACTGTAGATTATTACATTTTGCATGTGGTCAAAGATGAAATTTCTAAATGACTTCAGGTAACATCAGAATTCCCCTAATGTAGCCTTTCTCTATCTGAGCATTTTCTAAGTAAGTTTGGTTCCACTCTGAGAATTCCCAAACCAGCAGGGTCATTATTAAGAATGTTGGTAGTTGGAGTGGATACAACACGGAGATTATGAAAGGCTGCTACAACTTCTTCAAGTGTATTGTCCAGTTATGTGTGTTTGTCATTTATTCCCATGTATTAATCCCAAATCAGGTATTAACATAAATATTAGAGTTTTACTGTGGCTGAAAGAAATGTTTCACTCAATAACTGATCATGCATCATCAGAAATCGTGACATTGCATGTCTTGATTTATTAGGACAAACCAATGGTCCCTCATTTCTTAGCATGAGCTACCTCATCTCTAGAAGCTGGGATGCATTTAATAATCTAGTGTTAATTCTAGATACAACAAGGTGCTATGCTTCTGTTATAATTCCAAGAATGGAGATACACAGGGCAATATAATAATGAAGTAATAATAATTATTAAAATGTTTTCTTTATGAAAAAGGGAATGGTGCTAAAATGGTTTCTGTACAAACCTGGAAAAATAAATTTATTGTCATCAACCTTTTCTTTTTTTAATAGAATCTAAATACTATATTTTTGGTGTCTGGGAAAAATCCTTATACATTGCGTTTTTCCTCTTATGGTTTTATGATCTACAGAACGGGGTGTTCATCACCATATTTTTCTTTTCCATGGAGCATGTGGCTACAAGACTAGTTCATCAGTTGGCTTCTTTGTTGAAGACCTCTGTTCTCCTGTTTCTTGATTGTTTGTTTGTTTTTCTAAATAAACACATGCACACAAACACACAAAAGAAAAGCCATACGCATAGCTTTATTCATGTATCTTTGCAAAGCATTTAATTAAATACAAGTTTCATGTTGAGTAATGGCTTCCTTTGTGTAGAGTGCTTCTGACAATTTAATCTATTTCTAGGGAAAGGTAACAGGATTCTCTTGCTGTGTGTGTGTGTGGACTGTGCATGGTAGAGTGTGTGTTTGCTATGTCCTCTGTAAATTCAAAATGTAGAACCCAAAGCACTTAATAAATTAAATATTAAAGGGAATTTTGAGTGACAAGTGTTTGTGGTAGTGCTTAAAAGAGTCAAGATGAGTTATCCAAAATGATTTCTATCAAACACAGACCTGGAAGCTTAGGATTTGGCAAGTCTGGCTTTGGAACTCTGAAATTTAAGATTTATCAATGTTGTTGAATAAAATATTGTGATAAGACCAGCGTCTCAGTTTAACACACACCATTTCAGGGAAGCCACATGGAAGCCATATGGGCTTTTCCCAAACTACAAAACAATGCTTAAATTATGGTGGATTCAAAAGAAATGATTATTCATCCATGAGTATGTCCAGGGGTGAAATCCAGCAGGTTCTGACAGGTTCTGGAGAACCAGTAGCGGAAATTTTGAGCAGTTTGAAGAACTGGAAGCAGAAATTTTGAATAGTTCGAAGAACTGGCAAATACCACCTCTGGCTGGCCCCAGAGTGGGGAGGGAATGGGGATTTTGCAGTATCCTTCCCCTGTTATGCCCACCAAGCCACACCCACAGAACTGGTAGTAAACAATACTGGATTTCACCACTGAGTATGTCATTATAGATGTTAGAACAACTGCATGCTGTGAACTGGAATATTTGAAGGTTCACAGTGTCTGTTCTATAATCTATTTATATAATATTTGACAGTCCAAATTTACAAATCTTAGCATAATCATAGTTGTTGAATAACCCATAAATGACTGGATTACACATTTTAAATAAACCACATTATAATTTGATGTGATGTACACATTATAATTTGATGTGATGTAACAATCAGACACTAAGAATTCAGGATGATAATAGGATTTCTACCTGGGATTAAGTTAATCTGAGGTTCTTTATGAAATGATACTGATTTTATGACCACAAACCCAACATTGAATTCCCTGCATTATTTCTTTTTATAATTATTTATGGAATAAGAACAGCACACAGCTGTTCCATGCTAATGCGAAGGCCACTTGGTCATTCTTTCCTGCCCCCTGTCATTGCTTATAGAGTGAACAAAAAACAACACAAAGCAAATTAAGTGTTCCATCCTGTATAATGAAAAAGATTTAGTGCTGAAAGCAGCTGCAAAACAAAGGCTGCAACTCATCCAATTTGATCTCCTTCCCTATGTAGGAGGCATCAAAGAAAGTTGGGAAGATTTAAACATGTCTTCAGTGGGAGAATCTACTGAGAAATGCATAACTTTTTTTATCAGATTCAATCTCTCGGAATTAAGCTCCTTTCCCTCTTCCGTATCTATTCTCAGATGGAACATAGGGTAAAGAATTAAGGTATGGTTAGGATACAAGCACCTGTGATGAGATCAGTGTGGTCTAGGGCAGGGGTCTCCAACCTTGGCAACTTTAAGCCTGGAGGACTTCAACTCTCTGGGAGTTGAAGTCTGCCAGGCTTAAAATTGGTCTAGGGATTAAAGCACTGGTTTAGAAGTAGAGAGTTCAAGGTTCTAGTTCATGGTGAGTCACAGAAACCATGGAACAGCCACCATCTGTGAGCTTAACCTGTATCACAGTTTTGGGTTTTTTTGGGGGGTGGGTGGGGAAAAAAATGAGACAAGGGAACACTAGTGATACTACCTATCTGAACATCTGAATGAAAGGGAGATGTAAAGCAAAAAAAAAAAAAAAGCCAGAGGAACTTTCAGAAAAGTGAATGGAAGCTTCTTTGATTCAAGATTGTCTTCCCTTTGGACATAAACAACATAGGTGCTTCAGCTGGAGGTCAAAGAAATAAAAGTGGGTGACCCCAGTTTTAGGGGGTCAGTAGGAGTGATACTTTGGTTGGTTCATGTGCTAGTTTTTCCTACCATTTTTAACCAGTGCGAAAAGGAGAATAAGCCATTCCAGCAAAGAACAGATTCCCTGTAGATTTGTCAACAAGCTCTTGAAGACTTCTTTCAGACTTCTCCCTGGATGCAATTCAGCTTGGTGCCAGATTTATGATGGACAGAAGCAATGATTACTTATGGGATTTGGTGTATTTGTTCCAAACTCCATAAAACTTAAAATTATTCAGAGGAAGACTACCCTACCCTCCTATTTACAGTTTTACTAAAGGGGCAACCAATCCGCTCCATCTAATTTTCTTTTCAGCAACATGTTCAAGAAGTATAAAAGAATACAAATGGGAACAAAATGCCTTCTGTGGAAGTGTTCACAGGATCCTGCACTTTCAACAACTTAATGAAAGCAGCATTGCATCATTACGATGAAAGCTTTGCCCTTGTGTTTTTTAATTATTGATCATATACCCTGCCACAACCAACTCTCATCAGGTATACATCGCATAATATTGAAAGCAACCAACATTAAAACATACAATAACAACATAAATAACAAAAGCAAATACAATAATTAAAATGGTGCAATGCAACCAAGAATATGCCCTCTGGAATAATTTGTTTCTTAGCAACTTTCTAACAGCCAGCAGGGACAGCATTATACACACACACACACACACACATACACACACACGTTTGTATGTATGTATGTATGCAATGCTGTCTCACGCTACTGATCTCGCATCATGTCACGGTACTTTAGGCCTCCATTCTCTGCAAACAGAAAGGAGGCCTGGAGGGATCCATGCGGCAAAGGCTTTTTGTAAAGTTGGCAAAAGGATTTGCAAATAGAGGGTAGGTTTTGTGCTTCGGGCCTTCTCTCCAATTGCAAAGCTTTTTGGTGCAGATCTCATCCAGGCCTCCTTTCTCAGTGGCAAAGGCCTTGAGTAAATGGAGGTGCAGAAGGATGTGCAATTTCTTCCTGGCCCTTCTCCTGGTCCATTCTTGCCAGCAACGGCTTTCTGCAAAGATGACTGAAGTCTATAGGGATACAATCTCTCATTCCTGCAGGCCTAGGCAAGCCTTTGCTCAAAGCAAAATTGTGGCAGAGAGGCTGGAGAGCTCCCTTGATCATGGAGATCTATGTAAGATAAGTGACCCAGTTGGGCAAAATGGGAGGGGGAAGCATGAGATATCTTAGTGTGTTGGGGGAGGCCTTGAATGGTCAGAAGCACTAGCCCCACTCCATGGCCTTCCCCACCCTGAGATACCTTATGCACTTAATGACCCACACATTCGATTATCGAATGAGTGGGCAAAAAGCACTAAGTTACGTGATTCACTCCTATGAATCCTCAGGTTACAAATGTAATTGGCATGCTCCATTACATCCATAACTCAAGGATTACCTGCATTGGGAGTTCAGATTGAGAGTCAACATTTATTTTTAGATTCCATAAAAAAAAAAGGGGGGGGGTCAGAGATATTCTAAACTTGAAGTAACTAAATGATTCTATGGAACTATCCAAAAGTGAAAAATATCAAGTCAATGCAAGCAGCAATGCACAGGAATAATTTCTGGCCTCCATCACTATATTAGAACCTTACTTGCATGTTATTATCCAGGAAATTAATCACAAATCCTTTGGCTTGCTTAGAAAGTTTGTTCTAATACAGTATCTTGTTTTGGTTGACATGAATCACTTTCTTCAGTCTTCATACAAGGGATGACCACATCTTTTGAAATGTTTATTTAGGTGATATTCTTAAAGTACTATGCCTCATCAATGTTCAGCTGCAATTCAAAGCAATCAATTTTCATGGTTTTGTGAACTCAATCAATGCCTTGTAATGACTGGCATGTCTCAGGGTGGCCTTGAATATACATCCATAAGGTTTCTCATGCTGGTGATTCTGAAGAAGATTCCTCTTTAAAGTTGCTGCAACTGGCTAAATTTGTATTGCATCTTTTTAATTTTTTTAAAAAATAAGGGTCCTTTAACAGTGATAGGCTTAAATACTATCTCAAGAAACAGGATGACTCTTAGTTGTAATAATTGATAATTTTAATAGGGCACAACTGGATATAATAGAACCTGTCTGGTCAAATAAGGATTTCTTTGGTGTAAAGATGAAAAATTCATATGCCCGCTAAATTAAATTTCTGTAAATTTCCATTATATTCTATACATGGCAACAGACTTATATAGATTAATTTTGCAATCTAAGAATGGATGTAAAACCTGATGATGAAATTCATTGGATTAGGAAAGTAAGTGAAACTATTGTTCAAACTGATTGCATGTTAGATTTTTAATAGTTAATAATAATAATAATAACAGAGTTGGAAGGGACCTTGGAGGCCTTCTAGTCCAACCCCCTGCCCAGGCAGGAAACCCTACATCATCTCAGACAGATGGTTATCCAACATTTATGGATTATGCTTATGTTTTGCATATGTAATCTTCTAGGAGTCAAAGGACTTCTCCATTACTAAATGACTTGAGATATGAAATAAGACTAGCGCAAAGATTCTTTGCAAATATATTTACTTTGAAAGGGGAATTCCAGGGATGATGGAGTTTTCATGAAAGAGGTACTTTATTCTTTTGTGGTTTCTAATAACTCCTTGTAACTATAGGAAAGCAGAGGAAGAACAAAATGACATTGATCTAAGGTACGTTGGGTTCAGCCATAAATCCTAGAGTGAGGAGGACAATTTCTTCTGAGGCCATGCAGCTTGGGCAAGAGTGAGGAACATGATTATAGTGGTACTTCCCTCTTTGTTCACAACTTCTGACAAAATTGTTGAAATGACCTGAATGAACTTCGTAGCACATGAATTGGAGAGCAAAATTGGGAAGCATTTTCAGCTCAGCTAAGTTTATAACCTGCACAAGCTAACTTCATGAGGTATCTTCTAAATGGAAAGTGAGGTGAAATGGAAATTCAATGAGGCAAAAAAAGCAAAAGGAGCTTAGGAGCACAATTTTATCAAACTTGATTGAATTTTCTGAGTTACCTTAATAACAACAGTTTATAATCTGGTGTACTCTTTATATAGTATATGATAAATTTTCACATGTACAGTACCTGATTTTTTATTTACATGGTAGTAGATTTTTGTTTGTATTTTTTCTATTTCTTCGTCTTTTTCCCCATGTATGTATAAATGTACCTCGGAATTACGTGAATACAGCTACCTGATATTGTAAAAGAAAAAATAGATAAATATAGCATTTCTCTTTTAAAACCAAAAAGTAAAATGAGATTTTGGAAACTCCTTATCATAGTGGCAAAAAAGAGGAAGTAGTGCCACCAGAGGGCTAATATTATTAAATATGGATGTCTGTTCTTTGTTTTTCATTCTTCCACTAAAAACCTGGACATGATTTTGTATGGTTCCATTTTTTATACATGGTGGAAATGGTTTATCTTATAACCATTTTATAGTTATAACTTTATGTTTTGTTTTATCCTGCTATGCTGCGAGTGAGAAAGGGAGGAACAGAACAATGTTGAAAGAGAACAAGAAAAACAGCATGGAAGAAAGGGAAAAGGTGGTTTGTTTGAATTTTCAGATGGGGTGATGAGCAGGAGATGGCAAAATGAAGAGGACAATGGGAGAAATAGATTGTCTATTATAAGAAATAAAGTTGTCAAATCTGGACTGCAAAAATCTAGATGGCCACGTGTTTCTTTCCTGCCATATTTCATAGTCACCCAGATTTGTTATAGTCTTTATAAAATAGCCATACCAAGGGAAATGACGGAGGTCTGAGAGCAGCATTATATAAGGGGATGAAGTTGGTGGGCTGAAATTTCAATCCTTGACTGTCATGGCCAGTCATCTAATCAACATGGCAGTCTCAAGGTTGAAAAAAAAGAAAGGACAAAAACCATTTATTTGAAAAGATAGGAAGAAGAGGCCTGGGATTGAGCCTGATCCTGATCTATGCAAGGCAGGTTTCTTGTGTGTTGCTATGGGCAGAACGTCTCCATATCATAGGTGGGTCTCAGCAGGTTCTGACCAGTTCTGGAGAACTGGTAGCAGAAATTTTGAGTAGTTCAGAGAACCGGTAGTAAAAATTCTGATTGGCCCCGTCCCCATCTACTTTCTGTCTCCCAAGTCCCAGCTGATCGGGAGGAAATGGGGATTTTGCAACAACCTTCCCCTGGATTGGGGATGGAATGGAGATTTTACAGTATCCTTCCCCTGCTATGCCCACCAAGCCACGGCCACCAAGCTATGGCCACCAAGCCATGCCACACCCACCAAGCCACACCCAGAGAATGGGTAGTAAAAAATTTTGAAACCCACCACTGCTCCATATCTATACTTTCCTAATTATTTACAATAAAGTTACTCAGTCTGCCTGGCAATGTGAATGAGAAGAAAGATTAAGCCATTGTTGGAACTTCTCAGTTCAATGGAATTATAAAAACAACACAGCAGAATCAGATGGTTCTTCAGCTGGGAAGGCCTTGCATTTTCTCAGTGAGCAAATTATATTAAAGGTCATTTATGAAACCTCCAGAAGAGTAGAGCAACACAGAAAGGACACCACAAAGTTTTATTACAATATTTTATTATGTGTCTCTGTAAAGAAAAGACCAACAACCGTATAAAAGCTTACAAAGATGGTTAACCTCCAACACCATACATGTGTGAATGTGACAAGAGAAACTCATGATTCTGCATCTTTATTGACTTTTACAGAGTGAAGGAAAAAAAGCCCTTCAGAAATGGCCTACCAACCATATGACATCCAACAAGAGACATTTATGACAGCTGTCAAGTTTTGGTGTTTCTAGGCAAGTCAATAAAACCTGGCTTGCAGATTTACAAGGGAAAACATACACAACTAGCACCATCACATGTATCTTTTTTACACTTCCCTAATTTTAGTGGTTGACCAGCAATGACAGGAAAGTTTTGGAGCACCCTTAAAACATGCAATGCAGTCCAGAAATAAAATAACGCAAGTCTGTTGTTATCAGGGCATTCTTTTCTTCTGATGGACTATACTCTGTTCAGCTCAATCTGGCACAGGAAGAAACTAACAAACAAAAAAGACCAGATGTATTCCTTGGTCCCAACACATTTTTCTTTCTGCTTTCTTGATGGGAATCATCAAACCTATCCCGGTTTCTGTCCATGTTGAGGTAGTTGAAACAGGGAATTCTCTCTAGCTTTATGAACTGCATCTTATAATGGAAAGTAAACTTGGATGCTGGAATCCGTCAGTGCTTGATTGATTGGGCAAGCATTCAACTAAAATTATCGTTTTGAGTTTTACTGAGTGTTGAAGTTGCAATGTAGCACCATGAGAGTATTGTTGAACATGGGAGTTTGGTGAAAGGAAAAAAGAGCAAAAGACATTTTCGTTGTATTCTGTGTGAGAGCAAAATAAGAAAATGGTAACCCTTTACGTGAATTTAACATATTTTTTTCCTCCCCCCTCTTTCCGGAATTGTTGCAAATAAATAACTGGGGTACTGTTGATTTGACTCTAATAGTTGCCAAGATTAAAACAAGAGCAAAGATGGAGTGTGAATTTGCTTTCTAGGGTTCAGAATGAGCATTACTCGTGATTTATAAGAAGCAAACTGGGCCAACGTCCACACCAAATTCTTGATTGGGAGCGCCAATGTCGAAAGGTGCAATATCTATCACCGGCAACCTCATCGTCTTGCGTGTTCTGTATTCAAAGACGGTTTTACCCCATTCGTCAGTATGTTTCTGTGAAATGTAAAAAAAACAACAGCTATGTTAAAATATACTCATGGAGAGCTGTCATACTTGCTCTTCTGCGTAACCTGATTTCAGAACTTTTGAGAAACCCAGGAACTTGCTAGGCTTCTACTAGCAAATATAATCAAAGGAAATGAGGAAAGAATAATCCTGATATCTTACATCCCCACCCATTGGATAGATTTAAAAATGGAATGCTTTGAAGGATCTCCTTTCACTGATATGGACGTAGAAGAGTAAATTGCTTTCAGCTGCTTCTTGCAGATGCTATTCTAAAATATTTGCTGTTCCAATTCTGATACTTCAATTTTTCCTCCGCTAAAGAATTTCATGAAAAAACTTTTATACTTTTTACAGATTAGATCCAGGTAAAGATAAGCAAACTAAATGAGTCATGGAAATGTATTGTTCCCATTGATTTCAGCAGGACCCAAATACACATGTCATCTGTAGCCATCGTATCTTTCTAACCAATCTTGCGTCCTCTTGAGATATGTGGCAGAGTGAAATAGCAATTGCACTTAGACTTATATACCACTTCACAGTGCTTTTACAGCCCTCTCTAAGCAGTTTACAGGGTCAGCATATTGCCCCCAACAATCTGGGTCCTCATTTTACCGACCTCAGAAGGATGGAAGGCTGAGTCAATCATGAACTGGTGAAACTCAACCTGCAAACTGCTGGTGGCCGGCAGTCAGCAGAAGTAGCCTGCAGTACCGCATTCTAATCGCTGTACCACCACAGCTCTCATAAACAGTACATAAATGTAGTTTTGGGGCATTCAAATCAACAGAACTGCACTGAAGTTTAATACGAAGATCTGGCCATTTGAAAATTATATATTTTATAATTGTTTTGTATGTATTTGTATTTGACTTTCTGTAATGACCAAAAATACTGAATCTCTCTCTCTTTTTTAAAAAAAAATAATTGTAATGGGAGCATTTTGTTTACTTACAGTACAGCCATCTTCCAGAACTGTGTATGTGAATTTGTTGTTTCCTTCTGCCTTGATTTCACTATCGGTAGAACTCATGAACTTGAGTGCTCTCTTCACATTCCCACTGGCTTCATCCATATAGGCAATGCTGTTCTTGCAGTGATACGTGATATTTTGAGAGGCTCGGCTTGAAAGGATTCTGAGGAATGCCAGCTGAACATCTGCAACTTCTTCTGGAAGATCTGGATCTCCGTAGCTGAACTGTGGTGAAAACACAAAAGGGTTGGTGGCTGTTTGACACAGGTCTTTCATTCAGTTCTGCTTCTTGCTTAGAATTTGAGAACTATAAACCCTTTCATCGAGTATCAAACAGTGCAGTGTTTACCTGGAATCCTCCATTCATCGTCTCTCCAAACCAGATGTGCTTCTTTTCAGGACCTGAGCTTGTCCACCAGTTCTTCTTTGGAACACTTGAGGGATTGGCACTGAGGCATGTCTCCCCAGTTTCCATGTTGCAGTATACTTTGATGGCATCCAGTTTGCAACCTTGGTTAGGATCGATCCAATACTCTCCTACAAAAATAAAAGCCAAACAAGCAAGTGGGTAAGCAAATCAAAAACATTATTTTAGTTCCGTTGGATGATGACAGGCTGCCCTTAAATGGTCAGCATTTTGGGAATAAGGCAATCTTCTCTAATAATGTAAATGCCATGCTTTGTATGTTATTTTAAAGCTATCTGCAAAAACATATTTCTTTAGCATTTTAAAGTACAAATTAAGTGAATAGTAACTCCCAAAGACATTTTTTCCTCTTTTCTTTACATTTTCCAGTAATATTCAACATTTTCTTTTTGTAGACAGAAGAGTTTTATCATATTTTTGCAAATAGTTAAAGAACATGTGACTTTATACTGCAAATCATATATTTGTATTACTAGAAAAAGAACAGAAAGAATCCTATTTCTTGAGGATCCCACATTGCTTGCTAGCACAGATAAGAAAGGAATGGAACATACCACTTGGAAGTTCAGGATGGCAGAACTTGAGATCTCTGCAGTTACGGGCAGGATTCTTCCGTGAACCATCAGGGCTAATGATGTTTTCGATCTGGCTGTTGACTGATTTCAGTGAAGCTAAAATCTCACCCACGTCAATTTTGCCATCAGATGCCTGATCTCCATAGTAGGCGCCAAATCCTTTTGTGTCACCACCACCACCATTATAAGCACCATTGCAGCAGGGACCAGGTGATCCAGGTTGACCAGGAGGCCCAGGAGGCCCACTGTGACCAGGTGGACCCTTTCAAATACAACAAGTAAAATTGCCCATCAAAACTCCATCCATGGAGATGCGTTGAGAAATAATGATCACATGTTATACACACATTTATTTCCCCCCTCAATATATATTAGCTCCAATATGCTTGGTGTTACTGTTTTTTTTCTCATATTCATTGTAAGCCGATTAAAGATTTTCCCTGTCCGGTTTTATCCAACTCAAGGAAGCAGTGCTCATCTCTGATTCCCAGACTAGAGAACCTGTGTTGTCTAAGAAATGTGTCCATATCATGTGGCCAGCATGAAAATATGGAATGCAGGAACCTTTCTTGCCAAAGCAGTACCTATTTATCTGTTGTGGTCCACCAGCAGCCTGCGGCCCTGGCAGCGGAGTTGGACAGTGAGGAGGCTGGGGAGGACAATAGGACAGTCCTGGAATCAGGGGAAGGCCCGGATGAGGGCTCTGCATTGGAGGCAGAGATGGGGCCAGACCATCTGGGAGTGATGCGTGGACTCCGGAGCCTCCAGAGGCAGACAGCAGAGAAGCAGAGGAACAGGAGGACCCTGTTCCTAGTGCACGTATGAGAAGAGCTGCCAGAAGGCAAGAGCAGTTGAGGCAAAAAGGACGACTTGGGAGTAAGGCCAGAAGATGATTGGCCACTCCCATAAGGCTTAAAAGAGCAGCAACAAGCCGTTGGGTTCTTTGTAGAAAAGCAACGTTGATTCTATTCTATTGCTTCTTGTCAGCGTGTCTTGAACTTTGTGGGTTTTTTGCCAAGAAAAGCTTTTGGCAGGTTGCCAAAGACAACAAAGATTGGTGATAAAGCCGAAGGACTGTTTATGAAGAATTTGTTTTGGACTAAGTTGAGAATGAATTAATTCTCAGCTGTGCTAATAAAATAAGTTTGTTCAGGACTAATTGTGTTTGGTAATCACAACTTGGACCTCGGTCACAACATTATCTACTCCCATCTGCATGCTTTTGAACTGTTAGGTTGGCAGGAGCTGGGGTGGACAATGGGAGCTCAACTTGTTACGCGGAGCTCAGATCTCAAACCTGGGCTGTTGCCTTTTCAGTGACAAGATCAGTGTCTTAACCAATGAACCATTGTACTCCTACCATATAAGACGATACATATGTATTAACCAAAGATTTTCTTTTAAAATAAAGATGTGTAACTGTAAATGCAGGTATGTAACTTGCTCAGTTTTGTCTAGTGGAAATAACCAGCATTTAGGATAATAATAGTTATTCTATTCACAAACAAGGTGAGTTAATCAACAACACATTGTTATTCAAACTTGAAGACAAGGGGAATGATGAGTCTGAATCAAATACAATGGAGCCTAATGGAGAGAGATCTATTCCATGACCTATGTGCTTCAATAACCATTAGAATTTGTGCAAAGAAGGGATTGTCTGGATATTCTAACACTTATACGTTGGTAACTTCAGTCTGCCTTTATTTTACAAAAATATTTAAATTAAAATTTTATTGGCAAAAAGTTAGCATTTTTCAGTACAGGTTTTCTTTGACTTAAAACCATAATGGAGTCTGCCATGATGGCAGTGATACTACAGGTCAGTCATGTGACTGACTGGATTTTATTACTTTTTTGCAGGGCTTTGTTAAGTGAATGCCACACTCATTAAAATCATGGCTCGCAATTTGCTGAAAACTGGCAGTGCTGGGTTTTGATCAAACCATTGTAAACTGCGGTCACATGATTATGGGGTATTGCAATTGACTGTAAACAGGACTGTGTTGCCAAGTCCCCAAAGTCCCTTGGTCACATAATTGTGAAGTGGGCCTGACCACTGGACCTCAAATCTGGGAAGAAAGTCCCCTTTTTTGGGTTGGTTGTAATTAATAGTTTGGTCACTTAGATAAATCACTAAATGATCTAAGTCAGGGGTCTCCAACCTTGGTCCCTTTAAGACTTTTGAACTCCCAGAGTTTCTTCAACTCCCAGAGTTCCTCAGCCAGCTTTGCTGGCTTTGCTTCTTGACATTCCTGTCATGTCGATGCATGGACATATTCCTTCATAAAACGCAAGATGGAAACTTCAGAGTGGAAACTTGGTTTAACTTACCGATGATCCACTTTCACCTCTGTTCCCACGAGGACCTGGAGGGCCAATGGGGCCTGCATAACCAGCTCTCCCATCTTTGCCAGGTGGGCCACCTGGTCCAGGAGGCCCCTAAAGCATACCAGAAATCAGATATCTGTGTCATTCACGTGTTGTAAAGTATTACTACGAAGTGACATCATATCTCTTTAAATAGCTGGATATAATTTAAACACAGATTAAAAAGATACAGAAGATACTTACTCTAGCACCTGCAGGTCCTGGACTTCCACTTTGACCTGGGGGACCCAGTGGACCCTGCAAAGGTAAGAATGAATTAGAGATTGTTGTATTCATTTCAAATGATTGCAAAGAATGTGAAGGATTGTGTGTTTTTGTTTTATTTTTATAGGTAGCTGTATCTCTACTGAATGCTATTTTTATCAGTAACAGTCAGAAACCTCTGATGTTTGTAGTACAAGTTAAACTGCTCATTTAAAAATCTTTTAATTATTTTGACTTCACAAATGCTAAAGTTGTTGAACTGAACCCCAAAACTCTTTATTTATTTATGAGTCAGAATATTGCATTTGAAGTGATTTTTTTTCTTCTGTACATGATTTCCAAGGATTTGGGAATAATAATAATAATAATAATAATAATAATAATAATAATAATAATAATAATAATAATAATAATAATAATAATAAGGCTTTTTTCTTTACACTTGTGGAAAAGAAACATTGATCTTCTGAAGACGGTCCATAAAATAATCTCTCCTGAAATAATAGTATCAGATACTATCTTTCTGCAATTGTGAAGAGCTCCAGAATGGCTGGCTTTCTCTAGCTCCAGGTTCGGAGAGAGAATTGGGCAAGCTGGAACTCTTCTTGAATAGATCAGTGCCCTTCTTGTTTCTATCTCCACTACCTAATGGTTTTCCCAAAGTTGCTTTTCCAAAAAGCAACTGGACTTTGTTTTCCCTTGAAGACATTTCTCTTCTCATCCACGAAGCTTCTTCAGTTCTTCAGAAGTGAAATATCTTCAAGGAAAAACGAAGTCCAGTTGCCTTTTGAAAAAGCACCTTTGGGACAACCATGACCTGGATGGCCGAGAATCTCCATAGACGTTTACCTAATACTTTGCTTTCACCTCGGGCTCCCATTTACTTGGAAAGAAAACCCCAGATGAGTGAAGGAAGCTGTGTCCTTCACTGCTGTCTCTCCATCCACAACTGAAAAAGGCAGGAGAGCAAGTGGTGATGGTCAGAAGAAGAAGAACCAATTGCGCTGGAAGAACCTTCACATTGGGAATGACTTAAATGGACATGCTGTTCTGTAGGTATCCAGTGATGCCTACTCCTAAAACATTATGTCTTTAAGATGGAAATAGACAATAAGGAAAGAGAAGCAGCTATTTTAAAATACAGCTGTGATATTCTCACAGTGACACGTCATCATAGGATGGCTTCTTCTAGTCCCATCTTTTTACCCCTTCTTTCTTTAGGAAAGTCAACAAAAGCTACCAAACGTACCACTGGACCAGGGGATCCTGGATTACCAGGAAATCCTCGGTGACCCTTGAGTCCATTGCTACCTCGTTCTCCAGCTTCACCTTTATCACCACGTGGTCCAGCAATGCCCTTTAAAAAAACATAGTGAGAATGAGTTTTAAAAATGCCTCTCAGATGAAAGAGAACTAGCTGAAGCAGACAATGAGATGCTATTCTGAAGCGAGGACTTACAGGAGCACCACGAGTACCAGCTGGGCCAGCAGGGCCAGCAGGACCAGCAGGACCCTATACAAGAACAAAAACAAAGGATTTTAAGCATCATTCCATACCAATAGATATATTTTGACACAATAAAGTGAATAATTGTCAATAGGATCCCAAACATACCACTGCATATAATATACAATTATTACCTGAGAGTTGGCCTTCCATAATAATTGAAATTCCGTAACGTTTCACAAAAGCACTCATACCATTTTGGCTTTTCTGACTGGAAATGGTTTAAGAAACTACTTTCCAATTATTAGATGAAAGAAATCTTGTTCTGCAGACTTAGTAAGCAAGAGTAGTGAAAGAGGTGGTTCTCCATATATGCTGCCTTGAATCCTGAGCAGTTTTAAAACTCCATGCTGCTTATCTGCCATGCACATAACAGAGTTGGAAGGGACCTTGGAGGACTTCTAGTCCAACCTCCTGCTTGAGAAGGAGACCCTATACCATTTCAGACAAACGGTTGTCCACTCTCTTCTTAAAAACATCCAGTGTTGGAGCATTCACAACTTCTGGAGGCAAGTTGTTCCACTGATTAATTGTTCTCACTGTCAGCAAATTTCTCCTTAATTCTAGGTTGGTTCTTTCCTTGATCAGTTTCCATCCACTGCTTCTTGCCATGCCTTCCAATGCTTTGGAAAATAGGTTGACCTCCTCTTCTTTGTGGCAGCCCCTCATATATTGGAACACTGCTAGCATATCCCCCCTGTCCATTTTATTAAACTAGATATATGCAAATCCTGCAATCATTCTTCATATGTTTTAGCCTCCACTCCCCTAATCATCTTTATTGCTCTTCTCTACACTGTTTCTAAGTCTCAACATCTTTTTTAAATTGCGGTGACCAAAATTGGATGCAATATTCCAAGTGTGGTCTTACCAAGGCATTATAAAGTGATATTAACACTTTATTTGATCTTGATTCTATACCTCAGCCTAGGACTGTGTCGGCTTTTTTGGCAGATGCAGAACACTGCTGGCTCATATTTAAGCAATAGTCCACTAGGACTCAAAGATCCCTCTCACAGTTACTACCAGGTACCACATATTCTATACCTATGAATTTTGGTTTTTTTTTTGCCTAAATGTAGAACTTTACTTTTCTCCTCATTGGATTTCACTTTGTTAGATAGGGCCAGTGTTCAATCCTGTCACGATCCTTCTGTATCTTGAGCCTATCTTCTGGAATATTGGCTTTTACTGCCAGTTTGGTTGTTTTTTTTTTTTACATTTATATCCCACCCTTCTTCAAAGACTCAGGGCGGCTTACATTGTGTAAGGCAATAGTCTCATCCTATCTGTATATTTATATACAAAGTCAACTTATTGCTCCCCCAACAATCTGGGTCCTCATTTTACCTACCTTATAAAGGATGGAAGGCTGAGTCAACCTTGGGCCTAGTGGGACTAGAACCTGCAGTAATTGCAGGCAGCTGTGTTTAATAACAGGCTTCTTACAGCCTGAGCCACACCGCAGCCGTGGGGTTGTCTGCAAATTTGATGACTTCCCCTTCTATCCACTTGTCTAAATCATTGATGAAGCTAATGAAGAGTACTGGCCCTAAGACAGAGACTTGAGTACCCCACTGCATACTTCCTTCCATGTAGTTACAGTTCCATTAAGGACTATACGTTGAGTGCAATTGGTCAGCCAGTTACAATTACGTCTGGTAGTGATGCTGTCTAACCCACATTTTTCTATCTTGTAAAGTAATAAGGTTGTAGTCTACTTTATCAAATGCCTTATTGAAGCCAGCATGACCAATGGCAAGGATGCTGGGAATTGCAGTTCAGCAACACTAGCAGGATCGTATGTTTCCCATCCCTATACTAGAATGGAAACAGCATTCAAAGGAAATCGAGTATCCTAATTATCTAACTCATTTAACATTTAAAAACATCCCTGATTGCAAGGCTTAATGAGATCTCCCTCCCACTGTCAACTCCCTGATGTTTGCAGTTGCGGTTGAATCTATAGGACATATATCACCTTTGATCAGGTTCTTTCAAAGAGAATTCCATCTCGAGAGTATAAATATATTAAATTTCTCTTTGACCATTGCAACATAAAAATGCAGCATTAGTTGACTTGAATAAGTGGCTTATTCTTAACTTTTTTTGCTATTGTACAGGTAAGAAATGTAGGATTCAGCATAATTTTCATCCTTACCGGATGTCCTCTGTCACCAGATTTTCCAGGTGAACCAGCGTTACCTGGGGGGCCAACGTGACCTGGAGATCCAGGCACACCAGGAGGACCATTTTCACCACGATCACCCTGAAATGAAAAGAAAACAAAGTTTTAATTTATTATATAACATATGAAATAAATGCACAGATATGCAGGAAGGTGTATAAAGATTTAGCAGAAGCAACCACAACCAAATGATAATATTGTTGAACCTCACCTTTGGTCCTGCAGATCCATCACGACCTGGGAGACCATCTGATCCAGGATTACCCTTACAAATACAGAAAAAGTATTTAGATTTCTTTGGGTGAGGGTAGGGAGAAGGAATAAGAAGACACCCTCCCCCAAATCTAAAAAGCATTAATTCAGGAGTAGATCTTCTTCTCACAATAAAGGTAAAGGTTCCCCTCGCACATATGTGCTAGTCATTCCCGACTCTAGGGGGCGGTGCTCATCTCCATTTCAAAGCCAAAGAGCTAGTGCTGTCCGAAGACATCTCCGTGGTCATGTGGCTGGCATGACAAAATGGCAAAGGCACACAGAACGCTGTTACCTTCCCAACAAAGGTGGTCCTTATTTTTCTATTTGCATTTTTTACATTCGAACTGCTAGGTTGGCCGAAGCTGGGACGAATAACGGGAGCTCACCCCGTTACGGGGCACTAGGGATTCGAACCGCTGAACTGCTGACCTTTCCATCAACAAGTTCAGCATCTTAACCACTGAGCCACCACATGTCACAATATCTCACAATATCTCTTCCTTAAACTTAGCGGTATTGTAGAGAGCTTGTCAATCATGTGGTCATTGCATTTATAAGATTGCTGGTTCACATACATTTTCCTATTTTAAGGCAGCATCAGGTGTTGATTGTATATATAAAAGGTCAGACAGATATATTGCAAATAGACTATTCATATTAACTCACAAAATGTTTTTCAATCAGCTTAGTAATGGACCATCTTGACCAGTGCATATCTTCACTGGGAAAAGACCTACCAGCTTTCTCAAATCTTCTGCAGATTTCATCCCCAGATCACGTGGAATTTTGGTCTTAGGTACGATTATCAGGGATATGGAAATTAAGTGGTGTAGTCCCTTGTATAAACCAGCTTTCACTTTCACACTATATTAAGTTGATTAGATTACATGTCTGAGCAAGATATCTGCACGAGGTCCCTTTTTCTTATTTTGGGATTTAAGTCATTTCACTGTTCTATTTGCGTCAAGCATCTATCACAGGAATACAACTAAGTTAAAAATATGATTACATCTCTGCCTGGTTCTCCTGGTGCCCCACTGATGCCAGGAGGACCTCCTGGCCCTGTAGGTCCTCGTTCCCCTGGACTACCATTACTTCCCGGTTTTCCATCTTCACCCTACATTGGAATAAGAAAGAAACCGATCATGAGTTGAAATGTTTAGATTTGGTAAAATTCATGCCTCGCTTTTAAAAAAAGCAGCTAACATAAATAATAAACACAAATAATATATGCCTATAGATATAGTGTTCAATTTTTCCTTTGTTCGGCCAATCATGGGAAATGAGAGGCTTTTTTACCTTTATAGTAATACAGGTCCAGATAGCTATACAAAATGTAGCTCTCAAAATTCCATTAATCCTCCAAATTATTAATATTTTCCTACTCACAATCTCAGATGTCAACTTTTAACAAATATTCAGGTGTTTGCCTAAATGTATATATAGTATGTATTGTTATTGACTCTTTTTTTAAAAATAATCAAAGTAGAATATAATTGCATTTGCCCTGGTCTTGTGATAAATGGGTGAGAAGGTATCATAAACCTACGAGAAAAAATAACTATGGTAGGTGGCTAATTTACTAGGCATGGCAAAAATTCAACTGCTATCATGTGAAGTATTAGTACTACTTTATAAATCCTTAGTAAGGTCATACCTGGAATACTGTATGCAGTTTTGGTCACCGCATTACAAAAAAGATTTTAGGATATTAATTTATGATATGACTTCTTTTATTAGTTTTATTGTTTTTATACGGGGTTTTATATTCTATAATCCTCCTTGAGTCACCATGTGTGAATAGGCGGCAATATAAATTCCCATAGATGAATGAATGAATGAATGAATGAATGAATGAATAAATAAATAAGATGTTGACTTTGGAAAAAGTGCAAAGAAGAGCAACTAAGATAATTAAGGGCTTGGAGACAAAAGCATATGATGAACAGTTGCAGGAATTGGGTATGGCCAGTCTAGAGAAAAGGAGGACTAGGAGTGACATTATATCAGTATTCAGTATTTGAGGGGCTGCCACAAAGAAGAGGGGGAATCATCTTATTTTCCAAAGCATCAGAAGGCAAGACAAGAAACTGTGGATGGAAACTAATCAAGGAGAGAAGCAACCGAAAACTAAGGAGAAACTTCCTAACAGTGAGGACAATTAACCGGTGGAGCAGCTTGCCTTCAGGAGTTGTGGGTGCTTCATCACTGGAGGTTTTCAAAAAAAAGACTGGACAGCCAGCTATCTGAACGAGTATAGGATGTCCTGCTTGAGCAAGGGGTTGGACTAGAAGATCTCCAAGCTCCTTTCCAGCTCTATTCTGATTGATCAGTGGACAACCATGTCTTAGGTTAATTACACAAGGAAGCAAGCTGGGGACAAATCTCTGGAGCTTTAACAACTACCGGTAGCGGAACATTAATTAATATTAATTTGGGGGCATAACAGTATTAATGAATGAATATTAATGTAGGAGATGATGCCATGGAATTATGGGGGAAAAAATCTTCATCTTTAGAAAGATGAAGGCCATTTTTAAAAGCATTGTCAGGAGGTTCCCCCCCCCGGAAAACAGTATTTGTCTTTTTTCCCCCCTGATATAATGATGGCAACAAAATTAGCAGATGGTTCTGTTGCTCTGAGGGTACGTATCTAAGCAAAACAATTACCAAAATATTCCCTCCGACTCTTTCCCCTTCTCACATGCACAAACCAGTTCAAGCCCCAAACCAAACAATCTCCACTTTCAGCTCAATCCTTCTTCCATGAAATCTTTGGGATGATGACTTACCTTGGGACCAGCTGGACCAGAAGCCCCTGATGGTCCCCTTGATCCTGGCAATCCTACAATACCACGCTGTCCAGGTATGCCGCTATTTCCTGCAGGACCTGGTAGACCCTAGGAGAGATCAATCAAGACCATAATTAACTAAATATCAATGGACTTAAGGGTATAAGGAAAGGGGTATGCTTGAATGAAGCTAGAGGTTTACATTTTAGAAGATATATCAATATAATCCATATGGATATCTATAATTATTGTATTATTATTAAATATTTTTCCATATATTAAATAACAAATTGAAAAGAAAAAAAGAAAGAAAGAGAAAACTAAGACAAAACAAAAAAAGAGCAAGAAACAGCAAAGAATATGAAAAGAAACAGAAATCAAGAAAAATATGTAAATTCCAACCTTCTTTTCAACAGGTATTTACAATCTTATTTTCCCTCTTTCCTCTCAGATAGCATACAAATCACTTCAAACCCTTATTTAACCCTTATCATGCAAATTACATTTGACTGGTATTCTGACAATGTGCTCAAGATAATCTGAGCATAAAGGATTCCATCCTTTCTTGGTATAGGCTTATTTCAGCTAGTATCGTTCTTATAAATGGGATCTGAATAAAGTTAGGAATATTAGAGACCAATAAAGATAAATAAGCCTCTCGTTATAATAGACCTGTGAAGCAGCTCTGTGCCACATCAAGGCATGGCTTCAATTCAAACTCCTGCAGCTATCTGAGGTGAGCCACCATCCAGAAAATTAAGACATTTAGCGTCACTTTTTTTTCATTTGCATTTATATCCCGCCCTTCTCTGAAGACTCAGGGCGGCTTACACAGTGTTAAGCAATAGTCTTCATCCATTTGTATATTATATACAAAGTCAACTTGTATTGCCCCCCCAACAATCTGGGTCCTCATTTTACCTACCTTATAAAGGATGGAAGGCTGAGTCAACCTTGGGCTTGGTGGGACTAGAACTTGCAGTAATTGCAAGCAGCTGCTGTTAATAACTGACAGACTTAGTTTGCTGAGCCACCAGAGGCCCCACTGAAGCATGGCAACCTGACTCTGCTGGCCACTTCAGTCTGGTGGAACAGGGATATGTGCAGAAGTCCCCTTCAGCAATAAGACTGAAATGGGATGACTGCTTTCACCTGGCCCTTGAAAAGGGGAGTTTGAATTGGCCTTTGACTTCAAGGGGGTATTTTAGTCAGAGATTTTTGAAACTGAAAAACCCCTTCAAATTTCTATACCACCCTGGAAAATCAAATAAGCAAGTGTTATATTGATAACGTTTTTCTGCCTGCAGGATGTAATGTTTGGATGGGTTTTTAAATTCCTGGGCTTATTTATAATGGTTGATCACCATGCAGAATAGCTGAGTGTGATAACAGTTCAGGATTTGCAGAGCTGAAGTATTTAGAAAGAGACTGTAATCATTTCTGAATATTGGTTATTTTTTTTAAACATATAATTTTCAAAGAATGTACTTACGTCATTTCCTTTTGGTCCTGATGGGCCTTTTTCTCCTGGTACACCTGGCTCACCTTTTGGACCTAGGCCACCTGGGGGACCGGGTGGGCCAGTAGAACCAGATGGTCCAGAATGTCCATCTTTGCCTGGTGGGCCAGCATTGCCAGGTGGTCCTGACGCTCCCTAGAATGTGATATTTGAGAGAGAGGAATATAAAATAGTTCTTGACTAAATGCTACCAGGACATCAGGAAATGGAGAATGTATGATGTAGGTGTAAAGGACAACAGCTAAACTTCTTAAGTACCAATCATATCCACTACCAACAAAAAATGAATATATCTAGAATTGCATGCTTTTAAAAATAGCAAAGAAATTAAAGATTAAAGATCAAAAGAAATATCTGACAGTGTAGGCCAAATTGTTTTTTTCCCAGTTTGCATACATACGACACTTTTTCTAAAAAGTCATCCTAAGGAAATGAGGATCGTGTAGTTGCAACAGTGATGGCTAGTCTTATCTGACCTGTGGCCAACAGAATATAACTTAGTCCCCTAATCCCACTTCCTTACTTTGGGTAGGGCAGGAGTAGCCAGCTCCGCTGCTGCTACCATCATAAATTGAAAAAAACCAGAAAGACTGGCTTCCGTGAAGAATAGTTCATGCCAGAGTTGCATCTCCATGAGACCTTATTCAATTCCATGACTGCATTGCAACTCCTCCATTGATCCTGCTCTTGGACTAACTGAATTCTTCAAACTCCAAAGTGAATGCTCTAGCTTTCCATTTCTACAAACCGTACTCAAGATGGAGCATTGTTGCTCATTTCTTTTTCTTTCTTTCTTTCTTTTTTTTGAAAAGAAGGAAAGATATATTTTGGAAAAGGGGTATTCCTTAGCAATCATGGGCATGGAATAGTCTGGGTTAAATATTGTCCATCAAAGATATGCTTATGAGGTGCTTCAATTTATAAATGGAACATCTGTGATCGAAGCATAGCACCTGTGATCGAAAGTGCAAATGGAATTGTTGTACACTTTGATTTCTCTACTTATTTCCAGCTACAATACTGGACCAAAGAAAAGAATCTGAAAGCAGAGAAGAACAGTAAGTGTTAAAAATTGTAGTAATCCTTACGTTGTTACCAGGAGGACCGGGTAAGCCTCGAGCTCCGGGAAAGCCAGTTGCACCCTGAAACAAATCAGTATAGATGACATTAACAAGTTATCAACTACTGCTCAACAGGAGATGGAAAACCGAATTCAAGAAACTGATATACTCTTTACACATACAATAAATACACCACTTTTGTATCTGTTGCCTCTGAATCAGTCTTTATTCCTGATGACTGCCTGGTCCATGCAGTTTTCCTGTCAAGGTGATTTCCCATTACCTTCTTTCCTTGGGCTGAGATAGTCATTGGTCCAAGGCTACCTAGTTGGCTTTGTGCCCAAGATGGAACTAGAACTCCCAGTCTCTAGCCTGGTTTTTTTTTTTTTTACATTTATATCCCGCCCTTCTCCGAAGACTCAGGGCGGCTGACAGTGTGTAAGGCAATAGTCTCATTCTATTTGTATATTTACAAAGTCAACTTATTGCCCCCCCAACAATCTGGGTCCTCATTTTACCTACTTTATAAAGGATGGAAGGCTGAGTCAACCTTGGACCTGTTGGGAATAGAACCTGCAGTAATTGCAGGCAACTGTGTTTTAATAACAGGCTTCTTACAGCCTGAGCCACACCGCGGCCCTAATCACCAGACCAAACTGGCTCTCTAAGGAGACAATTTGGTTAAAAGGCCATTACATCTCTTGTATGATAGCTTGGTGTAACAGGACTCTAAATAAATGGATCTCAAGAAAAATGGCTACAAGTAGCTGTCAGACTGCGCTTTTCCCAGATCCAACCTAACACCCACCCAAAAAATCTGTCCTTTTCTTAGCTATTTCAGAAAAAAAAAATGCATGTACAGTACATGTGTATAAGATTCAAATGGAAAAGTCTGATTTATTTATTTTTATTTATTTATTTTATTTGTCACAACAGTATATGTAAGCATAAGCATGAAATAACTATACTATATATAAGCATATATATAAGCATAAGTATAAAAAAAACTATACGAATTGAATACAATCAAAGGGGACATTGGGACAGGGATGGTAGGCACATTAGTACGCTTATGCACACCCCTTACAGACCTCTTAGGAATGGGGTGAGGTCAATAGTAGATAGTTTTTGGTTAAAGCTTTGGGGATTTTGGGAAGAGACCACAGAGTCAGGTAGTGTATTCCAAGCATTAACAATTCTGTTACTGAAGTCATATTTTCTGCAGTTAAGATTGAAGCGGTTAACATTAAGCTTAAATCTATTGTGTGCTCGTGTATTGTTATGATTGAAGCTGAAGTAGTCTTCAACAGGAAGGACATTGTAACAGATTATTCTATGAGTTAAACTCAGATCATATCGAAGGCGTTGGAGTTCTAAATTTTCTAAACCTAGTATTTCTAGTCTGGTGGCATAAAGTATTTTGTTGTATTCAGATTGTGTTAAGCCCATGGATCACTGCTGAACCACTGAGAACATTTTGGAACTGAACTGTCAGGTGAACTGGAACATGCCATATTAAAAGGACATTTTTACTTTAATTATGTTTCTTCTTAAAGAAATTAGTGTGTTGTCTTTAGACTATGGTGCCTTTTAGAGGCCCTAAGAGTTTTGATGCAAAAATCAACTAGTTTACTAAACATTTTTTAAAAAAAAAACAATACTTACTGCAGGACCTGGACCGCCACGCTCTCCTTTCGGTCCTGTTGATCCAGCTGGACCCTAGATAAGATATGAGAATTAGCACCATAATACTAAAGAAAAGAACAGACCAATCAATACATGAATTTCAATGGGATCAATATATTTGATGGTTTCTCTTCCAAAAGATACAGGTTAAATCGAGTTTCAAAAACGGTAGAGAATACATAGAATATATAGATTACAGCACACTTACTGGTGCACCAGGGCCTCCTGATGGACCTGCAACTCCTGGGGGTCCAGATTCACCTCGCTCACCAGGAAGGCCTCTCTCTCCTTTTCCACCAGGTTCTCCATTTTGTCCCTATATAAAGATTAGTTATTGCAAGTGTTAAACCTTAATAGTTAATGATACTTAAAGATTTAGTAAAAGTGGAAGTGGGACAAATCTTCCTGAAATACTAATAGATAAACAGGGTTGGAACAAAACAAACAGGCCTCTTATCAGCTGCCTGGTAAAACTTAGTCCAGGCAACCATTTCCATATATATATATAACCAGCATGTTTAATTGCAAAGGAAATCAGGAGAAAGAAAAGTGGAATATATATTCCACTTTTCTTTCTCCTGATTTCCTTTGCTATTAAACATGCTGGTTGATATTTGCTATGGGTTGCTCTGCTATTTATTTACTTTATTTCAACTCATCTCAATCCAATAGAACAAATCTTTCTCACCAGTGGTGGGATTCATTTACCTTTGCTACTGGTTTGCTCGTGCGCGCAGATGCGCAGAGCATATTTGATGATGTCTGGGCGGCTGGGTGGAGCCTACCACCGCCACAGCTACTGGTTTTCCCGAACCGGGGCGAACCGGTAGCAACCCACCACTGTTTCCCACCCTTTATGCTAAAATATCTTCATACTTACAGGACTTCCAGGGAAGCCAGCAGGACCAGGTGGTCCTTGTTCACCACGATCACCCTGCAGATGACAAAGGAATAGAGAAGAAGCATAACTAACCCTGCAAGGAAAGTGTTCCACTATGCTAACACCATTCTATGAGCCATGGTGGTGCAGTGGTTAAAGTGCAGTACTGCAGGCTACTTCTGCTGACTGCCAGCTGTCTGTAATTTGGCAGTTCAAATCTCACCAGGCTCAAGGTTGACTCAGCCTTCCATCCTTCTGAGGTCGGTAAAATGAGGTTTCAAATTGTTGGGGGCTATATGCTGACACTGAGACCACTTAGAGAGGGCTGTAAAGCATTATAAAGCAGTATATAAGTGCTATTGCTATTCTTTGCCTCACTCAACTACTCTTCTTTGCTTACAATAATATGTTTTTCTAACACACTTCTTTTTATCTTTTCCATCAAAACCTTTATCATAAAGTTATTTAAAGCTCTCTGTTATTGTGTGAATTTTTCAGATGGAGTGGGCGATTTCTGCACTTTTGAATAAAAGCTAATTCCCCCCAGAGTGCTTCAAGAGAGCCATCTCAACCAGATGGCTGGAACCTCCATTCTGGTGCAGAGGGGCATAGCAACATTTGGCTTTTGCAGGCAGTATCAAAGGGGATCAATACAGGTCTGTCAGCCTCTATTAATCCAATGAAAGCTGCATTCGAGTTTTCTAATTCCTGTGAAAGCAAAATTGGCAACTAAGAACAAGAAGTGGGTTAATATTTTCTGAAGGCAGTATTCCTTAGGACAGAGGTCCCCAACCCCTGCTCCGTGGCCCAACCCATTCGGAACCGGGTTGTGAAAACGATGGGTAGGTCTATGTGTGCATGTATGCATGAAACCATCCCAGAAAAGTTGGAGACCTCTGCCTTAAGATATAAGCCAGATGGTTTCAGTCTATTCCTGTTCCTAATTCACCTGCTGATGACCTCTTTTTCTACTTCCTATGTTATTTTTATTTATGGATTTACCTGTCCATTTCCTCTTTTATGACTTTACGGGACGAGTGACAGTGTATCACCCCTTGATACACTGGGGTGATATATCTCAGGAAGAGCTTGAAATTCTTTTTTTTCTAATTAACTTTGGTTATGAAGAATTTTATACTGTTAACTGAAGATACAGCTTTTGAGATACGAATTAATATTCTTAATTATAGATACTTACTGTAAATTATCTCTTTGAAATGTATTAATGTTTTACATTTAAATATAATTTCTAGATGGGTTGAAAAGAACAAGCGTATTCTAGCATATTACTCTTATCAAGAAAGTAATCTAACTTTCCAAACCAATTAAGATTATTCAAATAAAAAAAAAACCCTTTATATGAAAATTGTAGGAAAAGGATAAAACACCTAAAAATGTAAATAGAGTGTGCATTTGAAAGAATTTCTTACCGGACCACCACGGGGACCTGATGGGCCATGAGGTCCTGCAGGTCCAGGTTCTCCCTACAAGAGAAAGAAAAAAAATACACAAAGCTTTTATTTCAGAACCGTTTTCTTCAAAATGAATTTATTGTACATTAACATATGAATGAAATGTATACCTTATCACCAGATTGGCCAGATGGACCAGGAGGTCCAATGGATCCTACGGGCCCCTACAATGTTAAAAGTAAAAATCAGTTGGAAGCATGGGCTCTTCAATCAACAAGCATAGAAATGCAAAAACATTCAGAATACTCTGCCCTGCATTGAAAACTTCTGCTCATTTTAGTTTTGCCTTCTTAATCCAGTCTGTCTCCTGTTATGCTGAAGTTTCATAGGCAGAGAGAACATTCATAAGAATTATCAACTGAACCAGATATAGAGCCTGATGATGTTTAACAATATGTCACACAATGCTTGGGACTTGGTAAGATATTTATTTATTATAGCGGATTCTTTAACTTGTGTCAATCAATTTGCCATGGCATAAATTCATTGAAATGAGAAGAACAAAATCTGTTTTTGTTAACAAATATTTTTATATTCCTCCCACCTACTATGTTTCAAGGATTCTAATTCTAGCTCTTTGAAAGATGAGGAAAAGCTGAACTTTTAAAGAGCCTTAGAATTACTTGTATACGATTGGCTGGTTATTGATTGATTATGTGCAGCAATCACATAGCTAGATTTTCCCTATGTCCCTTATCTGATCCTTCAGTTCTTTCAATGTTACATCTATCATCACTGTAATTCAGTCCATCCATCCATCATCATCATCATCATCATCATCATCATCACCACCACCATCACCATCATTATTGAGTTTTAACAATTAAACAATTCTTATTCAACTGTGCATGACTGTGATCATTTACATATCATTTACTAGTTTCTCCTATACTCGATATAATTTTACTAAATCTACTATCTACTATCTGTTATCTACTATCTACTATCTGTTATTTCCCCTTTTTTCTATTTTTGATCCAATTATACCATACCAGTCCATCCATTTTCTATATGCTTTCCTATAAGCCTATTCTACTTCCTTTCATTCTGTTCATTGTATTCTCACCAAGAAACTATTCTCAACCCAGTAATAGTCCTGGAGGATAAACCCATCTGTCTCTTCAAAGAATCTTGGTAGAACTGAGGAAAATTAGGTCAACTAGATTATTTTTAATTTTATTCCTATTACCGTAGAAAAATGCTTATTAAAATATTTACAAAATTTCACACTTTAAGAGAAGAGCTCCTGAAAATGGCTATAAAATACATGTGTCTTTTTGGAAGGCTAATTTCAGCAAGGGTTGAGGCAAACACTGAATTTTCAGACTCAAGCATCTCTAGAGATAAGGATTTTGCTGTGCCTCTCTCTTAATCTTGGTTAGATAAGGAAGGAGTTGCTACAGATAATCTGGAAATAGATGCAACTAATCAATCAACTATATTTCCTAAACTTCTCAGCATTAGAAGTTCTTGGCATGCCTAAAAATACTCAGGCTATAATATTAAATGCAAAACCTTAAAAAAGCTATATGCTCTGCTGGAACCAATTTTGTTCTGTTGTAAATTAGATGAAGCAAACAAATTATCCATGATATGGCAGAATCTACTTACTCGTAATCCATCTTTACCAGGTGAACCATCTCCTCCTCTGCTTCCAGGCTCTCCCTATCCAAATGAAAGAACAGAGCAGATATGTTGTGACTGAGCTAACCAACAGCAACCTGTTGTACCATGCAGTTCATAAGCTTTTCCCAAACTAAAAAGCAACATTTAAGTCATCATTTAAAATTATATGATAAAGAATATTAAACAAATACAATCATCAGGGAGACTTTGACTTAGTGGACAAAGAATAAAGCACTAACAACTTCCACTTCTGAAGTAGGTGAACCTAATTTTTCACTAGCCCTATTCTAAACATCTTCCTTAAATCCATTAACTTCAGTTGCAGTTACTCTTCTCAACATAAAAGAAGATGGGCTTTATGCAACCTGGCGGTCTAGTTTAGTACTTACACATACTGCCCTGCAACAAGTTTTATGAATAAGTGATATCAATCTTAAAAGTTTAGATCAATTTGGTTAAGCTTAGTAATGCTTGATAATAAATCCAAGTTTGGCTGCTCTTCATAATTTTGGAGGGTATTATCTGGTTATTACAGGAAATATAAAAGAACATACCTTTTCTCCCTTAGGTCCAGGATTTCCAGAAGCTCCTCTCTCTCCTGGCATTCCTTGCAATCCTGGAGGTCCCATACCACCAGGAGGACCAGGTGGACCACCAGGGCCCTAAAATAATATTTTCCGGAACAGTTATTAGGACACCTGGAAAAAAGTACCTGGAGCATAATTTAGGTATACAAAGTGCCATAATTTCAGCTTACTTTTCCACCTTCAGGGCCAGCAGGGCCAGGACCACCTCTAGCTCCAGGGGGACCTGCAGTTCCGGGTGTGCCTCGTTCACCTGGGATGCCATTTTCACCCTAGTAGAAATAAGACCATTTAGTGTTGTTTGAGTTCTTTGTTTTCACATTTTTATGTGACCAGATTAGTACCCAAATTTACCTTTCCTCCTGGAAGTCCTGGAAGTCCATTTTCACCTTTTGGGCCCTGTTGTGAAACAAAGGTAATTTGATTATTATTGATACGTTTTCATGGGTGACAACTTCATTAATATTCAAGACGCAGCCAAACAATTCCACCTGAGGTGTCTATCCAGTCAATGGCACAACATTGATCTTCTTCCAGTGCATTATAGGTTCCACTGAGTTTAGCTAAAATAATAGCCACTTCTAAAGAAGAAGAAGAAGAAGAAGGAGAAGAAGAAGAGAGAGAGAGAGAGAGAGAGGGAGGGAGGGAGGGAGGGAGGGAAGGAGGGAGGGAGGGAGAGATAGTGGGGGGGCCAGGCTTTGGAAGTATATAATATATTTGATTTCTGTAAGACATTATTATAAAAATAGCTGGAATTATATCTAAATAATAGGTAATGGACTTTCTTAAAAGCTGAATTTGGGGTAAAGTTATAGAGATTTGTTTTTGTGGAAAAGAAAGAATGTTTCAGAACAAGGTCATAATACTGGAATTATAATTTATATTGTTCTCCACACTTAAGTAGCATTACCTATCCTTTTTACCCTTCTTTGGGAGAGTCGAAAGGACAACTTACTGGATCTCCAGGTTTCCCACTCTCTCCAGGAGCTCCTGAAGGACCAGGTAGACCCTATGGGAAATACAATTATTGTTTAATGCATATTCCGCTCTTCTTTCAAGATTGCATTTAAAAATATCAGAAATAGAGATTTATTGTACCTGATGAATTTTTATAAAAAATTGAAATAGCCCATAGTCAGGCCATTAATGTCTTGTACGTCATTCTAGCATTCAGATCATCACTTTTTATTGTGAGCAACCATACACGATAAATAATAAATAAATAAATAAATAATTAAATAAAAATTTGGCGGACAAAATCAGCCAAACATAAGCTTCTACTTTTCTTCACTAATTTAGAAAGCAAACATTTATTTAGAAAGCAAACATTGAAGAATATCAGCATACCTGGAATCCAGGTGGACCTGTTGCTCCTTGTTCTCCTCTTTCACCAGGACCACCCTGGGAAAAGAAGAATATCATTCATGGTTTTCCATCCCCCCAACAACCCCTTCTTTAGGTCGTTTGTGCTGAGCGATAATAACTTTCTGTTCCTGGATATGAAGCTTTCAAAAACCCAAAAGGGACAACATCAGTCAATGCAGTATTAATTAAACCATGATAAAGAAAACAAAAATTAATGTGCTATTGTAGCATTACAATAGTCGGTGGTCCATTCCACTCAATCTAATTTTCTTTTTCTATACAATTTTTTTTAAGACAAAACACATATACATAAAAACATTTTCAATCCCAATATCATGTTCGGCGGGGTAATTACCAATCTCTTGTGCCTTCACAATTTACAAATATCCTTAATTTATCTAAATTTATATCGTCACCATCTTGTATCCAGAACTTTAAATTAACCAATAGCTATAACCTTTATTTTTCTCATTCCATATGCATTTCCGCTAATGAATATTTTATCTTGTAACATCATTAATTCTATTGTTCTACACCATTCATTTTAATATTTCAATTAATAGTATTCTTTCTCCAATCTTTACTAACATATCTTCCCTTCTAGCCATTGATAAAATATATCCCATATCTTATAATATTGCTTTTCTTCCTGTTCTCTTATTTCAAATGTCGATTTACTCATTTCAGCACATTCCATTATTTTCCTAATTGTTTCATTTTGCAAAGGTATTTTCTCACTTTTCCAATTTTTAGCAAACACTATTCTAGCTGATGTTATGATATTTACCATCAAATATCTCACTTCTCTATTATAAATTTCTGGTATGATCCCAAGTAGAAAGACTTTTGGTTTAAAATCTATGTGCTCTTTAATCATTTTTTCCAACCACATGTGTATTTTAGTCCAATATCTTTTAGCTTCCACGCATGTCCACCACATCACTCAATCTAATTTTCAAGGGTTTAGGCTAACCCACTATTTTGAAAAGTATTGCTTTCCAATAGATCCTATGATCAAAGGATGAGCTCAAATAATTCTTTACATCTCTGTAAACAATATGATGACTAGTAAGCTAATGAAAAATTGTCTTATTCATTGCTTGCATCCATTTCTCTTTAGTAACATAGATGATGTACATATATAGTAAGTTAGTATTAATACATGACTTTTGTGTTTCTATTACTTACAGCAGGTCCTGGGGGTCCCTGTGCTCCTGCTTCACCATCCTTTCCAGGTAGCCCCTGTTAAATAATGGTATAGTGATTAGCTTACAGGGGCAACAGAATTGTATATGTGGGTGTATATGTGTGGAAAGAGTGAAATAAATTACTAAAAGATTGAGTTTACTGACCGGTCCACCAGGAGGTCCAGAAGTTCCTCTTTCCCCATTTTTACCTGGTGAACCCTAAAAATACAAAAGATGCAGTTTAATATCTTACCAATTATTATATGTCAAAAATTGTAGTGTTCAAAGGCGACTTCAATTTAACATCCTCATAGTAACATGTTTGAATATTTACTTATTAGTTTCATTTCTGTGAATAATACACTCTTGAGAGCTTATTTCTTTGTTTAGGTTGACTTTTGATAAAGGAAGTGTTGACATCTCAAAGAGAAATTTTTTAAAAAATGTCATCCTAAATCCACAGGTAGTCTGGATAATAACGAGGTTATTCTGACCTCATTGCCTTTCGGACCAGGGAAGCCCATCACACCTGGTTGACCTCGTGGACCTGCTGGGCCTGGGGGACCACTCCGCCCTGATTCTCCTGGTGAACCCTGAAAGTGATAGAGGTGAAGAGAGGAAGAAACATAAGAAAACACTGGAAGACCACTGAGATTAAACATTCACAGACACATTGAAACAATGGGATCAGCCCACCCCATTCAGTCTAGCAGAAGGGGATTGGTACAGAGCAGACCCTGTTTGTCAAGGAATTTCAGTTTGTGGGGTCAAAGAGAGCAGACTTTCCCACTGTGGCCCCTTCCCAACATTCTGCTGCCCGAGATGAGATCTGCCCTCACCCTTCTGACTTTCCAGAAGGACTTTAAAATATGGATTTGCCAGCAGGTTTGATCCCCTGATGCTGGCACTTTTCACTGGACGTGGTTGATGATGTAAAAGAAAAAACCCTTCCCCCTGCCAGACAGTTCTTTTAGTTCTTATTTAAGATTTATTAATTTTAATGTTTTTATATTTACATTTTTACAATTTTGTAAGCCACTCAGCATTAGTTTACCAATGAAATGTGCAACATATTAAATGAATGAATGAATGAATGAATGAATGAATGAATGAATGAATGAATAATAAATGTATGTATGTATGTATGTATGAATTGTGCTATCCTATTTGGTCACTTAAAATATAATTGATTTTTTTTTCAGAAGCAGAAATTAATGCACTTCTGGTAATAATGGACGTTAATACCGAGATTATATAAAAAGGCTTACAGAGCCATTAAATAAAATGGTCAATGAAATGCCTGTAAATAATTCCCCAAGAAGTGAAATAAGCAACTAAATTAAATGCTCATAAAGTAACATCAAGGCAAGGCACAGTAACAAAAGTAGTATCTGGTGAAACAACAGAATATATTGACGTACAGAAGGGCCTGGTTTTCCATCTACTCCTGGACCACCTGGACTTCCTGTTAAGCCCTGAGTAAAAAAATAAAAACAATATTATGTAATAGGTGCATGTTCAAAGCAACAGCTTTTCTAACCCTACTTTATTACGTAAATAGGGATTAAGAATACAAATGGGGATATAGAATTGTTGGAGAATTTGTTTCAAGTACTTTTATTAGAGAAATCAAGAGAGGCATCAGTAGATCTCAGAAATATGTGATGCTAATACTACAAGGTATTATAAGTAAGATAGTTACTGTAAGTGAAAAATATTACAGTCGTTTCTTCACTGTAGTCAGTGGTGGGATTCAGCCTGTTCGCACCACTTTGGGAGAACCGGTTGTTAACTTTCTGAGCAGTTTGGCAAACTGGTTGTTGGAAGAAATCATTAGGGCAGAGAACCGGTTGTTAAATGACTTGAATCCCACTGCTGACTGTAATATTAATAAAAACTTTATTTAGATAATCAAGTTTACAATGATAGAGGTAGAAAGCTTTCCTGAAATTTCTAGCTGACTTAAGTTTATGGGAGAAAAGGCTAAGCAAGATTGGGCTTGGTTCATACATGTATGGGCAATCACCACAGAATCTCAGGACTGTAGACTAAACTGGGAAGATGAAAAATATCTTGGAAGAAGGAAACAGGGAACAATTTTTAAACTGGACATAGCCTTTGCCTTTTATTAAGAATATAGTCATTTGAAATGAAGCTCAAATGATTTTTACTGGATGGTGTAAACAATTGGTTACTGCACTCGTCATGAAAGATAACCAAGTGACAAAAGAAGTTTATGATTCTTCAGTTCACAAAAAGTTAAGTTACAGACAAAAACGCAACCAAATAATAACAGAATACTAACATCATTTCGTACCATGGCTCTTGATCCTAAAAGTCTATTTATCAATTCTTTACGGTACTTTATCTGGGGGAGAGGGGATTCTACGCACTTGACCAGTACACTTCATTTCCTAAGAGAGCTATCCTACATTCAAGATTTACATTAAAGACTTACTTGGGTGAGTAACCTGTTTGCTATTTTTTATACAGGAGAGATTTTACTAATTCACAGAAAAAAAACTTCCTTAGGTTGCAGGAAAGAGCCCACATATTAAATAAGTCTCGACATCTAGCACAGAAGGGACCAAGCTAGGTTATACATGTTCTTCTTGACATTAGACTTTTCTCAGTAGAGATATTATTTTTCTTCCGACAACAGCAAAAAGAAAGAAGTGGTGCAATATGGCTGACCATTTTCTTGCTACGTTACCACAGTAAGGTACAGTTCTTTACAAACTTCAAAACCTACGTAGCAGGGCTTCACAATTTATCCTGGGCTAAAGACTTTGCCTTTTAGAGATATACTGAGACCTTTGTTCCCAAAAATAATGAGTGAGCTATTAATTAAACCGATTGACTAGCACTGACATTTAATTAAAATTAAAACAATTTCAAAAGACTATGGCCTGGTCATATATTTAATACCATTCCCTTTCCTTCACAGCCTATCAAATTCTCTGAGAGCTATACCTCAAACTTTCTAGAGTCACATTCTTAAGGGAACAGTGAAGTATTATCTATAAAGAAAGCCAGGTATCTTTTAAATATAACTGATTCTCAGAACTGTTTTCGAGATATTTGCATTAAATGTAACAAGTATTTACAATCTGGAAATATGGACTCTCATCATTAATAAGGGAATGCATTCGTCTTTTTTGTTCTTACAGCACCTTTCTTAATAATGTCTTTGAGTTTTATATTCTACAACCAGGAAATTTCTACTTACTCTCATTCCTGGAAGGCCGGGGCTGCCATCTCGTCCTGGTTCTCCAGGAGCTCCTCTTGGACCAGTACTGCCTGGACCACCTCGCTCACCAGGTGCCCCCTTAAATGACATTGGATAATATGAAGGAAAAGGGGATTACAAATCATATTGTGACCTGAACAAAAAGTAGTAAATGTCTTTGGAAACCAAAACTCTAAGTAAGAAACATATTCTTACCTTTTCACCTCCAGGTCCACTCGGACCAGCGGGACCGCGGAATCCTGGAGCACCCTGAAAAATAGAAAAACAGACATTTTTATTGAAAAACTCATGAAGGAATTTCCAAAGGTAAGTATATCACATGAAGTTGAGAAGCCAATGTGTATTTTCAGTTTGTGTTCTAATGTCTGATTATTCTGAGATCTAATGACTAGAATAACTGCAGATTATATTCTTGTTAACAAACTGAAACTTTGCTTCTAGAGTGTAACAGAAGAAAAATAATGATAACAAGAGAATTTTATCTATCAACATTAACAATCCCATTGCCATTTCTCTGGTGAACAACCATCATACTGCTTTTAATTCCAAGTCTTCTGAATAATCCCATTGGTTTGATTAGAAATTTAGCCACAACTGATGTACACAAATAGTACATGATCTCACTACTTTAATCCAGTGGTGGGATTCAGCCAGTTCGCACCACTTTGGGAGAACCGGTTGTTAACTTTCTGAGCTGTTTGGCAAACTGGTTTTTGGAAGAAATCATTAGGGCAGAGAACCGGTTGTTAAATTACTTGAATCCCACCACTGCTTTAATCTCTTCTAGGCACAAACATATCTGGAAATGGAGTGCTGACTAACATAGGTTGCCTTGTGTTCTTGTCTAAAGCGAACTTCTTAGAATACTTGCCCGTTCTCCTGCAGCTCCAGGTATGCCATTGGTGCCAGGTTGACCAGGTGATCCTGCCTTGCCTTCTTCTCCTGGAGGACCAGCAGCACCAGGGGTGCCATTTTCACCCTTAAAACAAAATGCCATCAAACAGTCATTGATAAAGCTAGTGACATTCGAGATAAACTTTTACTGGAACAATACAGCTTTTCAAATTAAGGTTTATTCTATTTTAGTAAAAAGGGCAGGCCTGTCCCACTCCAGATCTACTACAGCTGTATAAATCAATACTTACACGTTCACCTCTTGGTCCTGTCTCTCCTTTTGCACCATTTTTACCAGGTTCACCCTGAAAAGAACACAAGACTGATGAATCGTCTTGTCAAACCTGATTTGTTCAGTCCCATCAAACACAGATCTTGCTAGTAGATTAGAATCTTGCTTACAATCAAAGACAAGAGTTTATTTGGAATTGGATCCAAAGAATCGTGTGCACAAAGAGAATGTGATTCAATACTGTTACTCTGTGAATTCTTCTGCAAGCACTATATAAATTTCTCATAGTGAGATGTCACTGAGCACAGAAGATATTAATATAGGGATGCAGATGATAGGCTAGGCATACAAATATGTAAGATGTTTTGAGACAGCTATTACAGAATCAGTCTATGACAGAAATGTGCATTATCTAAAGATGATAAACCATGCAATGTTCTTTGGCTGTTGTTCTATATTGCTAGTTGATATTTGATATTTGATATTATTTTTAGCTAGCAAAAAAAAGTAGAAAGCCTTTAGCTGGATTTGATTTATGAAGTTGGTATCTAGTTTGCTGAGGCCCAGGTAGAATCCTACTTCCTTTCTGGATCCTTGCTTTGATTTTAATCCTTTACTCAGTGCTATTCTGGTATATTTTTCCTTGTAGGAGAAGATAGGAAACAGAAGACTCCACAAAAGAGGAAACATGGGTTATAGAAACCCCTTTGAATGTTACAGGGAGGCAGATATACAAGTGAGCATATTATTTGAACATTACCTCCAGATCCAAGTCAACTTCTTTAAATTAAGGCGTTTCAGACTCAACAGCTGATCTAGACTTACATGCTTATTGCCTGAATATATAAATGAGGAGACATTTATATATCCAACATTATACCCTCTTACACCTATAGCAAGTTTCATGGGATGCCCCTCCTCTCCAAGATTATCTATAAATGTTATAAATTCTTACTCGCCATGTAATTCTCCTAACATATTTTCCTACTGTTAATATTTGGACTTTCTGGCCCTCCCATGTTTCAGATGATCAAAATTACACAACAGGAAGAAAAAGGTTGACAATCTCCACATATTGGGAAAAAAAACCAATAACAACCTGAAACCCAGGAGTTATTTCCCTCCACCCAAATCATGTCCTTCTGTCAAAAGACATGGTACAGATTTCTACAACATGGCACATTTTGTGTTTATCTGAATTTATTTTTCATGTAATCGTGACATTAAAAAAATAGCATGCTGATGACTTACAGATGGACCTCTTTGTCCAGGGATTCCATTAGTCCCAGAAGGACCAGGAAGACCACGAGCTCCACTTAGACCAGGAGCACCAGGAATTCCAGCAGCACCCTGGATAAAAACAACATGTGCTCAAGAAAGATACCATGGAATGATTTGAGTCAACATGCACATTACTTAAGAAAATGCAGTGGCATATACTACTCTGCCTGGGACACTTACTGGAGGACCTTTGGCACCAGGATTTCCATCACGTCCTCCAGGACCCTATTGACAAAAGATAACAGCTTTTATTAGGTTATGTATTTCTTGAAATACTACGATCTTACTAAAATACACTTTACTAAAATCTAAAATAGACTTGACACATCATTTTATAAAGAACGTATACTTACAGGAGGCCCAGAACCCCCAGGTTGGCCTGGGGCACCAGCATCTCCTTTTGGTCCAGGAGGTCCACTAGAGCCTGCAGGACCAGCAGGACCTGTTTCACCCTGTGAAACGAGAGAGAGAGAGAGTTAGACCAATCAAATTGATAATATGAGGCATCTAGAGAACTTTATTGGGGTGATGGTGGTAGTGGATTATCCCTTGTGGTTGGAAAAGGATGACAACGTACTAATGAATATTCTTTAGAAGAAGCATTATCCCAATGAAATCTCAAATATTCCCAGTGCTGATACACTGTGCATAGAACGGTATCTAGCAGAGGGTAGAATAGTAGAAGGTAGAAAGAATTAAGTATGTATCAGTATCAGCAGTGCCTGTCAATATTCCACACTAACAGTGGCTTCTTTCCCTCCCTTCGAAGGAATGTATACCAAACACAGGCTAATATATGAAACATCTTTTTTTTAGAGTGTTAATTTAATCTCTGTCTCTTTTTATACCAGTGATAGTAAATACCTTAAAACCTGCAGCACCAGGAAATCCTGTAGGTCCAGGAGGGCCTGGTGGACCCTGAAGAAAATAGAAGAGAGATATGATTACTTGAAAATTATCAATGATTACTTTAATGAAAATAATATTGTTTGGTATTATATCATATACAAATGAAGGGGGGAAAGTCTCTTGTAATTGAGCCAACCAATATAAAACTGTGTTGTAAAACAGACATCTATAACACATGTAACCTGTGTGGGGGAAAGATATCTCTAGTTATATGACTTGTTGTTCTTAGAGTGACTTATGGAGCCTCCAAGATAAGGTGACCAATGACAAAGTTCTTGAACCTCCATCCAAAACTAATTATTTGCTAATTTATTATAGGATTCTTTTTTTCAAAAGGGGTTCTTTTTTCCCCAAAAGCATTGGATTTTCATTTTCTCTGCCTTATTTGCAATTTTTAATGTACATTATAAATTAATCTTACTGTCCAGGTCACAAGAGTTTGCGACCTTGATCTTTTTAATGGGAGAAATAATATTTGAAAATTTTATTTTATTTTAAATATTATTTGAGACCCAATTAAGGTGCCAGGTTAGAAATTAGAAGACTGTGACTTCTCATTCCACCTTAGACATGAAAGCCAGCTGGGTAACTTTAGGCCAGTCACTCTTTCTCAGTCCAATTCACCATAGCTTGGGTTGTTGTTGTGGTGGTATAAAATATAACAAGTATAAAGTTTTGATGGGATTTTGGTGATCCAAGGATCATAATTTGCACTTTAGCAAAGAATTTCAGTATAGGATATCAGAAAAGGGATGGGAAATACCTGAGAAAGAAAGAAGAGATATACTTACAGGTTGGCCAGCTGCTCCAGGACTACCATCATTACCACGAGAACCCTGAAAATACAAAGGAATTGATTAGAAACAAATGAATGTTGCTTGTAGTATTTTAAAAATAAACACTATCACAAAGCTTACAATAATGAATGATCTATAACCTTTCAAAACTGCCCTGAACTCATTTATTTATAGATATTACAGTTCTTTGATAATTAAATATGGAGTCCTAACATCTTAAATGTACATAATAAAATGCACAGTATATGGGAAAAACTTGATGTCCTCTAATTATGTGTTCATTGTCTAATTGCATTTTTTTTTTAAATAAAAAGAACTGTTCTGTGAAAAAGATTCCATGCCTTATCACTAAATCTCCTCAATGGGATCATATTCTGATAGTCTTTTTTGAATTGGAGCATGCAAGCCAAATATGGGGCAAAGGAGGAACACATAAGAGCCAAAAATAGCAAACAAAAATTCCCAGTTTTTATACACCAAATTATAAATATGGACAACACAATGCTGGAAAACAATAGAATCAGAAATGGCAAAGCTGAAGTGAGTTGTAAAATGTCTCCAAAAAGACTGATTTTGCCCAACCAACCCACAGAAACCAAAGATAGTACAACAAAATTGACTTCCATTATCTTGTCCCTTCCAGGATTCTTAAAGTATATAATCTATACCAGAGGATCAAAATTGGCAATGATAATAAGAGTATATATTAAACTTTCACCCAGCTACTTACTGAAGTTCCTGGAAGCCCAGCTCGTCCTCTTTCACCAGGCAGACCTCTGGGTCCCTAAGAAACATACAAGACTTTGAGAAAACGAAGGGCAACCCAAATCATTCATCACTGAAGGGACAGCTGTAAAACCTTCATTAAAGAAAACATTACAGATGAATCATAAGATTTGGATCAACCATAGTTCAAATTAGTCATTTGAGGAAATGATTATTTCATATATAACATGATTTTCCCCCCTTTCTTTTATTTTTAAACAGTTCTTTCTATACTTCCTCAAATCAGAAGTGATTTAGGCAAGGAGGATTAATTTAAAATCGGAAAGTGCAATAGGATAAGATGAGACCTGCTTCAGACTTCACATTGCCATTCTGGCATTATATGTGAATTAGGCAAATACATATAATTGCCTCAGGTGTCCATGATCTAATCCCCAGGGCTGGTACCACCAATGAGTATCCTGAAAAATATATTTGAAACTTAGCTCAGGCATACTTTTATTATTGCTAAGCTTAATTGCTACCAAATATGTGATAAACTTTATGTACTTCTCCAGTCAGAATAGAAGTGTAAACCTGTCTCCTTATTACCTTCTACCTAATAGATTATCACAGAATTCTTTAGATTTTTCTCCATGTGGCTGAGTAAAATCCCAGGTTTATGATAATTCTTTTGCTGTTTTCTCCCATATACTTTCTACAATATTGTTCAAAAAGTTACCATTGGTCCTGGGGATCCATTTTCACCGGGAAGGCCATTTTCACCCTATTTGATAAAGGGAATATTGGTCAATGCATCATCTTTATCATTCCACATTTGAGCAAACCACCTTTACGTCATTGTCCCAATTCCATCTTTCTCATATGCTCATCATTCCTACTACCTTCTCCTACTGGTACTTTATTGATTTATCATTTGTTGCTTTTATCTTATAATTTAAGATCTATTACTTACCACTTTATTGTTTGTATGTACTTTGAGAACTTATGCACTGGAGACAAATTGTGTGTCCAATTACATTTGGCCAGTAATGAATATTCCCAGAACTTAAGCAAGAACCTAAGCACTCTAAAGCAAATTTCCATATTTGAATCTCTTTCTGCATCAGACCAGTTCAGTACAAAGAAGAAGGGTCAGTTTGCACCAGCTGAAACTATGCATACCGTATAATTCCTCTTGCTGAGATCATTTTTATCAATGAAAATGTGGCATGTCAACTTTAGAAACAAATAAACAAGCAAACTACCAATTTCCTAACAAAGTGATCTTTTTGGAAATAATGTGATGGGCAGTGAAGAGTCAAACTAATTGAAGAGAACCTATTTTGCTTCATCAAATGATGAGGATGACGTTACTGCATCTGTCTATAAAGTAACCTCATGAGAAGAAAAAACCAGTATGTACAGGATTTTTGTTTTTAGGACAGCTCAATATGCAGTGATAAATGTACTTCTCTATCAAACTCAGTTTAATAAGAACATAAGATTTCCAACAACTAGCAGCCAAAAGCAGAATGAAATTATGATTAGAGGTACCGTATGGCCATGCTGATTAGCAATCCCTAATGTATCAGTTTAATTAGTCTTGTTTTCAGAGTTGTCCATCATCTTGTTAAATACGTTCTAAGTGAAGAAATATTTCATTGATCCCTTTTAAATCAACTTTTTAGGATGGAACATGGTTATTTCATTTTGAGAAGTTGTGGGGGGTGGGGAAATCCCAATGCTTATCTCTAACTACTTTCTTCTCACTGTTCACAGATGGGTATAAGGAAGCCTTCAGAAAAAGCCAAGTCACGCCCACCAAGCCACACCCACAGAAGGGGTAGTAAATTTTTTTGAAACCCACGACTGCCTCCCTCTCCCCCCCATTCAGATGTCCATGGCAACAACCTTTTCCCCCTTGTCTAAGAAACAGAAAGAAAGGGAAGTGGGGATTGCAAGTGAGGCATGAACATAATGGGAGAGCCATTACCAGGGGAAAAAAAGGCAAATTCAGTTCTGTCTGGATATGACCAACAGATAAATATTCTGAGAAGCCCAAGAAACTGCACTGTTTAACATCTTCTAAAGAAGAATTTTATCTGACTAAGCCTGTCTTCTTCTGCACAAGTAATAAATGTAAATGGTACCTTTAGACCAGGAGCTCCTGTATCACCTTTGCTACCATCTCTTCCATCAAAACCCTTTGTGCAAAGAAAAAAAAAAAGAAATAATATATGAGCGACATGTAGGAAATTTCCTAAATCAAAATACTGAACACCTGGAATGGTTATATGTCTCCCTGGCTATATCTAAAGCTTGTAAAAGGAGGATAAGTCCTAATTTTTCTATCTACACTGCTTCATGCTCCCCCAACCCACTCAGCTAATGTTTGTTGCGTTTGCTTCAAGCAATTCCTTCAGAAAAGTTTCTGACTGCAACACGAGTGTTCCATCTGCTATTGCAGTTTTCTCCAACATGGTGCCATCCTGATGAGTTGTATCTCAACTCTGATAAATGCCCACCAGAATTATATAGAAATTGCTTTAATCAAAAGAATTTGGAGAGCATTAAGTTGAAGAAGCCTGAAGCAGATTTAGCTGTGTTGATAACATCCCCCAATTTTTTATGATAAGAATATTTGAGTTTGAGCACTTACCCTGTGACCTTTCATTCCAGGCATTCCAGGCATTCCACTAGGACCTTTGTGGCCCTAAATTAAGAGAGAGAGAGAGCACAATAAGACTAGAAGAATTGCATTGGAAGGTTATGATGATCAAGAAAAACAGGCTAAAAGGTTTAAGCATGGCTAATAGAATACCTGAGGAATTATCAAGGGAATCAAACCAGAGAACGCCAAAAAGAGGAATATTTCAGAATACAAAAGATACATCGATATTTAAAATAAACCTGACCCTTGGAATGGATTATTTCTGAATATTCAGTTACAAGATGGTGATGTAATTAGATGACATACCATGATTTCCCTTTTTTCAATAGATCTAAAAACTATTTTCCTCAGCTTTGATTGCAGAAAGAAACTGCACTTTTCGCAACACATGGATTTTCTATGATATTGTTCTCTTTTTTTGAATTTTTTTATTTTATAAACAAACAAACATACAGTACATAATCAGTCGTTCAGTGTATCATCTGAGTACATCTACATATGAGTACAAGACACATATGATTTTGTTCTTTGATAAGAAGTTGCCATAAGATGTGATTTTATATTATTTGTCCTCTGCTTCATCTGCTGTCAGAAATGTTTAAGTTGATGAATTACTTTTGGTTTATAACTGTCAGATGTTATTGCTGTGGCACCCTCAGTTAGGTTTTCACTTTCTACCTAATTAAATGGTAGGGAAACTATATGAGTGAAGAAGAAAGCTGTAGGCGTAGAAAGATTGTAACAGTATGGCTATTTTTACAACTGGGAATAAAACCTACAACTTTCTCATAGCCATAGAACGAGCAATAGCAATCAATATCATTGATAAACAAACATAAATCTTAGTGAAGCAAGAATATAGGAGATCTGGAAATGGCTGAGTAAATTCAACAAAACAAAAAAATCTTATTTGTAACCTCATTGTCAGATCACACAGATGGGAAGGCATTTGTTTTACTTTTTTATGCATTTCTTAATTGGGGTGTGTGTGTGGATGGGACTATGCCTGGGTGGAGATGGATGCCACAACATGCCATTTCCCATCAACCCTAAGTTATGAAATAATAGGGTGTCATGACTTCTTCCTACAGAATAGGGCTTAGTTTGATGATGGTGGGGACTAAAAGATGTAGTAGGAGGATAATGACATAATTATATCACACAAGTGATTGAAATGGAAGTGGCTGAGATATAAACACACATACACACAATGGAGTTTCTCAAAAGGCTTAGTACCTTTTAGGGTTAGTTTCCAACATATCCTAAAATAAAAAAAAATGTGTTTACTTACAGGAAGGCCAGGCAATCCACGTTCTCCAGGTCTTCCAGGTCTTCCAGATTCTCCCTGAAGACACAATATACAATTACTACACCTAGACACCGGCAAACATATTCTATAGTCACACTAAGAAGGACTAGAAAATAAGAACACATAACGATGAAAAGAAGCTTTGGCTATAAATTGTGGAGCTACTGCTAGTTGGCCTTACAAGAATTAGGGCAGCTGGAATATTTCCTCCCCACAGTCAAGATATTTTCAGTAGACCTCCAGACAAAAACTTTCATGTTTTCTTTCAGTGCATAGGCAATCTGGCAGGTTTTTTTGACTGATAATTTAACCATTTACAATTTAACCATAATTTAACCATTTACAAGTTATTTATACAACTATCTCCTGAACCATTTTCAGTCAGAAAATTGACCATTACATTATCTAGCAGTTTTATGTATGATGGAATGGAATGTCTTATAGATCAGGAGTCTCCAACCTGGGCAACTTTAAGATTTATGGACTTCAATTCCCAGAATTCTGGGAGTTGAAGTCCACAAGTCTTAAAGTTGCCCAGGTTGGAGACCCCTGTTCTAGATTGCTATAAGTTTATATATGAATAGTGAAAGCTAACAAAATACATTCACCGATGACAGACCATACAAAAATTAACCAGAAATATGCATATATGTAGAGTGTTTGCTCAAGTGAAGTATTCTCTATTTCCTAATGAAATGATGATAATTTAGTTGGTTTGACCTCATTGCAATTCACTTAGGATTCTATTCATAAAACAGTTCTGCAGTATTAGCAGAATGTTCATTTTTGCATTTTTCTCTATCCCCATAGAATGATATGATCTAAATAAGGAGTTCTGAGGAAAATTGCTCAAAAATCACCTCTCCGTCTTCTGTCAGCAGAAGCCTTTTCTAGATCTGAGGACTTCGTGAATGAATAAAACCCTTCCAATTGTGAAGAGCAAAAATATGACTTTCCTAATGCAGAAATATTAGGCTATTAGTGCCTACAGCACTTAGTTAATAAGTGCTGTAGGCGCTCATTAACAATTGTGCTCATTCCAATTGTGAAGAGCAAAAATATGACTTTCCTAATGCAGAAATATTAGGCTACCTTAGTTAATAAGTGCTGTAGGCACTCATTAACCAACAGACCTTATCTTTTTAGTTATGTCTTTAACAAAATCTAATTATTAAACCTTTAACATGCTTTTCATGGGAGAAACTGTATAAAGGCTAGGATACAAACAATTCAAACAATTTACAGTATAATAATTTAGAACAACTTTTAAAAAACATTCTTTCTGAAAAAAACATTAAAAATCTAAAATTTTGTCTCACAGGATGGAAACTAGTTGATTTCTACTTCTCTGTACTGGAAATACATAAAAGAGCTTTGGTCAATTGGGTTGAAATATCAATCAAAATCAAGATGCCAAAATTTGTGAAAAATCACATTTGGATCCAGCATATGAGTAGAATGCTTTTTAAAATTTTTTATTACTCTTTCCTCTTCAAGCAATGCTTTTCTTTCCCCCTCTCCCCTCAAAATCTGCTTTTAAGTATTAGGCAACCTTCTATGTTGAAGTGTCCTGTGCCCCCCCACCCAAAAGATTAAAGTCAGAAGACGGGACCTTTAATTACTGCAACTATATCATTCATACTATATGTATCTTTAGAGTGACATGCCAAAAAATATCTTTATCGTTATTCATGTATTGATAATCAAAAACTTACATCTTTTCCTGCCGGTCCAGGGGGTCCTATCATTCCTGGGGGGCCAGGAGCACCCTGTAAAGTAAAATAAAGTAAAATAAAACAGATGCTTTTCTTTTTGTGTGAGCTAGCAAAATAGCTCTCAGAGAAACCAGGTGAATGTGAGTTCTAGTCCCTCCTTATGCATAAAACCAACTGGGTGACCTCGGCTCAGTCATTGTCAGTCATCCCTAGGAAGAAGACAACGGCAAATACTGATTGGAAGGCATATCCTCCTTCCCCAAATTATAAAAATGTAGGGTGACAAATCAAATATCTCACAGAGGAATTCAGATCTGAGGGAAGAACATTTTGTGTGTTGCTAGGCCATTGCAAAGTGATTGAGTTGCTGATTTTATACATCACTTTCTCCTTCAACAATGTCAAAATATATGTGAGATTTTAACAAGCAAGCTAAATATTGTGCTAATTATGCAACACAATAGGCTTTGGTAGTATTTCAAGGATATGCTCTTTCTATACTTCTATCTGCTTCACTACCCCAAATCTGCAAAGCGATTACAGTTTCTCTTCAAACTGTTTTTGTGGATTTGGTGAATGAAACTGTGGAGCAGAAGAACACAGTGTGTTCACGCAGACATCTTCACTTCTTTCTTGAGAAATGGTGAGTAGAAATAAAAATTACTGTCCCATCCAGTGGTGGGTTTCTACCAGTTTGCCCCGGTTCGGGCAAACTGGTAGTGGCGGCAATTGGAGGGTTTGCCCACCACCCAGACATCATCGTGGAGACTCTGTGCATGTGTAGAAGCGCTGAGCGCTTGCTTCACTCTCTCTCATGCATGCTACCAATTCCGAACCAGTAGCGACAGTAAGTGGAACCCACTACTGGTCCCATCCCAGGATGAGTTGTAACATGCCCTATTAACAAAAGAAAACAGCCTATCTCCCACAGCCCCACTCCCTATTCTCATCCTTATTTTACATTGCATTTATTTGTCTGACTGTCTGAAAAAAAACAAAAAAAACACCCCTTCAAGTGCTCCTATGAGGAGAGATCTGAAAACTGCAGATTCTTAAACAGCCATTCCTCTTAAAAGACCTACTGATGCAGGTCTAGCCTGTGGGTTAAGTGGTGGAGTGAAGCAAGGATTTCCATTCATGGTGAAACGGCCCGCTCATAAGCCATGAAAAATTAAACTATCTCAGAAGAGAAACTAGCTTTACAATAGCCAAATACTGGAAATAATTTCATGTGTTTCCCATTATTTCAAATTCTTGAAAATAAATTGGTTCAGCTACTGAATATGAATATGCTGTAGGACCTGCTGAGGAGGCACTCTTGTCTCATTATAGTTCCATTTAATTAAGTATAGAATAGCATAATATTCTGTTACGTAATGATTTCTTTTCTTGTGGGGACATATGTTTAAAAGCATCTATGTCAGGGGTCTCCAACCTTGGTCCCTTTAAGACTTGTGGACTTCAACTCCCAGAGTCCCTCAGCCAGCAAAGCTGGCTGAGGAACTCTGGGAATTGAAGTCCACAAGACTTAAAGGGACCAAGGTTGGAGAACCCTGATCTATGTTATACTTTCTTTTTTTAAAAAATGTAGTAACTTGGTTTACTCCTGATTTGATCTACTCCAAACAAAAAGTTGACATCCAGCAGAATGTTCCACTTATGGAAGAGTTGATTTTCACCAAACCATCCTTCTTCCAGTTGTACTCAGCACCACAGCCTTTTGGAAAACTCTCCAATCTACCAGGGCATATTTTCAGAAACAGGATTGTAGAGAGAATGGAACTAGACATACATCCCGTTCTTACCTGGAATGATGGAGTTTACAGAATTTTGCCCTATCACATTTAGATCCAAACCGTTGTAGGCCAAGTCTGCTCTCAGTCTGGAATTGCTTTTAAAACCATAGCTCTAAAAAGCTCTTGCATGTTGTTAGAAAGTTCCTTGGTAAACACACACAACTGCAGCTTTTAAAAAACAGTTGTGCATACGTGTGGGTGGTTGTCCATGACCTCTAAATAACACAATAGTCCAAGAGGCATATGCTTTCATTAACTCATGAAGCAAACTACTGGTACTTTTCAAACTGGATAAGTAACGTAAGTACACACAAACAAGCCTATCTTACAATATGATATACTGTCTAGTATGAGATCTGCAGAAAGGAATATTGATACTTACAGGAGCTCCAGATTGCCCAGGTTCACCAGGTGGACCTTGGTATCCATGAGCTCCCTAATGAAGAAAAGATGAGTTGCTTTCATTAGATCACTGTATACCATATCCACAATCAGATAGAACAAATTTCCATTATCTGAATAATCAGATTCTTAGGAACTACAGGGAATTGGACCAGACGAATCCATTCTATTTCATTTGTGCATATAATAATTTAATAATGCACCAAGACAAATTCCTTGTGTGTCCAATCACACTTGGCCAATAAAAATTCTATTCTATTCTATTCTAATGTGTCTAATAAGTAATTTCTTTTTTGTTGTTGTTGTACAAAGCACTATATAAAGGAACCTTGGTTTTCTATGTTTCTTTTGTCCTCCTTCCTCCTCCTATGGAAGGGGTGTCCACCAGGTGGGGGTAATAAAACTCAAGATAGTAGCCACAGCTATACAATCAGCCTTCCCCTGATATCCTGTCCTGTGGGCTGCATTAGAATTGCTTCTCATTATATCTGAATTGAATATGATGAGAGCCAATTTGATGTAGCAACAGGCTACAAACCAGGAGACTGTGATTTCTAGTCCTGCCTTAGACCACAAAAAGCCAGCTGGGTGGCCTTGGGTCACTCACTTTCTCTTAGGCCTAGAAAGCAGGCAATGGGAACCCGCTTCTGAAATCTTGCCAAGAAAACTTCAGGAATTTGGGCAGGCATTTGTTAGAAGTCAAGATTGATTCAAAGGCAGCCCCCCCACACACACACTCCCCACCTTTGAATTCTGCTTATCTTAAAACAAAGTCTATAGTTTGGCAGTGAGCCAGATGTGATACCCTATTTTGTTTTAAAGAGCCACGGTGGCGCAGTGGTTAGAGTGCAGTACTGCAGACTACTTCAGGTGACTGCTAGCTGCAGCTCAGCAGTTCAAATCTCACCAGGCTCAAGGCTGACTTAGCCTTCCATCCTTCCAAAGTTGGTAAAATGAGGACCCAGATTGTTGGGGACAATAGGCTGACTCTGTAAACTGCTTAGAGGGGGCTGTAAAGCACTGTGAAGCGGTATATAAGTCTAAGTGCTATTGCTATTGCTAAATACTCAACATTCCAAAGCTTAAATTTACTGGAGAGGACTTCATTTAATAATGGAAGCCAATGCATCCACTTTGCTCCTCTCCTAGGCAGGTCAATGGAACAATGTTTACTAATTTGTATAGTGCTAAATTGTTTTCTAGTCCTCTTATCACAAAGAGTTCCTCCTTTGGCACTGCTCAGCTGAGGAAAAGATCATTTGCACCTTGGTGATATTAAGGCATTTTGGAAAACTTGAAATGTCCGACATCTTTTCAAACCTCAAACTGGGTATTATATTTTTCCTCATTATTCCTGAAAAAGGCTGGTACTTTAATAGCTATGCTACAAGACAACCTTTAAGAAAATGTATTGCTTCAAAATATCTTTAGCAGCTAAATACTAAATAGCAGAAGGCTACAGAATTTATTATTCTTTGCTGTGCTCAGACTATGTTCCTTAGAGTTTAATTCACATTCTTGCCTTTATTGGTGACATGGTTAGCAGTATAAAACATAACTTGGAAGCAGAAAAAGAAATGACAAATACTTACAGGTGAACCTGGCTGACCAGCAGGACCAGGGGGGCCACTAGGACCAGGGGGGCCAGGATGGCCACCACCCTATGGGGAAGATTGAAAAACAATGCAATGAATTGCAAATAACATGAATGTCTAATTCTGTATCGAAATAGAATGCAAAGGGCAGCTTGTATACTGTAACGAAAGCTGGTTATGTGAAAAGTGGGAATGCTTTTAACTTGAACCACTCTAGTATTAAATCAGCATTTTGTTTCAGTTTCAATTGCTTTCGCTTCCTAGGCTGGTGTTCAGACAAAAATAACGCATTACACACAAAGCAATGAACAAGGCAGCACCAGATGAGATAGAATGCTGTGTCTGGTAAGCCAAGTTCATTTGTGTACTGCCTGTGATTAATTATGGATTTTGGGAAGTGAGACATAAGTACCATATCCCTGGTTGACCTGAGTAGAGTTACCAGTTCCTCAGCTGGGGACTGTGCTTGTCTCATGGGAAAGGTATAAGGCTATGAACTTTGAGCACTAGGAAAAAGGTACATGGGTTATTTGACATCTCTCTCTCTCTCTCTCTTTCTCCAAATGGTAGTAACATGGCCATTTTCTTTTCTCTACATATTATTTCCCTGTATCTTGTTTTAAAAATGCATATCCAACTTCTCTGCAAGGATGCTGTATGGCTTGCTGAATAAGATTGCAAAATGTTCTCTCTTGTTCATTAAATAAATATCCAGCTCTCTTAATCTTTATTGAAAACATACAATTTTAATAGAAATCGGGATGTGTAGACCAGATACATGATATTTAGCCCTAAACCTACATCTTGTCACCAAATGCTTATATAGTTATACTTTAAATAGTCTACTAACAGAGAATTCATTATTTATAATTGTTTCAGGGGGAAAAAGATTAAAACCTGTTGGCTTCTTAAAGTACAAACAATATATGTATATTGAGAGCTGGAAATAGTTTCTATAAATTACAGTTTAGTTAAAAATAATAAAGAAAGAAATCAGTGACATAAGAGATGTAAGGGCAAATAAATATTTATTCCAGTGAACTGCTATGGTGAAAAAAAAAAGGGTTGATTTCATTTTGTAAGGTGGCTTTATAACTCATTAGGACTCATTAGATGATTAGGTCTCTCATCTCTTCTTATTAAGCAGGAAGTATGCAACTGTATCTTGGTAAGCAATGAAATATTAAAAGTCATTGCTTGTCCTAGAATTTTGGTGTAACTCTGTTGAATCATCTATGGCAGGGGTCTTTAACTTTGGCAACTATAAGACTTGTGAATGTCAACTTCCAGAATTCCACAATTCTAGAAGTTGAAGTCCATAAAGTTGCCCAGGTTGGAGATCTCTGATATGCAGGACTCCATACATTCGTATGGAGATCCAGAGACCTATATGCCCAATAACTCAGGTAGTTGTAAGTTTTTCAAACAGTTTCAGTAATCCCAATGGAAGTGATTTATAAACAGGAAATGCAGGAGAAGGATTGCAGTCACATATTCTTGGATCCATTAAAAAATGCTATAGTAAATATAAACAAGAATCAATATTGGGGCATTTAATTTTCTTTTCTTTTTAAATACAGTCCCACTGGTAGGATATGACCATAGATGTCTTCTTCTGCTAGATGCTCTGCAGTGATATTTAATATTAGATTCAATAACTTCACTGCTATCTGGAAATTACAAGAGTTGCAATCCAACATATCTGGAAGGTGGTCCTTCTGGCCATACATTCCCCAAAACCCCTTCCATGAAAAACCAGGATCTCTCAGATACTTTATCAACCAAAGACATGAAAGAAGAAGACATTTCTGGTTCATACATCTTAGTTGAAGAAGCCAGCAGTAGACTACAAACAACAGAAGCTGTGAGAAGGAAAAAAATGGTGAGCAACTGGAAACAGATGAATGAATTATGACGGATGGACGGATGGATAGATGGATGGATGGATGAACAGATGGACTGAAAGTAGAAAAACTCTGTGAGGAACAGAAGACAAATGAATTTCATGATTCATAACATGGTAGCAAATGGACAACATAGGAGAGAAGTAGACAACCAGGAAAGTCTGTTGAAAGCACTTTTAATAGCCCAGCATGAGGTCAGTTGCCCTTTTCACAGATTATGCAGATATCACACATCCACATACATCCACACATTTTTACCTTTTGTCAAAATATTTGCTTTCTTTAATTTTTATTTGTGCACAGAATTTATATGCTGCTTTTTATTTTTGTAGAAAAACTCAAAAGCTTACTCAAGGTCCAGGTGATTAAAAGATACCACCATGGAAAAATGTAGGTGCCTAATGTCCATTGGTATAAACTTACGATCTCTCTACTTTTTAGGCATTTATCTGAGGATGAGTTGTGTGATTTTTCTAAAAAACATCTTAATACAATCCTTCTCTTTACCTTCTACAACAGGGGTCTCCAACCTTGGCAACTTTAAGCCTGGAGGACTTCAACTCCCAGAATGCTCCAGCCAGCTTTGCTGACTGGGGAATTCTGGGAGTTGAAGTCCACCAGGCTTAAAGTTGCCAAAGTTGGAGACCCCTGTTCTACAACATCCCAATCCATCTCAAAGCCTGTGCCTAGATTGATCAACATATAAGAGGCAGCACCATTCCAAGTTAATTGAGTTTTTAAAAATCCAAAACTGTCTCATTTAACTTTGATTTGGGGTTTGCAACCAGGTTACAGCATAGCTTTATTTTGGAACATCATGTGGAATGATTGATCAGAGTATATTTATTAAGAGAGGCTGCAAATCTAAAAAGTCAAAAAAGCTCTCCTGTGTGAAAAGAATGCTAAACAATTAGCAAGTTGATTTATTACCCACTGATATCTGCATTCTGGAAATAGCAAATACTGTGCAGTTAATAGCCCGGAAAATTGTTGCAGTGGAGAAAAATGAGGAGAAAGATCTAGACAAAAAGAATTGGAAGAGCAAACATTGCAGGAAACACATGGGGACAAAGAAGCAGGTGATGAAAACAGGGTGAGGGGATGCTGTAAAATGTAGAAAGGAAAAGAAACAAAAATGTGAGGCAGAAACTTCAAGGAAATCTTTGGTTTGATAAGAGGTTTCAAGGATCACCTCTAATCAGAATTTCGAGGGAGAATACCGCTTTAATCCAGTTATGTTTTAGGCAATCATAAATCAGTATTTGTTTGCTAGGTAACCTGTGCAAGAAAAGGGGAAAAAACCATTTTTTTGAAAAATCATTTAAGCAGCATAAAGGTCATGCTACTATCTTACAGTTATAACGCCTGGGCCTGGTCCAGCCTTGACATCATAATCATACTGAGGCGAATAGGTCTGCAGTAGAAAACAAATTGAAAAGAGAAGTAGTTGTTATAGATGAACAGGTCAGCAATTGATACACTGGGAACACACACACACACACACACATATATATATATATCTGTCTTGGGTTGTTTGGGTTTTCTCCCACGTAAAATTGGAAATGTCTTGGCAACGTTTCAATGAAGTCTCATTCGTCATCTACAGGCTGGTGTTTACAGCTTTGTGCTTCTAGGAGCGAAGTATGTATACACACACACACACACACACACACACACACACACACACACACACACAGAGTATATACCCATCCCTTAATTAGATATCCCCTCAGCTTGGAATCATGGACCATACTATCATGCACTGATGGATAAATCAAACCCAAGTTATTTTAAGGGCTTATATGAGGGAACATAAGCCCCAGCATCTTACATCCCAACAGTTTGGAAAGTTACAGAAGAGACAGACCAATGGGTGGAAAATCTGTGAGCGTTAATTCCAGTTATTGCTGAACCAAAGCATTGCCACCATTAGATACAGTGGCTGGGGATGCTGGAAATAGTTGCACCTGGGTGACCAAAGGCTTCCACTTAGATTCCTCCAGGAATGAGATCAAGCTTTTCTGAGAAAAAATAATGTCAATGTTTGAGGAGGCCCAAATGTACGATGAGAAGAAATGTGAAAAATTGGTTGGCTGGAAAGGGGTATAGGATACCAGTTTAGAGAAAGTCATGGGGATAGATAGAATTTTTCCAATTCCAATTCAGTCTGTGTCAAGCCTTGCATCGTAGGACATGTTCTAGAAAGCAAAAGTCATATTAACTTCATCATGGAGTTTTAATGTAAGAATTGTGGTGAGATACAGCATGCTGGCAATTGCAATAGGAACTCCCAGCCATTATTTATTAGTGAGTTCATTCAGGTGGGATCTCTTTCAATATTTTAAAATCTTCCCAAGCCTTTTACAACATGGACTGAGTGCTGTTTATGAGGTAAGGTACTAATTAACTCCTCCCTCATTTTTTTGGTGGTTTATGGTTAAAGTTACCATATTGAATTCCATCTTCTCAGGTATACAGTTCACAACAGAGGACAAAACAGCTAGACAATTACCATTTTTAGACGTGCTTGTCAACAGACAAGAAAATGGAATGGCAGGGTGAGTACCCACTGCAGTACCCAGCAAGCTGAACAACTGAAAAACAGGTACTCATGTGAACAACTCAGGCAGAATGGGTACCCACAAACATTTGTTACAAGATGTCGGCGTAATACGGTGGGAAGAAAAAGGAAGAAACAAGGTACAAGATCAACTAAATGGCACACCCTGCCATACATCAAAATATTTCGGAAGCAATAGAATGTAGCTTCTGAGATTGGCAAGTGGGCATTGCACACCACGCAGAGGCTACCATACGAGGACAAATGAGGCATTGTAAAGTTTGCTTTGAGGTGGGAGATACTTCTACTGGATCCCCCTGCATGGATTTCCTCTGTGACTATGTAGGACAGATGGGGAGGAAGCTAACCACCAGGTTGCAAGAACACAAACAAGTGGTCAAATGAGGAGACCCAAACTCATTGGTAGCCTCACATTGCAATGAACAAGGACATATATTCAATTTTGCAGATACCGAGATTCTTGGGTGAGCAGGCACAAAAACAGTCAAGAAAGTGATTCAAGCCTGGAAAATGACCCCTCATCTGTCCTTAGGAGTGTTGATTTACCACCAGTTTATCAAGTACTTAGGTGGCAAGGGCTTGACAGCACAAGGAAACAACAGCCAATGACTTAATCACTGGCTATCAACATCCTGATCAATAACTAAAAAGCCACATATAACCAGGCACCTTATGAATACCAAAACACAGAATAGCCCAAAGTATACTCTACTACTAGAGAGAAGTTCCCTGAGGATGGCCTCTAACATGAGTCCCAAAGCTTGGAAGACTAAATCTGTGATTCAGGTGACCAACCCAGATTGGATCCTGCTAAAGTTTTTCCTACTTCTTTCTTAGACTCTTCAATCTTTCACAGCCTGTTAACTGGAAGTACCATTTTAAGCTTATTATACAATTTCATTCTGGAGGGAATATATTCAAAATGTTTTTAATGACAAATTTTAATTGAATTTGTTTTGGCTACTTTTTAATATTTCATAATGGTTATCACATGGTAAATCATTTCATGAATTTGGTTCAGAATTATTGGAGGCCAGAAGCACGGATTTCCCAAGGTTTGAAGTACAGGGTACATGCAAGTTGACTGCTTCTCCAATTCCCCACAGCAATATCTCTTTGATTATCTCCTTTGATTTAGATTTGCTATGAACACCTCTTTCAGCGTCTTCATAAATTTAGAAATTTATTTATCTACTATATTAACTAGCTCTTTAGTAAACTACAGACAATTATATGGTATGATCTACAGAATGTGTGAGAGTAAACCTGGTGGCCAAGCTATATGCTGCAAGCATGTAACATTTAGATTTTGCCACCCAGAATGATTCCTTGTTCATTCCAATTTTTGCAGGGGTGCCATAGAAATAATTCATCTAATTATTCCCCCTGCCATGCTGGCTGGGGAATTCTGGGAGTTGAAGTCCATGCATCTTAAAGTTGCTGAGATTGGAAAACATTGAGCTAATTCATCTTTTGCTGTAACTTTTTTTAAAAAAAAAACCCTTTGTGTTTCTGAAACAATGGCATGCCAAGCATTGCAGATTAACTTTTACACACTAGCAAAAGAAAAAAAGATGACAGAGAGAATGTTACTTACATTTCCATTAAAACTTGGGCAATTTTGGCAGACTCCAGGGGGGCCAGGTTGACCAGGGTCTCCTGGCATGCCGGGGATACCAGGGGATCCATTTCTTCCAGGAGTACCAGGTGAGCCCTAAATATAATTTTAGGGGAAACATGGAAAAAAATGAATATAATGCACACTTAAATGGTTTCTTGTCTAGGCAATGCATGGAATGCTAAACAAAAAGAACTTTGTGACACTGAAATCCTATGCATGTATGCACCCCCCCCAACAATATAGTTATATTAACTATAGATAATTGGGGAGCTAAGATCCTTGATAGTGGATCAATGCAATCATTTTAATAATAGGATACTACAGCTGCCCTGTTTGCTGTATCTGCTTATATGTGCTGACTAATCAGATATACTCCTTTTCTGGATATATTTCAATTGGGTTTAGGGTTGGTTTTGGCACTGAAATTGCCTTGGCCATTTGGACAATCTTTACTGGGGATGATAAAGGAGGAGTGCAAACCCTTTGATTATCTTGAACGTTTCAGCAACTTTGATAGCAATGCTAAAGTGTAGTGGTTCTCAACCTTTTCTTCATTAGGTTCACTATGGACCCCCAAGATGTAACTCAAAATTTAAATCATTTCTTCAAGCCTTCACGGACCCCCTGTGATGACATTGTGGGCCCCCAGGGAGTCCACAAACCACAGCTACAGTGTCCTTCCAAAGATGTTGTTCAGATTAGTCCAGGAGGAACATGTCAGCCCAATTAAGTAGACTGAATTCAATTCCACAAGATGGCTAAAACATTTTACTGAAAATTATTATAATAATAAAGTTTACAAGTATGATTGTGCTGTACCTCCTCCTCCTCCTCCTCCTCCTCCTCCTCCTCCTCCTCCTCCTCCTCCTCCTCCTCCTCCTCCTCCTCCTCCTTATAGTTCAGTAAATTAGGTAGGTATACTCCTGAGGCACTTCCTAATATTACCTGGACATTCTGGACTTAAAAAGTGCTTTAGCCTCTTTTGCCTGGACAACGGAGCCTTCCTGTTTCCATCTACTCTGTAAAGCAGAGGTCTCCAACCTTGGTCCCTTTAAGACTTGTGGACTTCAACTCCCAAAATCCCTCAGCCCCCAAAGCTGGCTGAGGAACTCTGGGAGTTGAAGTCCACAAGTCTTAAAGGGACCAAGGTTGGAGACCCCTGCTGTAAAGAATAATCTTCATTACTCTCTACAGAACAGCCTTTTTTTAAAATTTGAATTTATATCCCGCCCTTCTCTGAAGACTCAGGGCAGCTTACATTGTGTTCAGCAATGTCTTCATCCTATTTGTATATTTATATACAAAGTCAACTTATTGCCCCCAACAATCTGGGTCCTCATTTTACCTTCCTTATAAAGGATGGAAGGCTGAGTCAACCTTGGGCCTGGTGGGACTTGAACTTGCAGTAATTGCAAGAAGCTGTGTTAATAACAGACTGCTTAGTCTGTTGAGCCACCAGAGGCCCTTGAGGTCATTCGACTCATAGATTTCTCCTCAGTCTCATAGCATTTAGCATTTTAGAATAAATGTCAACCGAATGCTGATGACATCTATCTCTTTCCCAAAGGGGTCTGGTGAAGAAATAGAATCAGTGCTTGACTCGGGTAATGAATTCAATGGGACCAATAAGCTGGGGCCGATAAAAGCCAGCTTCTTCAGGACCGTAAGGAAGTCCAAAAACATCTACCCAAGTCAATTTAGGATTCATTAAAAAAAAAGGATTTGTGGTGAATGGCATCAGTTTACATTGTAGTGTTGATTCAAACTTTATGTTACTAGGAGAGATAGAAAACTGGGTAACTTGTACCATGATGGTTACAATTTTGCAGCGGAGATATACTGGCTGCAATGAAAGATCAAGGGTAGTGCTGCTTCTTGATTACAATATCTTGAGTAGAGTAGAATAGAAAAGAAGAGAGGCACGTCATTAACTTGTTGCCTTGGAATTGGTACATTATCAGTCCTTCTACTTCAGCTACACTTGATGTTATGTCTATGCCAATTGTCTTATTTCACATTGGAAAAACTATCTCATGAGCAGTCAGAGTAAATGCTCTGCGACAAAGATAGTAGATATGGAAAAACCCCAGTACCTCCAAAACAAACCGATAAGTGGGAAAATAAAACTCAGCCTTCTTTGTGTCTTTAAAATACAAGCTGGGACCAATATTAGAACAACCCATGTTTTACTATGTGCTTCAATCCAGACAAATGAACATATTGGACTGAAGCGCATACTAAAACATGCCTTTTCTGGAATGAAAACAAAATCCTTAAAAAACAAAAGCATGTTGTTGTTAATGGAATGTTACAAATATATCTTAAATAAACAGGGTAGATTGAGCTGTCCATCCTTCCTGTATTTTCAAACATTTCTATTTTCAAGCAAAGGAACACATTAATTGAACTTACGGGATCTCCTTTTGGACCTTGGGGGCCCTGGACTATTTTTTTATCATTCTAGAAGGGAAAACAAAACACTGTTAGGATGAGCGATAAATATAACACAAATGCATATTAAAACAATTAACCAGAATTTCAAATAAAACAAAAGATGCAATCAAATGAGTGACATGATATGGATATATTGGTACACGATTAAGGGTAAACAGGGATAATTTACATCCTCCAGAACTGAGCTACTCCTCCCATCATGCCAATCATTTGGCCATGGTGGCTGGGGCTGATGAGATATGGAGCCATGGTGGCTGAGGCTGATGAGATTTGGAGTAGAACCACATAGGGAAGATCATATTTCATGTATGGCTTACAAGCCCAATAGCTGTTGCCAGCTACTAATATTACATTACCTTACATATTTTATAATTTATAAAGTATGTAAATTTAATTCCAGGACTATAATGAACCAGTGCTGAGGTTATCATCTTTTCCTTCTCCCTTTCTGCTCAATATTTTTATTACTTTGGCCACTGAGAATGATAGCATTTTGGGTGAAGTATATGTTTCAACTCCAATATAATCAATGAATACGAAATATCATTTTCTAGATGTTCGGGAATAACTTGTATTCGTTTGGTTGGGCATATGGTGTACAGAACAAGAGATAACTATTCCCACTTACACAACCTCTGGGAGAGCAGATTGTGGTATACTGTAGTTGTTACCTGATGAATCCTGAGGGGTTTTTTTTTTACCCATACTTAATCAACTTGAAAATGCCTAAAGTTTTATTTTAATTTCCTTATTATGATCTGAATAATCTATAGGGAAAGAGTAGAGATAGCACGAGGCAGTACACAGTCTGTTCTTTCCCCAATAACACACGACTGGAAGTCTGAAAGTAATTTGAACTTGAATGCATTTGCATGAGGATAAGTTACAACTTTCCATGTGATCTGGCACCCTGATTTATGAACATCAAAGATTGCGTGAAAAGCTATACTCAAATTCCAGCAACAAATCTCCAATTCAGATTCTTGGCTGAATATCTGGAGATTAGGGTGAGTGGGAAGCCAGGAGATTAAGGGCCAGATTACATGCACTGCTTTCTTCTCCCTTCAGGTTGAAGTCCTTCATATGTAGCAAGATTGCAATGTAGCCAATCCTGCTATGGATCTATACAAAAGTGGTCTTACGTATGTGAAAACTATGTCCAAATCCATAATTTTGCAGACAGGTTGACAGTCTATGTGCATGTATAGTGTGTTTGTGCTAAAAAGTCAAGGCAGACTTTGCTGTCTTGATCCAGAAATTAGTAATCTAGCATATTGGCATTATGTTTATTTTTAAAAGCCATTGCTTAGACATGAACTAATTTAGCCCCTGGAATATACGAAGCTGTTGTCAGCTTCGTATATTCCAGGGTTTGGTATCAGCTCAAAGTGTCTCTAATTGGATGCCAGACACCTAGAAGTCTTCTTTAGTCAGCAGCTGGGCAGCTGATTTTTTTTTCTCCCATTGTCCTAGTGTGATGCTTTCTCATAGGCCCTGATGGGAAGAAAAATGACCTCAGCCTCAGATACTTTGAAGCTTTTTCTCTATCCATTGAGATAGGCCTGTTAAAAAACATTGTAAAAAGCCTTCCTCGCACGTGGACAGTCCATTATTTGCACTCAAATAGCAGAGTGATTATATGGCATTTTTTATAAAAGCATTACACTTCTTTCAGGACACTTTTGTGTGAAAAATTCATGAACATATGCAAAGTATGACAGACAACAGTGTATTACGTCAATCTATAAAAGTTAACAATTGAAATCTAATCTACAATGTCTTTTCTGAAGAATATGGATTTTTCTCAACCTGGACACTATCAAATGTGATAGTCTTCCATATCTATACTTCCTGTACAGCGTAGCCTCTGCTGAGGATTCTGCGAATTGAAATCCAGTGCCTTGGACAATGGACACTTGGGACAGTAGCTGAGACCTTCTGGGAATCCTAAAGTTGGCAAGGTTGAGAAACACTGGTTGGAAATTGTCAAAAATGTATAAAGGAGTTTTAAATATATGTTGGTAAATGCAACCACAAAGAGAGTATTTTTTACCTTATTTGGTTAACTTCTGACAAAGGGGGAAAAAAAGGAAAAGAAAAAACCACCTGGGACCAGATTTTTACTTTAGTACAGAAGATCATTCAAATAATATAAAATTGACACCAGATGTTTTCCTTTTATGTTTGATGGACAAAGAACTTGAAAAAAATAGAGTTTGTTATTATATATTATAATATATAATATTATTGTTATTATTATTATTGTTATTGACAGTGGTGAGAAGTTTATAAGCATAATGATGGAATGGCATACTAGTTCCCAGAATAAAAAAGTGAATGATGATGAAATTAGCAGAGATGGCAAAACTGACTGTTTTAACTAAAGGGAAGAAATTTACCTAGTTTTGCCTGTATTTGGAAACTTTTTTTTTCAGAACTAAAAAAGATAAAACTTTGAGTTTAGGCTTTGATGATTTTATTATAGAAATGACTTGAAATGTTGTGAAATCAAAAACAAAAGCCTGAGCTATTTTTATTTTGCTGCGCTGAAAAAAGTCAGAAGTCATCACTTTTTTGCATTTTTCAGTTTCTTTTTTCTTGGTTTTCTAATTTTTTTCTGTATTTTTACAGAAAACTTAAAACTTAAGAAAACTAAAAAAAGAGAGAAATCTTGGTTGGGGAAGCCTATATAGTTCAATTCTTTATATATCTACTGAGAAGTAAGATGCATTATATTCAGCAAAATCTACTCCCATATATGTTAATCTGTGCATAGGACTTTACTTTTATTTTAATAGCTGAATAAAATTAACACAGGACTTTCAAACAATTGTGAGGAAAGAAGCAGCGAGACATCTTGATATATGAAAAAGACTAGTAGTTATGAAATAATTTCATAACTTAATTTAAAAGTATGCATGTAAAGCTAAAATGGATAGAGATACTCCATTTTACAAAAGTTTCCATCTTGACTCACATCTGACTCAAACATTTTGAACATGTTTAACTAGCAGAAACCAAGTGTTCTGTGTGAACTTCCTTCCAACCATCCAGGCATTATGGGAGAGTTCCAGCTGAATTTCACTCTTGGCAAATCAATTGTGGACAAGCTGGGTCTTCTCTTGGGACTGAGTTTAGTGTTTTTTGGATCCACATCTTTTGGCTGGAGCAAATATTCATAATACATGCCAGGCATTCAACTAAATAACACGTCCAGGCTAATTTTGAAATGCTCAACCCTTAGCAGCATCTTTCCATTGGGAAAGTGGAAAGAGCAATTCGTGGGAGATTGCTGTGAGACTTCCTTGGTTGATCCCTGGTTGGAAAGGGTTGCAAAAACAATTTTCTGCAGGATGTTTTGGCACTTTGCATTCTCTTCTAACACTTCAGGAAGGACAGAGGTCTCTGATATTTAGAAAAAGGAAGGATGTGAACCTTCCTGGGCCTCCATGAAATGGACTGCTGGATTGTGAGGTGTGGTTTTGGAGCAGGGATGGGCAACCTGCAGCCTTCAAAAACAGATTGTATGCAGATGTTGGTCTAATCTGAAAAGTCTTCCAGCAGTTCAGTTTTTTGGCAAAATCAGTGTGTCCCTCCCTTGGCAAACTGCTTAACTGGAAGAGACACAAAGATATAGATAGGGATGTTGGGATGGGAGAGAAAAGATGGAAGAGAGATGGGGAGGGGGAGAATAGCAGAAAGGGGAAGAGCAATTTTTTTCTGTTGTGACTCTTTCTACTGTCGACATTTGTCCCCCAGTGGAGTGTAGACCTAAGGGGAAAAAGCACCCTGGAGATTTTGTTCTCCTGTAGCTCAGATTATTTAGCCCTTTCTTGCATTAATATCTCATTCTTTAACTTAGTGTCCAAATCTTTTGAAAAGAGCACCAAAATATTTAGGGCAGCTAAGCTCAAAAACAATAGCACTTTGATTCTGCACGATCTTGTTCAAGCCCCAAAGTTTTGACTCTTAAAGTTAAGCGTAACTTGTGAAAGCAAGAGGATGGAACACTTTTACATTTAGGCACTGAGGCAGAATTGATGTTGATATGAAACGTCTGAAAATACAGGTAAATCCAAATGTGGAACTTACAGATGTTTCTGATGGATTTGGACAAACAGCGCAACATTCTCCAAATGGAATCTCTGGATTTGTGCATTGTAACTCCTGATCTTCACAAGTGATATCATCACAAAGAACCGTTCCTGAGTCACACACGCAAATTCGACATGGTTCTGGTTTCCATACGTCTCGATCGGAATAGCTTTGGCCAAGGTGGCTGCATTCGCCGTAAACAACTGGGGAAAAACATAGACAGGAGAGGGGGGAAAAGGAAGAAAGAGGAAATATTAATTACTTGGATTTCACTACATTGATCAAAGTAAAAAAAAAATAACAGCAAATAATAATAAAACATAAGCAAATTATAATCATGACCTTGCTAAATGCTCTATTTATAATGTGTTCAACATGTCAGTCCTTGAGAATAAAATTAAATGCATTGTCGTTTATAATGCTCAAGCTGGTGGCAGCTCCTGGCTGACCCTGGGTTTGGAAGAAGAAATAGGCCTGGACCTAGTTAGTACTTGGAAGATAGACCACCAGAGAATGCCAGAGCTGTGGGATACACTGGGGAATATAAACAGGGGTTGGAAGTAGGCAAAGGCACGTCATGTTAACCACATTGCCAAGAAAACTACATGAGCATGCATGAAGTCACCAAGAATTCAGCTTGATTCTATGGAGACTTTATTAGGCATTGCTATGAGAGCCAGCCAGGCTCCCTAGCAGTAAATATACTCCTAGAGAAGATGCAGATTTGTCTAGACTTGCTCATGTTACTGTGCACCATTATGAGAGTGACACTCATACAATTTAGCTCAATGGGGCCAGATCATTCAAGATGGGTGGTTAGATAGATAGATGATGATAGGTGATGATAGGAGAGAGAGAGAGAGAGAGAGAAAGAGAGAGAGAGAGGGAGAGGGAGAGGGAGAAGGAGAGAGAGAGAGAGAGATGATAGATTTCACTTGTCAAGGATAGGAAGAGCTCCTCCCCAAAAATGAAATCCATCTGAGAAGGTTTTTCTCTGGATCACCACAGATGAACTTTCTTCAGGAAGAAACCAGATGGATCATTTTGTGATAACCCTCCCTCCCTCCCTCCCTCCCTCCCTCCCTTCCTTCCTTCCTTCCAATCAATTTCTATAGCTGCCTAATTCAAGCATGTGACTCTGGGCAGCTTACAATTCTAAAATTATAGAACAACTTAAATAATTTAAAAACATGAAAACCATAAAAACATCCACAAAAAAATAAAATAAAATAAACTTTATCTGAGGTGGATTGCAATGGCTGCCTCATCACATGCTTTGCCTGCTCTTTGCTGCTGGAAATGATCAGATAACAAAGCTATAATACAGCTGGGAAGATCAAATATCAGAAAAGATGTTTGAAAGATTAAAGATCAAAATCAAAATAGCTTTGCCTGGGCAAAACTATGAATACTGGCCCACATGCATACATACAGATTTTAACGCTATTACTTTAATACCTTTATATAGAAATGGTGCACTAATCTTGTGTGTGACCATTCAGGAAAGACTTAGAGGCTTTCAGCGCAACCATCTTGACACAAATAATTTTAGTCATTTCCACATTGTTAAAGATGCTAATAAGGGGGCACAATGGCTCAGTAGTTAAAGACACTGAGCTTGAGATAATAAAATGTCTTAATATTGAAATGTAGATGTTCACTGAAAAATGAAAGTAGTATAAAATATATCTTCTTAGATTAACATTAAATGACACTTATATCCAATATTTACCCTTTATTGTCACTCTAGTTTAACACGGTTAACATATAAGGTCCAAGATTTATATTTAACGTATTCCAAACAATTTTATGATCTTTAAAATAAGAACAACAGATTGATTATGTTTTCTATGACCAGCTATGGAGAATTAAGAAATTTATGATTAAATGCTACTATAGTCCAAGTTATCTGGCAGAGAAGATGTTGAATTTGAACACTTGACCCCAATCAGGAAATGACTAAAATAGTCTTTCATAACTTCCATTTCTTATTTGTAAAAGGGAATGAAAGAAATAATAATAATAGGAGAGAAGAAAAACAAAGAACAGCAAAGCTAAACTACGAGGAGAACCCTCTGTTGATGCAGCTCAAAACTACATTGGCTCCTATAACATAAGTCAGTGGAATTCAGTAGATGGAATTTTAATATAAGCAGGTTCAACTTGCTCAGTTAAAAGAGGCATAAGGAATACCTCCTGAATACTTATTTAAAAATAGATTTGAAATAAGCAACATCCTCCCAAACAAGTTAAGTCCTTTGATCATACAGATATTTCCAGTTCTTTTCATGGTGGTAAGAAAGAAATATTACCAGGCTTGGCCTAAAATCCAGACAACTTGGCCTATATAAAATCCAGACACTGTCAGATGACGGCGATAGATACATAAAACTTCTAATTCTAGTGGCTGTTAGACTTATGTAGAGCATAGATATAAAAGCTTTAGGAATGTTGCAGTAAGAAACTCTTTGGAAAAAATCAGATTTTCAGACTCAGGGAATGTATGTATTTCTGTAAACTAAAAAAAAAAAAGTTAAATAAAAATTACCTTTACTGAAAAAGAAGGAAATCTAATAATGTTTCATGTATTGCCCAGGAGGTGGCACTATTGACTAGATAGAAAATAACATTGTAGAAACATCTGGTTGTAATAACTTACAGCTTTGCTTCAAACTGGCTGGATATTATTAAATTAGCTAAGAACTAAACTGGAAGTGCTGACCTACAAATCTTTGAAACTTTTGGAAAAAGTAACATATTGAGTACTTTTTTTTCCAGGAGAATCTTCCATTTCGGGTTTTTTTTGCCAACTGAAAAAAAAACCCTGCTAGGTTAAAATGTGCATCTTTATGTTGAATCATTGTAATGTAATGGCCTGTCTATTGTATACCTACAGTTCTTTGCTGGGTACAACTAAGCTAACAAAGTTTTTAAAACAAGGGGTAATTCTGCAACCTGAGTTTCCTTTTTCCAGACTTGTGGCTGCAAGGATGAAAGAAGAACATTACAATTAAAGAACGGCTTATTTTGTTTTCTGTTGTAAGAAGAGGGTAAGTGACTTCAAAGTGCATTCAGATAACAGGAAGCTACTTTCTGTTTAATGGCTACTTTATTAGGCAACCATGGAAGAATGATTAAATCAGAGGCTGATAAATTATGTGAGAAATGGTTGTGGGAACAGAAATCTGGAAATTCTTCAGGTTGTAAAGATGAATCATGAGAGATGAAGAAGTCTTTTCATTAACTATAAATTTCCCTTCCTATTAACCATCTTGGTGGGCCTCTAGAAGTTGTAGATCAACAACATCTGGATGGCCATCTAAGCTTTCTGCTTGAGACTGATTTAGTAATTCCCAGAGGGACAGACGGAAGGAATCAGGAGCCTAACTGGTGAAAGGTTCTTCCTGCAGGCCTGATTTATCAACTATGATTATTGCACAGTGTAAAGGAAAAGGACATCCCCAGGCATTTGGGTAGAGTGAGTGGGAGAGCAGATAAGAAAATGTGTATTATCTTTGTGAAATCCCATCCTTTTCCATACGCTTGTATCACCATATCATACAAAAATGAGAGGTAGAACTTGCATCATAATGTCATGCCACACATTTGGTCATTTTTGCATCATCATAGGTTGTACAAGTCACCTAGGGAGGGAAGTATAAATATCAGCAAAACAAATCAAACACCATTGTCCACAAACCAATGCAGAGTCTGCTATATTTATACTCATTTATCTCAGGATAATAATTTCCAGTTTGGGGGCTGGAATAGGGACTTTGTCTGCTCTAATTTGGAAATTTCAGGGAAATCAAGGATGGATGGCTTTATTCCTGGCATACTGTATATCACCCAGGTTGTTGTATATAATTTTCTTTTTAAATAATGATGGGAATTGCTTGCCAGCTTTTGTATAAATAAATTATTGAACATCTGGAAGACATTTCACAAAACATAAAGAAGGGGAAGGGTTTTTGTTTTTATTTTCAGTATCAGAAGAATTATGTAGCATATTAAAATTGCTTTTTCCTAATTTTTCAGAATTTAATGATAGCTTTCTCCAGGGAAGACTTGCTGTCCTTACATGAAACCAAAGAAAATCAGAACTGAAGTATGCTTTCATTAGTTTTAGTTTAGTTTACTTTATTGTCATTGCACCTTGTACAACGAAATTAAATGCCATCTTCAGTGTATTTTATAACTATAAAAATACTGCTGGGTAATGTTTGATAGTTTATTTTTATTTATTTATTTTGTCAAATACATATTGAATAATATATATAAGCATGAACTGAATACATAAAATGAATACAACTAAAGGGAACATTAGGACAGGGATGATAGGCATGCTGGTGTTCTTATACACGCCCCTTACATAGGGGCAACACTTTTATGCATGCCACTAAAGGACCTTTACAATGTGACAAAATACTTATAGTGTGACAGAGCAATGTTTGTTTTTTGAAAAACCACATTTTAGCTTGTTCATTAATGAAGCAACACAAAGTTCCTAAGAAACAAAAGGAAGAGAGAAAGCTATATTTTTTTTCTTACAAGGATGTTGTTAAATATCAGATTTTCTCCTTCTCAAAAGCATCAAGGTAGAGATGCTCAATTAGATCATTTCCCCATTGTGAAATGGGTTAAGTGTCAGCCTTAACGGGCAGATTAGACAGGAAACACGACCAGATAAATTAATTCTACTTTATTGTAGGGCTACATGAATCTTACAAGTCTAAATTCAAATTCTGTCATCATTTTTACATCCCATGAACATCGGAAGGGCCCCTTTTAAACCTCTTGTTTTTTCCATTGTGCAGCTGTGGGCTATAGTGCCTCTTATCTGACCATTTCCTAGGCAGCAGCTCTTCATTCTGTCTCCCAAGTTTTTCCCAAATATTATGATATCGATCTAGAGGGAAGTGACTGGAGCAAAATCAATCGGACAATTTAATGCAGAGAAATTACGCATCTACTTTACATTCCACTATCTGAAGCCTTGTCCAGTTCAATCTAGTTTAAAGATTAAAAACCCTAAGATGGAAAATCAGAGTCTGGAAGCTTCCCATTAAAAGGAAGTTCTGGGGAGCAGCCAAAGGGGCTGACACTGTGGTGAAATCTACTTACTTTTACTACAGGTTCGGGAACAGGAGCGCATGGGAGCACAGATGGTAAAAAAAGGGACATAATGACATCCCAGCGGGTGGGCGGATCCTCCTGCCACCGGCCCTACCGGTTCGGCGAGCCGGATAGAACCAAGGGGATTTCACCGCTGGGCTGACAGGTTCCATATCTATGAGGGGATTTTCCATTTAAGGTACTGCCATTCCTCTTAGATTTGCTTATGTCTGTTTGGAAGCTAAAATACCTACTAGCTGCTGGGCTTTGCAGAAAAAAGAAATGAGTAGCAACAACTATAATATCAACAGGAAGGATCAGGCAAATGAAGGACTTATGAAGCATGAAATGGATAAGAACAGATACTAGATACTAGATTAATACAAGGCTGCATTAAGTCTTGGAAGGTCACACAATGATCACTAGAATCTTTACTTCCTTTTGGAAGGAAAAATGGAAGTGATTTGGGTAAACACTGGAGGAAAAATATACTGTCTCATCAAATACTTCTCTGCATAGAACAGTAGCTAGACAGAATTCTGGGTACAGTTGAAGATGTGAGTAGTCACTTCTAAAGGCTCAAGGCTTGAAGATCTTCAAGACTTCTGGGTTGAACCTTTCTGTCTGTTATGAGGTGGAAAATACATGTTAAAAGTTCCCCACTCAAGGTAATGCCATCCACAGTTGAGCCTTCTCAGTGATGCCTTTTTGTGGACTAGATTGTCCACTGATATTTGAACCGCCCGACTTTTTCTTGGTTTCCCAGAAATCATGAAACTGCAGCTTTCTGGGCCAGCACTTGGAGACAATGAAGATTAGGGGGTCCTGAAACAGTTATGGGCTGTGATTTTTCGTATATGTTGCTTGTTATAGTCAGAGCTATTTGGAATTGAGTAGCATAGAAGCTTAAATAAAGTAAGTATGTTTTTTTTGGCAAACACCAAAATGTTCTTTTATGTACCATATGTGAGGTAGGAGGACTTGTAAATTAGCAGAATTGTGTGGACAGAGAGATCTATAGTTTTGGGATATCTGGAAACTATCTCAAATTTGCCCATTAATTTATGTCAGTCTCCACTGAATCTTGGAAGAGGTTTATGTGTATGTTATTAATGGTGGAATTTTTAATGTATGAAGCAAAATGACCGGATTAAAATATATGGCTTTTCAGAGTTTGCCGCATAAGACCTATGTTAGTTATTATGGCAATGTTTACAAGTAAAGCTAATGCATTTGTTCCATATTAAGAGTCAAAATAGAGCAGTGCATACTCTCAAAATGAACTCACTGAATTGCTGAGCCAAAATACAGCATGTTTTCAATTTGGGGGCAATTAGGTAAGTGCTGAGTGGAGGAAACTGGAAACATTTTGTTCATGCTGACTTAGGAGGAGACATGAAGAGGTATTATCACAAGAAGATGATGAATAGATGCCTCTTTACCATTCTATAGGTAACTTACACATGGTGGGCTTTTTCATCCTTCTGAGCCGCCAACAGATAAGTGGAAGTGATAGCTAGCAAATGGGAAATTTTAGACACAAACAAAGAATTCAGCAAATCACAGCAGCTGTCAGAAAACAGGCAAGAAGTTATTCTCATTTCACTGAACTTAACTGATAAACACTGACTAGGGAATGCGGAGTCTCTTTTGGCACTCACCAGATGCTCTCCTGCCTGGTTTCAAATTGTATTTCCTACAATCTTTCAGGGTTGTTTTTTTTTTTTAAAAAGGTAGACAAACTAGACCTTCCAAAGTGAACCACAAGTTCTAGTATTATTTGGAACTGTAATTGATACTGTGCCATTCTGCCTTACCTTGGCAAGGCAGAATGAATTTCAGGGTATCACGTCCCCATTTTGCTTTCTGGTAAATAACAATGTTATGGCTGGCCCATCACTTTAGTTTAACTGTGGTAGTGAATGTGAAAAAGAGGTGGGAGAATACATGGACTAATATTATTCCCTATGCCAGGACTGCATGTTGATAGAACCACCTGGGATCCAGAAAGAGAGGAGCAAGGATCAAACAGAAGCTGCAATGTTGCAGTGTTAATTTCTGCCTCTGATATACTGGGGTAAGTCATCCTCTGATCCATCTTAATTTCCTTCCTTGGACATTTACAAACTCCCATATCCCATGGTTTGTTTTTTTATAGATTGATACAACCATGTCTAAGACTTGTGACATCAGGTGAGTAGGAAGAACTATCAGGGATTAACTTTACCTAGTATCTTTATCGAGTTATCTATCTCATTCCGTCATTGCTAAGATGGAGCATGATTTGTCAGAAATGCATGCAATCTAATTAATGAAGCAAAAATCTCTAATGATTGAATCTCAAATTTTAAATCTTTTTTTTTTTTTTAAATATTTTAAATGGCCTGATTAAGAACTGATGGCTTAGCAACTCCAAAACTTTCAGTGGTTATTTTTGCTAGAATGTAGGCACAAGTTTAGAATAGTAGATGAATAGCCCATCTGCAACACACACACGCCACCAACCTGATGCTGATTAAATTAATCAATATTCTTAAGGCCTATGTGTGAGAATCAATGGTCAATCAATGGATGAAAGAAGAGTAAATGCTTATTTAAGACCTGTTTCAGATGTTTGGTTTTGGACTTTGTTAATATAATGGGTAGACTGATCAAAATGAGATACATAATATCTCATCTTAACTAACCATATAGATAAATATAGATAAATAAACACACACACACATATATGGGTGCAGGTATATATTTATGTAAGTATATATGATGTGCATATGTTTGGGTACATAAATACTTTCTCTTGAGAGCAAGCAACAGAATTTCATTTTTAATGTTGGCCAGTGTGCTCACAGTAAAAAATGATAATAAACTTCTCTTCTCTTCTCTTCTCTTCTCTTCTCTTCTCTTCTCTTCTCTTCTCTTCTCTTCTCTTCTCATCTCATCTCATCTCATCTCATTTCATCTCCTTATCATCTTACCTTACTTTTCCTTTCCTTTCCTTTCCTTTCCTTTCCTTTCCTTTCCTTTCCTTTCCTTTCCTTTCCTTTCCTTTCCTTACCTTACCTTACCTTACCTTACCTTACCTTATTTTACACAATTAATAGCTAGCAAAAAAATAGATAGCACAATATAGAATGTAACAATATCCAGTAATATAGGTAATAATTGCAAAGGTTCCTAGTCCTAATGCCTCTAAGGTACATCCAGGATCAGGAATCACATATCTCTAAATAGCTGCTGGAAGTCAGGCAGCATGCAAATATGATAAAGAAATAATTAAATAAATATTATAAACCAGTGACAATGGGACCAATGGTAGATCTTGCCCTCATGGGCATCTGCATATAGAATATGATTGGCAGCTGCAAACATACAGGAGGTTGGACCAGCTAGCCTTTGATTTCACCCAAAAGTCTGTTCTTATATTCCTGATTAGATGCATGTCAGTTTAGTAAGGTTTGCTGAGATTAATGTTCTATATTCCTAGAGAAATCTGTAGAGGACAGAACCTGGGAGCTTGACATTTGAAATTCTACCCATGTTTACTGAGAAGGAAATCTCTTCATTTACACTGTAGGGTGTCTGCAAGATTTCTAATAAAACATTTTACATCTCTGAGATTTTTCCTGGCATTTTCCCCACAGCTGTACATCATTCCTTCCATTATGGGCTAACCCTCTATGCGGGCATGCCAGAGTTCAAACAAATCCTGGCATTTGGATTTTTGCCTAACACTTGGATAAACATGTTCAACTGGAAATTCTGTTGATTCCAGTGAAATGTACTTCCATATGGAGAGTAATGGGAAGGGTATTCCCTCCACCCAAGCATGGTTGAGTGGATTCTGATTTATACATCATCTGTCAACATAAGAACAACACAATCAAGATGCAGAATCTGTTTGTTTTATTTTGTTAGTAAAAAGAAAAGCATTTTTACTTAGCACTGGACTGGTCAGAAAGGTAAAGGAGAACAAATACATTAAATAATTGAATTATTTAAGAAACACTTTCTGCTGATCAAAATGTAAAAATGAAAAAAATAAACAGTTTAATCTTAATACTAAATTGGTTCTTCACATATTTTAGTTAATGGGCATTATTCCAAATTCATTTTAAACAAAAATAAGAATAGATCCTTCTTGTTTTGGGAACAATTCATTAAATATTTGTGCCAGAAACTTGTTCTATGCAAGTCGCAAATGATGCTTTCAATAACATATATCTAAAAAATGTTTCTCTGCTATGTAGCTTGGTGCTTGATTTATTAGTTAGACTAAATATGAGTGACGCCAATTTCTAGTAGGCTGTTCACAGATTTATATTCTTTTAAGTCTCATACTGCTTAGCTTCATGCTTGTAGAAGCAAATGAAATAATTGGTGCTTATGAAAAATTTGAAAGGTTAATGACATAAAAAAAAGAAATTTGTCTTTTATGGGAAAGAAACAAAAAGGTGACCCTAGGTTTTTATCCAAAAAGTATATTTAACATCAACATACATTTTATAGTGATTATAGTGGTGCCCAAAGTCCAACAAAGCTGTCTGAGAACATAAGAGCAAATTTTCTCATTCAAATTTTCCATGAGTAAAGTTCAAGTCGGGGACACTCCACTCCGAAAAAGAGGAACAAGCTTCATTGTTTTCTACTTCTCCCCAGCATCATCTGACATAATGTTCCATAGGTCCACTGGAACAGCCTTCCAGGAGAGGTGGGCCCAGAAGACTGAGGGTGGAGAAATCTGTGAAAATATCTCTGCCCTCCAGTCGGTTATTTTGATGAAGCTTAGACCTTCTGCAAGTAGAAAGTCAGAGTCCTTCTACTCTATGGCTTAAGTCAAGGAAAGTGTATCAGGCTTTTCCCCAACACTTCAAGCAACTGCAACAAGCATTGGAGGGGAGTGATGTGGGGGTAAATCAGAGGTGGGATCCAACCGGTTTTGTCCGGTTTGAATGAACTGATAGTGATGACTGTGGGAGGCTCCGCCCACCCACCCGGATGTAATGCATGAACACTGTGCATGCGTGGAAGGCCCTGCGCATGCACAGAGGAGACGTGTGCGAGCTAAGCATGCACACGTGCGCGCTCTCATTTGCAAACTGGTAGCGAAGGTAAGTGAATCCCACCTCTGGGGTAAATGTGGATTATTTTCTAATTAATATGCTTTTGGAGTGCACCAGGTGAACAGGAGCCTACTTCTGTAAGCAATGGTTCTCTTCTGCTGAAGAAACAAGCACAGCCAGCAGAACACACTCACAGCCTGCTGTGGCAGTTCAAATCTGGCATTTCCAATGCCAGATTTGAAGGGGGCTTGAATCATCAATCTGTGATCACTGGGATTTGGAGATTCAGATGAATTCTATTGTCTGGAATAAATAGACTCTTATTTCAGCACTCTGAGCTTCCAGCCCTATGCTTATTAACTTGTAATTAAACTTGATGGAGTCAAGTAGATGCCCTCACACAACTATGAATTTATGAATGTCAGGAAGGCAATCATGATTTCTACACTAAGAAGACAGGAAAATATATGCCTTTCAGTTGATTGCTCAGAAATTTGACAAATTGATTGGACTGATTGCCAGGTAACTTATACATTAAGCCAAATGATCATTTTCTAGCTGCCTCCAACTTTTATGGTTGAGGAAAGCTACAGAAACATTAGTAGAACACAGCATCAAAGAAGCAGATTTGTAAAAATTAGCAATAAAAGGAGCAAATGCCAAGTAGAACAACTTTTTAGTTGCACATAATGCAGGATTAAGATGCACAAGTACATTCAACATTGCTTCAGTATTAATGGAGTTCCTTTAGAAAACACATTGAGACATAAGAACGATTCAGAATTACTTTAAAAGATAATAATATTATGCAATTTAGTATAGATGACTTGATTTGACTTGTGACTGGTAGCTTAACCATTTGAAGTTATAAACCCCTTCCCTCAAAGCTACTTATGATCTAGTTTCAAAGGTACAGCCACTGCAATACCCCTGTGATTGTTTACAATTAAACATAGGGCTGCTGCAGCAGCCCCCACCCACCTATCTCCCACCAATCCCATTGGATCCCCACAGGTTTTGGCCTATTTCCCATCCAGCCCCTCAGCCACCTAAGGGAGCCTAAATTTGGGCAGCACCATTGCTACCATTGCAGATGCTATGATGGGCAGGTTTCCTTCGGTGACTCAGTAGCTGGATGGGAATAAATGCAAGGATGGAGGAGATCACAAGGAGCAGGAAGCAGAGCATGGAGTGTCTCAGGCAGTAGGAGAGACCTTGGGAGGTCCAGGACATTCATTTAATGGCTGCATCAGGGAAAGCAGAGGGTACCGGGCTGGACTAGAACAGGGGTCTCCAACCTTGGTCCCTTTAAGACTTGTGGACTTCAACTCCCAGAGTCCCTCAGCCAGCAAAGCTGGCTGAGGAACTCTGGGAGTTGAAGTCCTGAGGAACTCTGGGAGTTGAAGTCCACAAGTCTTAAAGGGACCAAGGTTGGAGACCCCTGGACTAAAAGACCTCCAAGGTCCCTTCCAGCTCTATTCTGATTCTAGTTCTAGGGGGCTATTGAGCAAAGCCGTCTCGCTTAATGACCATCATAACATGCAATTGCAAAGGATAGCCTCCTAACCCGTATTTAGAGGTAGTTGATTGCTGCATGCCAAATCTAGGAACAAGTACATATACAAGAAAGCTCTACCTTACATTTGTGTTTGGAAATTTCCCAGGAATATCTTATGATCATTGCTCAAACCAAAATCTTGGATTTAATGAGATTGTATTCAGTGCAGTGTTTTTTATGGTTTGCATTGCATGCTGGCTGGCAGCCCATGTGATGAAAAACACCCCTTCGTCCTCCTGAGCAATGTCTAAATCTTCTATGGGGGTGCTCCAGAAATAAATTTGGGGGAATTTTCTCAGAAGTACAGAAGAAAGAAGAGTTGGAAGAAAGTTGCTGGTGTAATGTGGGAATATATCTTTCCAATCTTAATGGATTTATGTCTTTCCAATTTGAGGCTCTAGAAACTCAAATCTGAAGGCTCAAGTAAGAAATATGACCTGTTTGATGTCTGGTTTGGCCAGATATATTTTCCAGTCAGCAGGAAAAACTATGGGAAAAATAGAGTAGAGTAGGGGGATGGTATTTTTCTCTGCCAAGAAGAAAAAACTTACACATTTTTATGGAATGGAGTTTTATGGAGCTGTTTTACTTTATTCAATACATTCTATTGTCTCTCTATCGCTATATCTTCAGATAGGAAAGAAATTCGTTTCTGGTCTATCTCAGACTGCTGCCAGTAGTAACTTTATCAGTGACCCAAGACTAACTCTGGCTAATTTATAAATGATCTTAATGATTCCAAAGCTTATAAGTCAGTGAAAAAAACTCAGGCAACCATTTCTGGTGTATAATAAAGCAATCTAACAATCTAAAATTATTGATTACAAAATAAAATGAAGGAGATAAGACATTTTCTGATCTTGGACATGATTCACTGACCCATAAACCTTCACATATTTATTACGGTATCCATTAATGGAGAACTAGGTGAAAGTGAATGCTGTGATGAAAGCAGGATTAGAATGTAAATATACATTGCTGGGCCTCCTATCATGTTCCTTAGGACTGTGCAAAGCATTGAAAAATTGTATTTTGCAAAATATATTAGGGGAGTGGAGGATCACTTTTCAAAGCATTAAAATAGGGATGGTAAAGGCTGTTTTGAAGGCTGATCTCAGCTGCCTAGCTTATGCATGAGTGTACAGTGTCTTAACATGGCTTCTGGTCCAAGTGGAAATATTGCAGATCTAGCTGACTTCAGAGTCCAGTATTTTTATTTCCAAGTGAGAGACCTCTATTAAGATCCCAGACTACCTCCTTCTAAAACTGGGAATGGCGGGATTTGAACCTGGAATCTTCTGTGCACAGATATTCTGCCACACTAACCCAAGATGAGATACATTTTTTAATTCTCCACATTAGCACCATCACACTGTGACTCCTGATAGTACTAGCAGGAAAAGTAATCCAAACACTTTTCTTAAGAATTTCTACATTACATTCAATGCTGTTGAAAATAACACGGTAGTTTGTTCGCTGTCCACTTGTTTATTATTTATTTTATTTTTATTTACTTATTTATTTTGTCACACAGTATATATAAGCGTAAGCATGAAATAACTATACAATATATAAGCATATATATAAGTATGAGTATGTAATAACTATATTAATTGGATATAATGAAAGGAAACAATAGAACAGGAACGGTAGGCAGACCCCAAACTACATGCTACAACAAGGACTCCAAAGAAGCCATGTTGAATCTCTTTTGATATATCATGGCACTTCATGACTTCCACAAATAAATGGATCAAATGTTGCACTGACATCTTTTGCATTGCCAAAACTTTCCATATACAAACTTGTTCCTTAAGTTTTCTTTTCACAGTCAAGAACCTTCACATTCTAAACAATCTCTCTTAAGACATGAACACTCATAGTTCATGCCTTCTCAACAACCCGAATCAGCCTTTTCTTTTGGTGGTTAGGGTTGGTCTTCAATTTTATTTATTTTTGCATTTATTTGTCAAGCATATATAAGATAACAGGTAAAAGTTATCTTTAGTTAAAAACTTATCTAAACTTATCTAAAAGTTAAAAGTACAAACATAATTTGAATACATGAAAAGAGAAAGAGTAAAAAGGAATATTAGGACAAACGCCTCATGATCATTAGAAACTTGGCAACACAGAGATACAAGATATAGAAAAGTTTATGTACCAATAACACAAATCTTTAAAAAAAACATTTAGCTATATGAAACATGATTTTCTATTGAGTTTGGGTTGTATTTGAATGTGATATGGGAATAAATTGTTTGGACACTCAGCACCCAAACATGGAAGCAATGGAAATAATCAGAAGAAGAAGGTGGTTCAGTGTTCCTAAGAACTATATATTTGTTCTGGGAATAATGTTTTGATTTTTCCTCCCTTGAAAAGTTTCCCTCCATCTTGGATGCTATTTGATCCTGATGAGACACAGTTTAATCGGCTCTATGCTATAACCCTCTGGGCAATGCATAAGAATCAAGATAACAGCTGTGATCCTTTTGATGCTTTGTATTGTTTCCTTTCTTTTCTTTTCTTTTTTTTTCATATTGTCTGTCAACATAAACTTAGGTGCTTTTTACATGCACATTTTCAAGGGGTGTGAAGGGTTACATTTTTCAAGGGTAAAGTCAAGACTGCAATCTTGATATTCCCACCTACCCTGCCCTGCCCCACAGATGCACCTGGCAATGATCCCCTTTGAGATGCACCATTGCAACTAATCAGAGAAACTTTGAAATATAATAACATAAAAAAATGTATTTGTAAAGGCATGTTAGTCTTCTAGCAGGATGGCAAGCATTATCTATTTATGTAGATAACAGTTTACACATCTAAGGAGAAAATAATGAAGCATTATTGTTTGTATGTGTGAGTGCCTTTGAATTATTGATGATTCTTGGTGACTTCTATCCCTACAATTTTCTTGGCAGTGAGTTCAGAGGTGGTTTGCTCCTGTATGCTTCCCAGGATGAGGAAATGAGGGACTGGCCCAAGGTTACCCAGGGGCTTTGCACCTGAGATGGGGCTAGAACTCATGGTCTCCTGGTTTTTAGCCTGGTGCCTTAACAACTACATCAACTGTAGTTAGATTTGTTAGTAAATCTGTTGAATTTACCCAAACAATATTATAGCACTCATTACACATGAAATCTTGGAAAATGGAATCAGCTTGTTAGCTAATATGAAAGGCATCTCGTTCGTTGTGTTTCAATAAATGCAGCCAAAATCCTTGTTGGTTGATGTATACCCAAAATAAATCTAAGAAGGGACTCTTGTTGAAAGAAATGCTTCATGTTTTCCATTGTCATCCTAATATGAAACAGGCAAAGTTTACAAAACTTGGAAAATGGAGCCAGCTTGATGTTAGCAATATAAATGGGACTAAATACAGCTTTAAAAAAAAATCTGGAAAGAATTACAACATGTAAACAATTGACCTTACTTTTTTTAAAAAAAACTAGAATTAGGATGCAGAAGATGTCAGATTTATTTAGAGTGAGTATCACTGTGAGTATTACAGTGAGTATCACCGAGACAGTGATAGTACTGTTATATAGAATAGGTGTTTAAAACAAAATAGACTTTTTATTAGCAGTATTTAGAAGAGAAAGAAGTGAATTGCATTATGAGATTATATCTATATTTGTTCAATTGCTGGTGAACTGTAGCTTTTATCGTAACAGAAGAAGGAAACAAATACAAAAGGAGTAAGGTTATTAATTATATGTAATTAATTTGAGTTTAAATTCATATTTCATATTCAGGTTTTATCCAGTTCACCCACTTTTGGGGAAAGGTTATGGAGGCAGAGGGCTTCAAAAGCCCTTCTTAATTTTATCATGATCTTTTAGAATAGCAAAGCTTGCAACATTTTGCAAAATCAAAATCTTTCTTGGAACAATTGCTTAATAATGAGGGCAATGAAATGTGATAAGTAAGGTAGGTCTATCAAAAGAAATAATTCTTTTATGAAACATCAAGAGCATTTTCTAGTAACTTTGATTTCTAATTTTTCTCTTTTTCGTATCTATCTTTATATCTATCAACTTCTCTTTCTTTATCTATCTCATCTATATCTATCTATCTATCTATCTATCTATCTGTCTGTCTGTCTGTCTGTCTGTCTGTCTGTCTGTCTGTCTGTCTGTCTGTCTATCTATCTATCTATCATCATCCATTCCTACCTACCTACCTACCTACCTACCTACCTACCCAGTCTGCCTACATGTCTCTATCATTTATCGCCTGTCTGTCTGTCTGTCTGTCTGTCTACCTAGCTACCTACCTATCTATCATCATTCATCTCTATCTATCTATCTATCTATCTATCTATCTATCTATCTATCTATCTATCTATCTATCTATCCATCCATCCATCTATCATCTATCTATCTATCTGCCTACCTACCTACCTATCTAGTCTGCCTACATGTCTCTATCATTTATCGCTTGTCTGTCTGTCTGTCTATCTATCTATCTCCATCTGTCTGTCTGTCTGTCTGTCTGCCTCTCTATCATCTATCATATAAAAGAAACTATGCTCTAAGAAAGAGAGCTGGTTCATCACACAGTTAGACTCAATATACAAAATGGCAGCCTCAGAGATTGTAAAAATAGGTCAAGAGGTTTCATTACATAAAATAGCTATTCAAAGTCTCAAGTAAAAATACATGCAAAGAATTTATAATTAGTTGGATTGAAAAAGTAAAAGAGGCCATTTAATAGGATCATGAGGATGGATCAGTGAGTGTTTCTTTCGACCCAGATTGAACCTATCGTTCAATGATCAGCATAGCCATTCACACACTCAATATAATTCATAGTCACACTCATTTGGAAATGAATCCAGCTGACCATAGTGGGTTTTCCAAGGTTTGTTTACAAGAGAATGTATGGCTGCAAAGCATCAATCCTTCCAGTTCTTCCCAGATCTCTCAGACAGAATGAAACTGCTCTGGTTAAGGAATTGGAGAACCTAAACCTTAAAAGGCCTTGTTATGGAACCAAGTCATATAAATTTACCAGTGTTCTGCTCAGAGTCACTTGGTGACATTTTGGCCACAGAAGGTTTCCATCATTCACATTGTTTTACTGCCTGCACAAACTTGCCAACTCAAACTCAAGCAAATTTGAGAAGTAGGAACTGTTAAACTATATTTCACAGGGATCAAGAAGTCTTAAACCAGGTTTGCAGCCTGAACATCAATGCCTAAAGATCAATGTGTTATCCAGATTGGGTTTCTAGAGATTCGAGATTTTGTAAAGATCCACTTGTAGCTGTCTTAAAAATATATATATATATCCTAGCATCATCTGTTTAGAAGTATCTTTTGTCATTTTCATCATTCTATTCCCACCTTGCAAACTGTGGTTGTGGGGCTCATGACTTGTGTCAACATTGCACAAGTTGCATGCCCTAACTTGGATCATGAATACATAAATGATCTAAATAAATCTTCCTGAAATGTGGTGCTCTTTGAATGTCTTGTGACTATAACTTCCAGAATCTCTGTCATGGCCAAAGACCAGGAGACCAGGAGACATCAAGATGAAGGAAGCTGATCTAGATTAGAATAAGAATCCTGACTGACCACAAAAGTGGGACTCATAAAGACAAAACAAAACCAGACTGATTGTTTTCCATGTTCAGCATTAACCACTGAATTCAAATGGCAATGATTAAAGCTGACTGCTTTTGGATTTCTTGGCAAATGGCATCAATTCAACATTGTTAAAAGTCAGTGAAATAACACTGAGAAAAAGAAACACCATCTCCATTCCTTTCTCCCTGCAGTAAAGCAGTGTTTCTCCTCCCTCCATCCTCATCTCTGCAGTTCTGCCCCCTCCTGCAGAAAATCATTTGATGACTCTTGGTCTGAAGTCAAAACACACACATGGAAAGTGCAGACAAGGCAGAGGTAACCATTTAGCTTTCATCAAACCACAATTCTCCTCCAGCTGATGGAACTGGCCTAATTTCAGTAACACCTACTCACTTAAAGGATGTGTACTAGTTCTTAAAATTTAATTAAGAGATGGGCTTTCCTTAGTTCCAGGAATTGCAAATGAAGTACCCTATGAAGTTTATACTTTATAACCGTTTAAACAAGGTTGGACAGCCATGTTGGCAATTTTTTGATAGCTAAGGAATGAAGTCACTTAAATGTTCCCAGACCAAAGTGAGAGGGGGTGAGATACAAACTGGGTGATCCAATTGGGGAAGACCAGGATTCCCTTCCCCCACTCTAGAATAGATTTTTAAAGGATTTCTCTACTTCAACCAACCATCACTAACTGGGTGAAGCCTATTTTATAACCCACATAATCATTTTTTACTGATCGCTTGTCTCAAAGCAGCCACCAGCTTTTAGGATTTGCAATCAAAGAAGACTCTGGAGGCTGTAAATATAAGTCCAGGACCTGCCAGTTGTGTATTCTTGATCCACAGAAAACCAGGATCCTAAAAGGGAAAGCACGTTGCTCCTTAACTGATGTGGAGATGAAGATACACAACACATGCCACACATCTGAACATTGTTCCTTTCTCTTGGCTTGATCAGTCAGCATATTTCACATTTATAATCTTTGTTTTATTTAACTTTGGCCATTAAGAGTTAAACTGAGGTGGTTTTAGTAAAGTTTTTATAGAATAAAAGTGGCGAATGACATCCAGAGAACTTTTATAAAAAATGTTTGAATTCTTTGGAATGAGCACATTTTATGAATTAGATTGGCAGAGGCAACAACTATTTCAAATATACCATTGAAATGTAACATGGAAGCTGACGCCAACCAAAGGTTATATAGGCACAGGATCTTGTCCAAACAATGATATCCCAAATAATTAGTTAAAAAAAATGTTCTGCTAGAGGAATTCTACTTCAACTATCTTCTGGAAGTTCAAAAGAGTTGGGACAAGTCTTACTTCTTTGCTAGAACTATTTTGCAACATGGAATCTAGGTATGGAAGGATCATATTAAAATAATTCAGTTTAGTCATTTGTTTGCTTTGAGAGGGGTATATCCATAACCTCATCCATGTATCTCCAGGGATAGGACCCCATTTCTAACTGCCACTACTATATGCTACAAATAAAACTCTGATTAGGCACCAAGTTATTATGCTTTCTAAACTATGGTTTTTTAAAATGCAGTTTCAATAAGCTATGGTTTAAAGAACAGCTAGAAATGTGGCCCCACAAGACACCCCCCAAATAAAGAACATATGTTATTTATATACATTAGTTATATCATATATTTTATATTAGGCCCAAGACAACATGTCTTCACTCAATGTGGCCCAGGCAAATCAAAAAAGTTGGACATCACTGGTTTAGAGGGATGTCTTTCCCAGTCCTTTGGGGAAGAATGGAATTAGCTGAGCTCATACAGTAAGGTATGAATTAGTCTTGTCAAAAGATTCTGTTACATAACCCATAATTCTATTTCATGCTGCATCTCTTCTGCCATTTACATGCATCCTGACTGGAAATTTTGGCTTGGCTTATCTCACAATCCACTAATTCCAAATTAATGTTCAAATGCCAGAAATGTAAGCAGTGTTTGCTTTTTGCACAGTAAGCACAAAACATACACTGTAATTGGAAAACCAGAAGATCATTTTTTACATATATATTCCTTTGGCCAAAAACCTCAGATGATAGCTTGGGGTGGAAATCTAAAGTTGATTCATACATTATCCACAATGTGTGAGGCTGCTGCTTCAATATGGATAGATCCCAGTTTCAACATCTCAGTGAAATAACTCTGAGAAGAATGGAATGGAATCTGCTGTTTTTAACCCCAAAGAGAACCATATGCTCAGTTAATACCACAAGGTTATCAAATTTAAACATTACTCCTATACAGTGGAATCTATTTGGAAGGACACAACAGTCATTAAACGAAGCAAAATACTTCTATTTTAATGTTAAACGCTATTTTAACAGATAGTTTTTCTAAAGACTGTACTTGTATTATGCTTCTACATGCTTGGTATATTGTCGATCTGGCTGTCTCCCTTTTAGAAAAAACACAAAAAAATGCTGGCATTCCTCAAGCTGTTCATTCTATGTAGAATGTTTTTACATGAAAATGCATCATTTTTGAAAGCAAAGCCTTTGTATGTAATCTATTCCAAAGCAATTCATCTTTTCATTATACTGTACATGAAAACTTAGGAGTAAAACATGAAGAGGCAAGAGTGCAACAAATCCCAGCGCCCATTTATCATGGCTACAATCCAACACATTAAATATGGAAATCTTAAGCCTTAATTTTGGTTAAGTGACTGTGCCTTCAAATTCTTATGAGGTAGCAAGGAAAACAAGTTATGAAGTCTTTTATTCATCAACTTAAGAAGGGTGGTGCATTTGAGGAAAGACATTATGGATTTCTTTAATGATGGAAATGTTAATAATTTCTAGTAATATAAGATGAGAATCAGATGGTATGGCACTACCAATCAAAGAAACCAAAAAATTAAATAGAAACATTATTGTCCACTTGATAGCCTTTCATTATCACCAGTGCTTTCAGGAGCTGAAGTCTGGTTATGGAATACTTTAAGAGAAGATACTTTATTCAAAAGAACATAACTTAATACTCAAATTAATCTACTGAATTTGCAAGGAAGAAAGACACATGGCATATTAGAATATTTTCTAATATTTGTAACTAGGAATCAGGAAGAAAAAGAAAAAAGAGACTAGAACTTTGCTGTAAGATGAATTGCATCAGCATAGGTCCAGGGAAGAGAGAGGGAACCTGGTGGTTCTCAAATGATGCTGAATTAAGTAATTAACCCATGAGGCCCAACTAATGTGACCAATGGAAAGAAATTCTAGGCCACAAGTTCTGAACAGCCATAAGTTCTCTGACCCTAGTATAGGACACCCAAACAGTCCATGTATACTGCTTAACCTAATAATTATGATGTAAATCTGTCCTCATTCTCCTTTTCTAGTCATTATAGCAAAGAAGGAATTCATGGTTGAGTTTTACAGTGTGATTATTTGATGCTCAACGTATAATCATCAACTCCTTTGCCAGAATATATTGGCACAATTTAACATTAATACTTTCCCTGCCTCCCTCCCTTCTTATTTAAATGTTACTTTCAGCATTTACAGAACAATTTACCATATAGAGAAAATATCTTCTTATATATGTAAATATTAATTTCCCAGATGGTTACTGTTTTACCATATTTTGTCTATGGGTTATAGCTTCTTACAATCTGAAAAATCTTTATTCTGGGAGGGAGGGAGGGAGGGAGGGAGGGAGGGAGGAAGGAAGGAAGGAAAGAAGGAAGGAAGGAAGGAACTCATCCATAACAGACCCATGGCATAAGCCATTCCAGCATGCTATATCATTTCCATGTTTTAAAAAATTCCGGTCAATGTTATGGGATTTTGCATTCTCTCTCTTTCTCTTTCTCTTTCTTCAATCTTACAGAGTGTTACCAAATAACGATCACAGAAAAGGTAACAGTAGAACAAAAATAATCTTTCTGAACATGCATTTGACTTCTCTGTTATATCTATCTAAAATGCATGTTACAACTAGAAACAAGACTGCATCTGTTAAATGCATCAGATGAGTAGCCATAAATGTTTCATATCTTTTAAATTTACTGAATGTAAATGATTGGATGCAGTGTAAGCAAACAAAATCTAGAAAATTACTACAAGCATTTTCAGAATAGTTTAAATCAACCATACAGAATCAATTATATAAAGGAACTTTATAAAAAGTGATTACCTTTTCTCCTTAGTCACTAAATTGTGATGAATGAATGAATGCATGCATGCATGAATGAATAGGTTCATTTCTATAATCCTTGCAGCGTATTTTTTAAAAATACACAGAATATCCTTTTTTCATAGGATCATTGTAAGAAAAGCTTTTTTATTAGATAAACTAATGAAGAAACATCTAATTTTAGATATGCCTATTAACTATGTGGGTATAGAAAGTGGTAAGGACAGCCAAGAAGATTCTAGGAAGCTCACTTCCTGTCATTCAGGATACTGCTTATAAGCGCTATGTGCTTAGAGCTCAAAACATTGTTAGAGACTTCACACACCCACTTTACGGTCTGTTTCTGTTGCACCCCTCTGGGAGGAGGTTTCAGAGTATTTCTACCAGGACTACCAGATTCTGTAACAGCTTGGTTCCCTATGCCATCCATCTGATAAACTTGCAGGATTCGTTTTTCTCACCATATACATGTATACATCCAAACGAGACTGTGTTGTATCTCTGTGTCATATAAGATACGTGGGTATATGCATAATTTTGCATTTATTTATTTACTCTGCCCTGTTTATGTAGCGTGTATTGGTGTACATTCAAAGTGACAATAAAGTTTATTCTAAGTCTAAGTCTTCTATATTTGGTTGGGGTAAATTATGATGTAACGCTTGTTATTAATCAGTTGTATCAATCAAATTGTGCATTCGAGACATAGATCACACAATTCAACAATTCTGCAATTCAACACAGTGCACATCACCATCACCACACACCAGGCTCCAGAAATGTCCTTTATTAAAATATCCTTTGATTACCAAATGTGCTTGCAAGTGATCGTTTCCTGCAAATCCTTTGACTGTTCACAATCAGATGTACTCTCCAGGAAGCATATATAGCCTAAAGTTATTTACTGTTAGGAGAGCAATGGGCATGAAAGAATTCTCTGATGAGTGATGAAAATGAAGTTTGAGATGTGATACATCGCTCTCCTTTCCTGTTTATGTCTCAGAAGAATACACTCACACCCACACCTGGAACAAATCTCTCCCCAGAGCTGAGCCAACCAGCCTGGTTCACAAAAGCAGTTCCTTAAATGGTAGAAATGACTTTATACGCAAGGCTACATTTAAAAAGAAACATATGCCAGCAAGACCCCAAAGCAGTGTTTCTTACAAACTCTACCCCACCCCCAAATGGCTAAATACAACCTTCTTATACATTGCAAATGAAGTTCAGACTTTCCTGAACTCTGCACTCAAAAATTTTATTCAAAAAGCAAAAAAGAAAATCATAGTAACGTGTTTCCAGAGGCAAAATGAGTCTAGAAACAGCAAGAGAGAAAGTTTAGAAAAAGGCACAGAATATGGTTAAGCCTTATTATGTCCCCTTTTTAAGGTTAGCCTTCTTGCTTCAAACTCAGGCTCCCCAACCCAGCCCAGAGCAGAAGGAAAAAAAAAGTAACTGGAGAAGTGCTTGATATCTGGCAAAGTTGCATAGAAGGGAATATTTATATATAGATATAGATATGGATATATAGATAGAAAACCACAACAATTCTCAATTCTTAAGTGGGATTACTTACCCTCTTGTTGTTGTGCCAAAATGACGGAGAATTGTGACACAGTAAAGAAGAACAAAACGGCTCCCTGCACACAGCTCATCATGTTTAAATATTTTTAAACATGAGACTCTATGTGCAAAAGAGAATCAGAGGGGAAAAAAAGGGGGGAAAGGAAAAAAAAAGTCAAAAGATCACCATCAATTGCTTCCTGCCCTGTCAACCACTGGGCCTGCAGAGAACTCAGCCACAGGCATTCCTGTGTCTTGCCCTTAAATAGGGAGAGCTTTGGCTTCCTCTACTTGCCAGCCCCTTTCTGAAATTTGAGAGGAGATCCCATCCCTTTCACGTGAAATCAAGTGATTAATATTTCTTTCGGCCTTGCAGTACGAGCAGCCAAAATGAAGTAGATACATAACACATCTGGAGTGCCTGAATCTGAAAAGCTTTTAGCCTGTGCATCTTCAGATAGGGGATGAAGGCTCCGAAGAGCTGAAGTGGAGGTGCAAGGGATGGAGGGTTTTTTGGTTGGCTTTTTTTGCTTCTGGAATATGGGAAAAAATGAATGTGAAATGGGGGACTTAACTTCTTCCTTTGTAGTAGGATCTGGTGTATTTATGCGCACAACATTTCTGTTTGTTTTCTAAATGCGGTAAGCAGGATGACTGAGAGAACTAGGAAGGATGAAAACTGGTGCTCCTTGAAGATGCTCCTGAACTATAGCTTCCTTTAGTCTTCCCAATTGGCCATCTGCTGTGGAATGAACTACCTGTGGGGCTACGCCTTCTCCCTGATCTTCGGACCTTTAAGCGCGAGCTCAAAACCTTCTTTTTTCACCAAGCACGGCTGGCCTAATGATACAGTTTTAAATTGAATGTTTTAATGGGATTTTAAGGGAATTAATTTTATTTTACTATTTTTACTCAGATATTTTTAATTCTTCAGCTTATTGAATTAGTTTTTTAATCGTTTATTGTATTTTAAAGTTCTTGATATTTATGTTTTATTTCTGCTGTACACCGCCCTGAGTCTTCGGAGAAGGGCGGTATAAAAATACGAATAATAAATAAATAAATAAAATAAATAACTGTAGTTCAGCAACAGCAAAAGTATCTCTGACCCACACATTGTAAAAGGAATATCAGTAATGATGGGAAGCCCCCCCCACAAAAAAAAATGGTGAAAGGGACCTTCTAGAGCAGTGGTGAAATCTGAACCAGTTTACTACCAGTTCGCTGGCTGCGCATGCACAGCATGCACCACGCACCAAATGCGAGGTGCGTGCGTGCAATGCACGCCAAAAGGAGGCATGGGGTAAGTAGAACAGCACACGTGGAGGGAGATGATCAGCTGTGGCACGTGATTTTTTTTTTACCTTTTAAAGCTTTTTTTTAACAATCTCTTCGGCCAAAGAGTTTGTAGAAAAAAATGCTTTAAAAAAAAAACCCTCTGACGATTAGGCAGCTCAGCTGGGATCATCAGAGCCTCTTTTTTTTACCTTTTAAAAGCATTTTTTAACAACCTATTCGGTGGAAGAGGTTGTAAAATAAGGCTTTTAAAAGTAAAAAAAAAAAAGGTTCTGACAATTGCATGGCTCAGCTGGGCATGGGTGGGGGGCCCAGGGATTTTTGCTACCGGTTCTCCAAACCACCCACCGCCATCGTTACCGGATCCAGTCCAAACCGGGAGCATTTCACCCCATTCTAGAGTAGATACAGGATTGATAAGCAGGAGTGAGTTTTGTTGGCTAGTTTAGAAAATGTACTGACTGATGCCAGAAACCAGTCAGCCTTCAGTGCCATCTCACTTAAACAAGAAGCCCATAGAGCCAGACAATGAGTGGTTGAAGCGACAACCTTATCTTGTGCTGAGCTATGATTCTAATCATAACTTATGATAGCTGAATAGGTGAGATTCCTACTCTCAGAGATCTGTGACCTGGAGTTTCCAGGCTCTCATGCACAGGTGTCAAACTTGTGGTGTCACGTTGCAGTCATGTGATGTTTCACGACATTTTTCCCATTCGTGGAGCTGGGGTGGGCATGGCCTGCACGTGACGCAGCCGTCCCATGGGCTGCCAGTTTGACCCCCCTGTTCTAGTGCAATTGAATAGGCTACTTTTCTTTAGATGGTGGGAGGGTGGGTGAATAGCTAATCAAATAAAGGATGTAATGAAAGATTCTTACCTTCCTGCAAGGGAGAATCATCCCAACAATGAGATCTTTAGTATCATACTAGGGGTGTCATCTTTATGGCTTTATCTATGATGAGGATGAGGGTGAGGATGATGGCAGCAGTGATATTCCTGCCCTGGAATCTATAGGATCAAAGTTTGTGACAGATTCAGTGGTGGGATTCAGCCAGTTCTCACCACTTCGGGAGAACCGGTTGTTAACTTTCTGAGCAGTTTGGCAAACTGGTTATTGGAAGAAATCATTAGGGCAGAGAACCAGTTGTTAAATGACTTGAATCCCACCAATGGACAGATTCCTATCATTTCATTCTACTGTGTATATCCACCAGGATCAGAGCAACTATGTAGGAGGGGAGAAGCGCTTTCCTCAGAGAGTTGATGAGATCAATGCAAGTTCAATCCAATTCTTCAGGCTTGACTGTATGCCACAGTTTCGTAGGGTTTCCAGTGCTTTTGAACAATGCTGCAACCATTTTAATAATAAGGGCACCCATCCTCCCTTGGATTCTCCTAATCTAATCTTAACCCTAATACTAAGATTTAACAAAACACCATTCACATATGAGAGGGGCTAACTACTTTTATAGCTGGAGGGAATGCTAAGAAAAAAAAGGAGCGCTGTGGGCCCCAAAGCTACAGTGGTGATTAGATGATGTTACTGGAGAAAGCAAAGCCAATTCGGAGGATGACTTTTTCTTCTTCGCTCTCCCACTTTTTTGGGGGAGGGTGGCGGGGGGATATTGTTGATTGGTTTGTTTTAAATATTTGTCGTAGCAGAGAACACAGTTTGCTTTTTAAAAAATAATGAAAAACAATATCACCAAATTTGCATTGGCTGGGAGGCAGGAAAAACAAAGGTTGCCAATGAAAGCCTGGGAGCTTATTTTGGCCATAGATGCCCACTTTGGCTATTGATCATTGAATTCCATAGCCACCTTGCATTCAAGGTAAAGTGAATGTTTTTTATAATTGGCTCACTCCCAGGAAAATCAATGAATTGTTCTCCCCTTTTAGAGGGATAAATTGAAGGGTGGGAGATTTAGCTCACTTAGAAATGCTGGATTACTCATCCTTAGTGGAATTCCATCCATTCGGAGCAAACTGTTTTTCTCTCTTCCCATTTCTTTTTATATGATTGATTGCTTGGTTGCAATTCACTTTGACCCCTAAGCGCTGCTTACATAAAAAATGTATCAGCAAAAATAACCAATCATAGTGACATGCTATTAACTGTCAGTATAGAACCCTTTTAGATTTAACACTTTGGGCTTGAAAGAGTCGTATGACCTGAGCACATTAATATCCATTAATGGCTCACGAATCCCCAAGGTCCCATAATTAGCCAAAATAGCATTTCATGTAAAATATATATTTTACTCTAAGGCGAGATGGACATCAATAGATTAATTGTGGACCAAAATGCCTTTTCCAGTTTCCATAAGCTGGATGAAAAAGATTTCTATTTCTTGACCTCATTCTCAAGATGCTGGTGAACTTCATTAGCATTTCATTTTCTTGAATTTATCTTATTGTTGTGTAGGATAAACTAAAGAGAATGCTGAGAATATATCCTATATATATCCTATATATTGCTCTGCAGCTTAAATTCCTTTGCTTCTTAGTCTGAAAAAGCCCAATGGGAGGAATTGTATTCATTCATTTAATTCCTATAGCAGCCACCTCAACTAGTGCCTCTTATTCCTTTATAATGACATCCTTAAAATGTTTTTATGATATACCTATAGCAGGTGCTGATGTATAGTTGGATTCAAGGATAGTCAGCTTCAGAATAGATGCAATGAACCTCTATTATGCTTTGACTAAGTCTGTCTCCTGTTTGAATGGGAGAGCCCTTCCCATGACTGTTTGCATCCAATGCGGAGCAGAATCTTAAGGATTCAATAGATGATCTTTAATTTGTTTCTATAATACATTTCAGGTTAGTGTCATACATCCAGATATGTTCACTGCAGTTGAACTAATAAAGTGTACATGAAGCCTAAACAGCAATCAGAAACAATACTTTTCACGAATATGTAACCTTTCCAGGCAGGTCTTGCAAATTAACACTCTGTAAATAATTCCAGCAGATAACTGGCAATCCCTTTGAATTTTTCAGTCAATATGTAAATCATTACTTGCGAATTTTGATATCAGATACATTTTTTTGGCCTGATCTTCCTATTCTTCACTTGGTCAAAGAACGAGAGTCAGTGTTTCATGGACCAGGGGGAGACCACGGACTTGATGGGGAAAATGTTGTTAGGACTCTTGTCCCTTTGTAATAGCTTGGCACAGTGCCTGCATGTGTGTTCTTGAAGCAATGAGGGAAATCAGCTCAGTTTTGTCCGACAGGAATTCTTTGCTTTGCACCCATAAGAAGAACAATGGTGTCCCTGACTCCGAAACTCCTGGGCCAAGACTTGACATTTATAAAAACTGGCACTTGAGAAGAAGCGAAAAAAGATGGAAATGAAGATAATATGGAATGCGGTTATTCATCTGATTCACAGTTTGGACTTTAGGGTCCAACACAGCTGTAACTGCTCCTAAAGCGCAGCCAAGCTTATGACTGTAAATGGATTAACCAAAGAAGACCAGCAATCACTGATCTGCAAGGAAAAAAAAGTTGCACTTGGAAGTGTTTTTGGTGAGAATACATATTCTTGACCCCTGGGACACAAAGAAATAAGCAGGGTGGGGTCCCGTTTATTTGCAAGCCCATTATTAGCCAGAGATGAATCAGAGAAATTGGCAAACTGAACCAGACTGCTGTTCTAAAGAATGCACATCTTTTCAAATTAATGTGTTGTGCTAACTTCGTTCCCCATTTAGAAATTGTACATTGTTAAGTTAATTTTGTTCTGCAAAACAGTTGACAATTCATTTTCTACAGAAACTGTGAGCTATTTTTTTTTTATTGTAGTACAGCTGTAGGAATTGATCCAAACTTCTGTGTGGCCACCTGTATTGGCCACCTGTATTGAGTTCTGATCCTGTAGACAGAAAAAAAGCAAGATGTTGATTTCCATTTTCTGAAAATGTGCAGCCCTTTAGCCAGTGGTGAAATCCAAATTTTTTTACTACCAGTTCTGTGGGCATGGTTTGGTGGGCATGGTGTGGCTTGGTGGGTGTGGCTTGGTGGGCATGGCAGGGGAAGAATACTGCAAAATCTCCATTCCCACCCCATTTCAGGGGAAGGATACTGCAAAATCCCCATTCCCTCCCCACTCCTGGGGGAAGGTTATTGCAAAATCTCTATTCCCACCCCACTCTGGGGCGAGCCAGAGATGGTATTTGTCAGTTCTCCGAACTGCTCAAAATTTCTGCTACCGGTTCTCCAGAACCTGTCAGAACCTGCCAGATTTCATCCCTGCCTTCAGCATATTGCTTCATCAGACCAAATTGGGGACTTGCAAAGAGAGAAGCATTAATCAAAAATTACCTTCTACTTATTACCGCCAGGAAGAATAGACCTCTGAATCAAAAGTTTAGAATCCAAGTCAGCGTATAGCATATAGCAATGTCAAAATCTTTATAGCTGGCCACAATCAAGGAAACAAGAATTACAGAGACTTCAACAAAAAATTGAATTGCAACAACCGGGAACATTAATCCTGAAAACTGCAGAATCTTGAAAACTATTACTGGAATTTTCACCCATCTTTAATTACCAAGCTCATTAAGGTGAAATATGTTTGAACGTCTTCCTGATACGTTTTATTTAATTTAATGTAATTTTTTTTTTTTTGCGGGGGGTAACTTGGACAGACTTGCCATTTATGAGATAAGCTACTGAGGATGTTTTCTGTCTAGGGTTCCTTCTGCTTCTTTCTCAGATTCCTGATAATCTTTTTTAAGCAACTTGGAATTAATATAAGCAGATAAGACTCTTTTGGAGATAAACCTTTAAACCTACAACATTATGTTTTATTAGGATGGTGGAAATATCCCTTGTAGAAGCATCACTTTTCTATTTAAAAAAATTAGGAAGAAATATCCTAGGTTAAAACATAAAGATACCATGGGACAGGATTATGAGTAGACACATTGACATTAGTGCAAAATATTTTTGGGTACAATTCTGGTAAAGGAAAAATCTTAGCTTCCTTGGAAATAAGCCATATCACCAGACATTAAGAATTTTCAGAGTGAATGTTTAAAAGGTGCAAAGGAAAGAGTTTTTTGAAGTGAGGAAAAGTAAGTAAGTAAGTAAGTAAGTAAGTAAGTAAGTAAGGAAGGAAGGAAGGAAGGAAGGAAGGAAGGAAGGAAGATGATGTGATGTGATGAGATGAGATGAGATGAGATGAGATGAGATGATGATGGGGAGAAAAAATGAAGGATGGAAGAAACTGTGCTGCAGAACTTCCCCAGCCTGCCCATGAGACTTGGCCTTGAAAGAGATCACATCTACTGACTCAAACAAGGATGCAGTGAGGAAGGCTGATAACAGTGAAGAGAAGCTGAAACCATGATGATGGCATTCCAGGTTTGCATCTTCAAAAGCAAAAGATCAAAGGATGTCAGCCTGCTCTACCAAGATGGTTTAGTTATCAGATTGAAGTATCAAGGGAATTTATGCTTAAGTTCAGCTGTGTCCCTGAGAGGGCAGGTATGAATAAATTAATGTAACTCTAGTGCTGTGCTTTGTGTTTGCCTTTAGTCACTTACAACTGGTTGACTACATCCCCTTGTCTGGAACATGTAATACCACATTAGTTCAGAAGTGAGATATATAAAGAACTTGGTTAGGAATGTACTAAGCAGGTGTTAGGCTACCATTGACCTATGAAAAAAGTGTAGGGGTGTCAACATAAACTCTTACAGCCACTTTGTTTTGCTCTAAAGCCTCACAGTTCTCCAGAGCAGTCAAAGAATGGTATGTGGGAGAGCTATAGCACAGAAGACTGATGAGCAAGCAGATGAGACTGCATTTAATAAATTGATCTATAATATATAACAACAGAGTTGGAAGGGACCTTTGACGCCTTCTAGTCCAACCCCCTGCCCAGGCAGGAAACCCTACACCATCTCAGTCAGATGGTTATCCAACATTTTCTTAAAAATTTCCAGTGTTGGAGCATTCACAACTTCTGCAGGCAAGTCGTTCCACTTATTAATTGTTCTGACTGTCAGGAAATTTCTCCTTAGTTCTAAGTTGCTTCTTTCTTTGATCAGTTTCCACCCATTGCTTCTTGTTCTACCTCAGGTGCTTTGGAGAACAGCCCAACTCCCTCTTCTTTGTGGCAACCCCTGAGATATTGGAACACTGCTATCATGTCTCCCCTAGTCCTTCTTTTCATTAAACTAGACATACCCAGTTCCTGCAACCGTTCTTCATATGTTTTAGCCTCCAGTCCCCTAATCATCTTTGTTGCTCTTCTCTGCACTCTTTCTAGAGTCTCAACATCTTTTTTACATCGTGGCGACCAAAACTGGATGCAATATTCCAAGTGTGGCCTTACCAAGGCATTATAAAGTGGCACTAACACTTCACGTGATCTTGATTCTATCCCTCTGTTTATGCAGCCCAGAACTGTGTTGGCTTTTTTAGCAGCTGCTGCACACTGCTGGCTCATATCTAAATGGTTATCCACTAGGACTCCAAGATCCCTCTCACAGGTACTACTATTGAGCAAGGTACCACATATCCGGTACCTGTGCATTTTGGTTTTTTTGCCTAAATGTAGAACCTTACTTTTTTCACTGTTGAATTTCATTTTGTTAGATAGCGCCCAATGTTCAAGTCTGTCAAGATCTTTCTGTAACTTGAGCCTATCTTCTGGAGTGTTGGCTATTCCTGCCAGCTTGGTGTCATCTGCAAATTTGATGAGTTCCCCATCTATCCCCTCGTCCAAGTCATTGATGAAGATGTTGAAGAGTACTGGGCCTAAAACAGAGCCTTGGGGTACTCCACTGCATACTTCCCTCCATGTGGATGTAGTTCTGTTGAGGACTACACGTTGAGTGCGGTTGGTCAGCCAGTTATGAATCCATCTGGTGGTGGTGCTGTCTAACCCACATTTTTCTACTTTATCTAGTAGTAGGTTATGGTCTACTTTATCAAATGCTTTACTGAAGTCCAAGTAAATTATATCAACAGCATTCCTCTGGTCTACTAATTTTGTCATTTTGTCAAAGAATGCAATAAGATTAGTCTGGCATGATCTGTTTTTGACAAACCCATGTTGGCTTTTGGTTATTACTTTGTTTGCTTCTAGGTGTTCGGTGATTCGTTGCTTGATTATCTTTTCCAGAATCTTCCCCGGTATTGAGGTCAGGCTGATAGGTCTGTAGTTTCCTGGATCTGGTTTTTTTCCTTTTTTGAAGATGGGAACTACATCAGCTCTTTTCCAGTCCTCTGGCAGCTCCCCTGTGCTCCAGGATCTTTGAAAGATATAGTTCAGTGATATAGTTCATCTGCCAGTTCCTTCAGAACCTTGGGGTGTAATCCATCCAGTCCTGGTGATTTGAACTCGTCTAGGGTAGACAGGTGTTCACTTACCATTTTCTTCCCTATTTTAACTTGTGTTTCTAATCTGTTTTTTGTAGTGCTGTTTTTGATAGGTTGGATTGTTTTTTCCTTTTGTGTAAAGACAGATGCAAAAAATGAGTTAAGTAGATCTGCTTTCTCCCTGTTGCTTTTCATCTTCTTGCCACTTTCTCGCAGCAATGGGCCAATTGTTTCCTTGACTTTTTTCTTGTTTTTAACATGTTGGAAGAAGCTTTTTTTGTTATTTTTTACTTTTGTCGCTAGCCTTTGTTCATTGTGAGCCTTAGCTTTCCTCACTTCACCTTTACAGGCTCGGGCTATTTGCTGATATTCTGCCTTAGTTATTTGCCCCTCTTTCCACTTTTTATATTTGTCCTTTTTGTCTTTCAATTTGTCAGATAGTTCTTTATGCATCCATGCTGGTTTCTTTTGAGATCTATTATTTTTCTTCTTCATTGGTATTGTGCTAGACTGTGCTAGATCTAGAATGATGACTTCAATAAACCAGCCCCACATGTACAACTAAAGGAACATCATCTACCAGCAGATTAGACCATAGAAGATATGTATCCTATCCTTGTGTTTTGCAAACCATGATGTGTCAGCAACAGATCTGGGATGAAAAACAATGGTGCAGCTGCTCAAATACCAAATAGCTATGTGCGATATGGTAAATACATTTAACTACATGTTCCTTTAACCCACAATTATTGAGGCAGGATTTACACAAGTCATTTTTCTTTATAATGAATTTCTTGCATGCAGAAATAGTCACTGTGAGCCCATTTTTACTCTTGGTTCTTTTCTTAGTAAGTTCCTTAGATGAAGCTGGACTCTGAGGAAAAACTGTCCAACTTTGCATTGGGATCATGCAACAGCTGAAGTATTTGGTTTCCCAGAAGGCATTCACGCCTACCAGCCCATGTGGGTCCAAGGATAAGAGAACTTTTGATTGTATAAGTTGCCCTGTTGAAGTTGAAGCTACAGCCACGAGGAAGGGTTGGCCCATCCAGTGAAAGTTGGTCTCCTACCACCATACAGAGCAGGGCTGTTAAACTCGTGACCCAAAGGCCAGATGTGTCATGCACTAGCCACACCCATACCCGGTTTTGTGAAGGGGGGGGGGAAAGTCCCGATACGTCACATGACACCCTTGTAATGATGTGACCTCAGATCTAGAATCTCCGTTCTGTCATGAGAGTATCCGTGAAAACTCAAGTGCATCAATCTCAATTGGGGTAGTATGCTTGATGCATTGTCAGGGCCAGTGATAAGAGCAGTGTCTATTGGCTTGGTTAGCAACATGGAACCCCTATTTTGTGTTGAGTGAGCCAGAGGAAGGTGAAGAGATGCACCCATTGCAATTGTGAGCAAAGTCACAATCTGGCCTGATTTGCCTGTGGTTGCATGATGGTACACTGTATTTCTTGCTCCCCAAACAATGTCTAACCAAAAGGGGATATTTAGGCAAATAACATGGTGAAGATTTATTTATGTGTAACTACAGTTGGATTGGGCTGTTTGTTTTATTTTCTGGCCATTTTTAAAAATTAGAAAATACTTTGCACAGGTATTTAATTTACCTGATTAAATCCAGGTAAAAGTAACTCAAGGAAATACATGCTGATAAAATGTTTGTCAAAAATGTATTTAACAATAGATTTTTGGGCAAGAAAATAATATTGTTTATACAGTATACCATGCTGGTCAAGTATTTGAGTCCAGATAATCTGATACAATACCTGACAAATTCGATCAATCAACAATCAATTAAATGTAGGGTTAAAAGAAGAACTCATGTTGAAACCCATTTAGTTTAATTGAAAGGGACACCACAATAGTGCTTATCTCTATATGATGCAGATACACTTGTTAGGCAATGTACTTTAGAAGCTTTTGAAATAGTTACTTGGAAGTGACACCATGCTAAAGCAAAGAAATATTGGATTAGGATTCATATTCTAATACAGACGATTCTTAAAGGGAACATAAAAATAAAACCAAAAACTTTTCCTTTGGGTTTAATGGGAAAAGACTTGGAACTTTGATGTTATGTATGTTGATGGCAGCAAGATTACTTTATGCACAAAAATGGAAGGACACTTTAATCCCCACAATGGATGAATGGTTGCAAAAACTGGAGGAGCTAGCAAAGATGGTTAAATTGACTGCTTTGATAAAAGAAAGAAAAAACCACAAATGCTTTTGTTTCTACTTGGAAACCACTTCTGGACTTTCTGCTTGAGGTGGGAAAAAATGAAACTTTGATTTGGGATTTTACTGATTAGATAGATCTGCTGTTATAAAAATGACTAGTTTATACTATTAGGTAAATTGAGGTTTGATGTTATTTCTTATTCTACTATACCAAAGGGAGTTGAAAGTCAATGCTTTTTCTTTTTTTTCCCCTTCTTCTCTACACTTTTCTCTTCCCCTTTCCCTCCCCTATTTTTCCTATTATTTGCTTTTGTATTGTTGTATTTTATATTATATTATAAAAAGGAGTGATCTATAAAAAGAAAGAAAGAAAGTGACACCATGCTAGGGTAGCTATGTAATCTTTTGACATGACTTTTGATTGTTTTAACCTATAATAGAATTAATATTTAGTAAAAAGAAATACACTTTTTGTCTGTAAAAATGATTTAAAGATACACATTTTATATTTAAAAGCTCAAGAAAAACCTTAAAGATTGTTGGAGTAATTCTTCAAAAATTTCAAGTTAGCCCAGAAATAGTTAGCCCAGAAATTTCAAGTTAGCCCAGAAAATGAGTTAAGTAATAAACATAAAATAATTTTTTTAAATTATAAAACTTGTTCATACCAGCATGGTTAGCGAAGCAGCAGAAGCCAACTTTAAGATTTCTCCAAAATTTATCATTGTAATTATACTGTATTGGAGAGGATGAATTCATTTTCTTTGGCATTCTTTTAGTAATTTTTACTATAATTTAACTTGATGTGAGCATGTTTCAGCACCTTTAATTTTGGGAAGAGTGCAGAGAGAAATGAATAAATGCAAGAAAAATGTGTCAACTTAGATTTTCTCAGATTTCATTAATTTTATTACTGCATTTGGCTATTCATACAATTCAGTTTAAAAAAAATCCTTCCTAAAAATACTTTGTTTTAATTTCATTAATATGTGAGTTTTCTCAAATTACTTTTAATCTTCAAAATATGTTTCCAATCATCATCATCAAGATAATATTAAATAACCACACATTTTTTTAAAATAGAAGTGCTACAGTCAATTTCCCATTTCACAAGAATGGTGTTTTAGTTTTTTAAAAAAATTCAAAAGCATTGGGCTGATTGAGTTTATGCAAGTCAGTGACTTGCATGCTGTAATGTCTTATTTATTTATTTATTTAATTTATTTTATTTGTCACAACAGTATATATAAGCATGAGCATGAAATAACTATACGATATATAAGCATATATATAAGCATAAGATTGTAATAACTATAAGAAATGGATACAATCAAAGGGAACATTAGGACAGGAACAGTAGTTACATTTGTGCTCTTATGCATGCCCCTTACAGACCTCTTAGGAATGGGGTGAGGTCAATAGTAGATAGATTTTGGTTAAAGCTTTGGGGATTTTGGGAAGAGACCAAAGAGTCTGGTAGTGCATTCCAGGCATTAACAACTCTGTTACTGAAGTCATATTTTCTGCAATCAAAATTGGAGCGGTTCACATTAAGCTTAAATCTATTGTGTGCTCGTATATTGTTGCGATTGAAGCAGAAATAGTCTTCAACAGGAAGGACATTGTAACAGATGATTCTATGAGTTAAACTCAGGTCATGTCGAAGGTGGCGGAGTTCTAAATTTTCTAAACCCAGGATTTCAAGTCTCGCGGCATAACATATTTTGTTGTAATCAGAGGAGTGGAGAATTCTTCTTGTAAAATATTTCTGGACACGCTCAATCGTAATAATGTCCGAAATGAGGTATGGGTTCCAGACAGGCGAGCTGTATTCAAGAATTGGTCTAACAAATGTTTTATATGCTCTGGTTAGTAGTGTAGTGTTTTTGGAGAAGAAGCTACGCAATATTAAGTTTACAACTCTTAAAGCCTTTTTTGCGATTTAGTTGCAGTGGGCTTTGGCACTTAAATCATTTGATATGAAAACTCCAAGGTATTTGACAGGGTGACAGTCATCTACAAGGTAATGTCCATTGAGCTTGTATTTAGTGTTCAGATTCTTTTTTCCAATGTGTAAGATAGAGCATTTGCTGGTTGAGATTTGGAGTTGCCAAGTTTTGGACTATTCCGACACAAAGGCAAGATCTTTTTGAAGGGTAGCCGTATTGTTGGTGGTGTTAAATAGTTTGATATCGTCAGCAAAGGGAATACAATTACTTTTAATATGATCACAGAAATCATTAATGTATAATATGAAAAGTGTTGGTCCAAGAACCCTGCCTTGGGGAACGCCGCTACTGACAGAAACAGGATTTGATAGACCACTGCCAATTTTGACAACTTTTTGTCTGTTTGACAGGAAAACTGTTATCCAATTGTGGAGGGGTCCATAGGATTTTAGCTTTAGGAGAAGTTTATCATGTACCACTGAGTCGAAAGCTTTACAGAAGTCTATGTAACTTGCATCTATTGCTTTGCCTTGATCAGGATTTGTAGTCCATATGTTTTTGCTGTGAAGAAGTTGTAAATTACATGATAATTTTTTTCTGAAACCAAATTGTTTATTGGAGAGTAGGTTATTTGTTTCTAGGTGGAGGGTAATGGATTGGTTGATGATGAATTCCATTACTTTGCAGGTGACGCAGCATAGAGAGATTGGTCTGTAATTTTCAACTAGGCTGGGGTCTCCTTTTTTGAAGACAGGGATGATTGTGGCTAGTGACCAAAGTTTGGGAAGAGAGCTGGTTGTGAAAGCTTTTTCAAAGATTATGCTTAGGGGTTCTGCTATATTAGTGGAAAGCTTTTTTAAGAAGTATGCACATAGTCCATCAGGTCCAATAGATAGGGATGGTTTCAGTTTGCGAAGGGCTTTTTCAACATTATCTTCTGTGAAATCTATTTGTGTTAGGTCGTTGTACTCATTGTTGGTACAACTGGGAAATGTCGGGTATGAGCCATTACTGTTAACAAAGACTGAGCCAAAGAATGTGATAAAGAGGTTTGCTTTAATTGTTTCATCGTTATATTCTTTGCCGTTAGATCCTTTTAGTGGTGGGATGGATCTCGAGTCTTTAAGTTTGTTGTTCACAAAATTATAAAAAGCACAATTGGATTTTGTGCGCAGAAGGTCTTCTTGCTTGGTGTGGTAATTGGTGCATTCAATTTTTATTTGGTTGCATATATTTCTGTAGCGATTTTTGAAATTGGCTACATAGCCAGTAACTGTAAGTAACTGCTTATTCAGCAGTTGTTCTTAATGGGTGGAAGGGAAGAACTTTTATTGATCCTCTCTAGTCTGCAGCCCGAGATCTGTTTCAGCAGCTGAAGAAGAAAGGGAGAACAATACAAAGTCATCGTTTTCTCTCTTCCAATCAGAGAAACTCTACAGGACCAGAGCATTTTTATAAATAAAAACAGAGCATTTGATCATGTCCATAAGTGCATGAAAAGCCAGCGTGATGTAGTCGTTAATGCATCAGGCTAGAAGACCTTCAGGAAACCGTGAAGCACATAGCCTACTAGTGATCTTGAGCCAGTCCTTCTTTCTCAGCCCTAGGAAGGAGCTAATAGCAAATCATTCTTTGGGGACTGCCATTTTGACTTTTTTGACCAGTCCTGCAGATGCCATTGGCCAAAAGGTTGAGAAACAAAATAGTCTTAATTTCATCACGGAAAGTCCCTTCATGTTATGAACAAATACTCTAGATCAGGGATGTCAAACTCAAGGCCCGTGGGCTGGATCCGGCTCGCAGGGTGCTTAGATCAGGCTTCTGGGGCAAGCCTGGAAATAGCAAAGGACTGGCCTGCTATGCCTCTGGCAGTCAAAATGAGACACGGGGAAGCCACCTGCACCCCATTTTGGCTGGCAGGGTGCTGCAAGAGGCATGCATCCCGTCTTCCCCCAACCCAGCCAGCCCATGGAGGAGAACTACAATGCTGATCCAGCCCTTGAAGAAATCCAGTTTGATACCCCTGCTCTAGATAAAGTTAGGGTATTCAGATTCCATTTTGCAAGTAGTTAATTTGGCCATTCTGTTTTCATCTTGCACCAGTGGTGGGATTCAAATAATTTAACAACTGGTTCTCTGCCCTAATGATTTCTTCCAATGACCAGTTCACCAAACTGCTCAGAAAGTTAACAACCGGTTCTCCCAAAGTGGTGTGAACGGGCTGAATCCCACCACTGCCTTGCACTAAGAAAATTGATTTTTTTTTTAAAAAAAAGTGGAACCTGACATGATTTCAGATATTATTATATTTAAAGAAGTCAGCAGCTGCTCCATACATAAATCACCTTATTAATCAAAAGTAATGACTCAGGCACATGCCTATGGTCATTTGCTAATCATATACAATGTGAAAAGAGTATTATCTTGAGAGATGAAAAAAATCAATAAAATTTGGGTATTTTTAATGAATTGTTACAAGCTTTCTTTGTAACATGATTAATTGTAAGGCACAACCTTCAATTTGAGCAAAACAGCAAATTTCTAGGTTCTACCATATGGCAAGATCTAAAATGGACAGCTAACATCAAAAACTTCATCAAAAAAGCACAACAAAGAATGTTCTTTCTGCGCCAACTCAGAAAGCTCAAACTGCCCAAGGAGCTGGTGATCCAGTTCTACAAAGGAATTATTGATTCTGTCATCTGCACCTCTATAACTGTCTGGTTTGGTTCTGCAACCCAACAAGACAGACACAGACTTCAGAGGATAATTAGAACTGCAGAAAAAACAATTGCTACCAACCTGCCTTCCATTGAGGACCTGTATACTGCACAAGTTAAAAAGAGGGCTGTGAAAATATTTACGGACCCCTCATATCTGGGACATAAACTGTTTCAATTCCTACCCTCAAAACGACACTACAGAGCACTGCACACCAGAACAACTAGACACAAGAACATTTTTTTCCTGAATGCCATTACTCCGCTAAACAAATAATTCCCTCAACACTGTCAAACTATTTACTAAATCTGCACTATTATTAATCTTCTCATTGTTCCCGTCACCCATCTCTTTCCACTTATGACTGTATGACTGTAACTTTGTTGCTTGTATCCTTACAATTTATATTGATATTGTTTCCTGATTGCTTATTTGTACCCTATGACTATCATTAAGTGTTGTACCTTATGATTCTTGACAAATGTATCTTTTCTTTTATGTACACTGAGAGCATATGCACCAAGAAAAATTCCTTGTGTGTCCAATCACACTTGGCCAATAAAAAATTCAATTCAATTCAATTCAATTCAATTCAATTCAATTCAATTCAATTCTATTCTATTCTATTCTATTCTATTCTATTCTATTCTATTCTATTCTATTCTATAACAGTAAATAACATTAATTAAGGCTGTTCAGAAACTTTAGTAAATATCCGAATCTTACATCTTATTCAGGAATCTTGGGTACAGTTATAATAATCACAGTCCCATTCCCAGACAAGTTAACTCCGGACATACAAATCAAGGCCCTGTTTTAATTCCTTTATACTTATTGTTTTCACTTTAGTAAAGAAACTATGCTGAAATTTTAAATGGGTGAGGGGGAGGGTAAGCTATTGTCCAAGGATTCTAGGCAGTCACAGATCCATTTTTTCACCCTTAATCTGCTTGTCTATGACTGAATAAAGCTTGACTTTGATTTATTTTACCCTCAGAAAACTCCCCACCCAACAATATAGTTCAAAACTATTCATTCCAATGACAGTTGTGCAATATCACTATGCTTTTATGGGCCTCCAATCAGAAGAACAAGTCCCTAGTCTGAATATTTACCTAGCACAGGGGTCTGCAACCTGCGGCTCTGGAGCCGCATGTGGCTCTTTCATCCCTCTGCTGTGGCTCCCTGTCATTCAAAGTATGTGTCACAACCGCCATTGTGTGACACCCGCCAGCACGTGATTTCTTGAGCTTTTCGGCCCATCTTTTTTTTCACATTTCAAAATGTTTTTGTTGCATGCAGAAGTAAAAATGTGTTTTCTCTGTAGCAGGTCATTGATTTCATAAATGCAACACACTATAGTTTTTTTTATACATAGCATAAAGGTAAAAAACGATATATGCAGTGTTATCTTCATTTTAGATGTCAAAAGGGTTTTGTGGCTCCCGGTGTTTTCTTTTCTGTGGGAAATGGGTCCAAATGGCTCTTTGAGTGTTTAAGGTTGCCGACCACTGACCTAGCAGATGGAAGTATTGTTCTGCCATAACAGTGAAAAGAACACCTTAAATATTATATTTGTATATTTGTATGTATTTATATTACTTTAAAACTCAATAAATAACATAAGATGTAGTTGTTACTATTGCTTTCTCAATTGCTTTGTTTTAAGTGCTTTGAATAAATATTCATGTATTTTGATACTTTTATTGCTGCTGTGCCAACCAGGTATAAAGTAGGTTAGATGGCAGAGTTTTCTCTTTTGCTTAATATGGACTAGAACTCCAACTCTGTTATTCTGTAAACCATACAATGAACGGTTAGGTACACTTAGCTTAATGAAGAGAAGGACTCAGGGCGACATGATAGCAGCCTTCCAATATTTGAGGGGCTGTCACAAAGAAGAGGGGGTCAACCTGTTCTCCAAAGGCAGGACAAAAAGCAATGGATGGAAATTAATCAAGAGAGAAACAAGATAGAATTAAGGAGAAATTTCCTGACAGTGAGAACAATTAATCAGTGCAAAGGCCAGACATTCACTGAAAGTTTTCAAGAAAAGATTGGATAACCATTTGTCCAGAATGGTATATAGGGTCTCCTGCATGAGCATAGGGTTGGATTAGAAGACCTCTAAGGTTTCTTCCAACTCTATGAGTCTATGTTCTGACCACTTTTTTTTCTCATTTCTGAGTAGCAAAAGGGGAAAGTAAAAGAGTTCCTTAGAGATTGAGAACCTTCATATTCAATGTTCTCTCCCTCACACAACACAATATTGCTAATCTTAACCCAAACCTATTGCCTGGAACTTTGGACCAGATTTCCATATATCTTTAGAAGAAGAGCTGCACTATTTTCATTAGATCTGAGGCAGAGCTACTCAGGATGAAAGAGTGAAACTTGAAAAAGGCATTTTCCAGTAGTTGAAGCTTAACTGCAACACCCCGGGGAAGCAATCCAGAAAGAAAAGCAGAGCTTCTTTTGAAAGACTGGAGCAGAATTATCAGGATGGCTGGTTAAATGGAATTGGCCATGGACAATGTCACTTGGAAAGAACTATAATGTAAAATAAATGTATTTTACATTATCAGATAGTTTACAGCTGTGGTGGCGCGGTGGTTAAAATGCAGTACTGCAGGCTAATTCTGCTGACTGCCTGCTGCCTGCAATTTGGCAGTTCAAATCTCACCAGGCTCAAAATTGACTCCACCTTCCATCCTTCCAAGGTGGGTAAAATGAGGACCCAAATTGTTGGGGACAATAGGCTGACTCTGTAAACCAGAGAGGGTGTAAAGCACTGTAAAGTCTAAGTGCTATTGCTATTGCTAATATTACCAAAATAAGGGTAATTAAGTTTATGCAGGGGTGAGCAACCTACAATCTGAGGGTTGCATGTAGTCTCATTGTTCTGGAATGCTTGGAGCCCTTTTGAAATTTTTTGTTGAAATTTGGAAACATTGCGTTTGCTGTCTTGAAGCTGGAACACACAACAAAAAGTAAAATTCACTCTTCAAAGCAGGCCTAAAATAGCTTAGAATAAAGCAAAGAAATCTGTAAAAGTCTCCTCCATATCCCAGGAAAATCTCTGAGTACATCTTATTGTATCCATCCATGTTGCATTGTCATTCTGCTCACTAAGGTCTTAGCTTCCCCAACAGAAATGGAGAAAGTTGCCCAGTGCTTCTCTCTCCATATCAAGAACAGAGAGAAAAATGTACTTCCCTTGGAAAAAGAAATATTTTCCATTAGTTGCCTTTCAAATAATTCTAAATCACAAAACTTGATTGCCATTTAAAATATTGCATTGCTAAAATGACAATATTTTGTGGTAGCAGCAGGAGCTTGCTGTGCATTTTATAAGAGTAAGAAGAGACTGCTTGGACTAAAAAGAAAGCCCAATTAAAATAATCATTGTGCTCCTTGTAGCCAACAAGAAGAACAGAAAGGCATTCATGAGTCACACTTAAGAAGTCTCTAGTCCTAAATTAATCTGTTGCCATTTTGACTGATGTCTGTTGATAGCTTTATCTCCCATGATAGATCCTTCTAGCTTTCCCTTGATCAGTTTGGGAGGAGCTAGAGATTACAACTGGGAAACATTAATTATTATTGCCAACTTCAGATGTTCAAGTAATAACAAAGAATGCAAAGTTAAATTCAAAGAGGGGAAGAACACTATTGGGTGATTCTATCCTCAAAGAATTTAGCAAATGAATCACAGTGCTCAGCTGGATCAATGACTGTATCACTTCTACTTGTAAGGGACAGGCAAAGAGCTTCTAGATAAGAATCTGCAGACATTAAGGGTAGAGCATTAAAATAAAAACAATTTAAATTTCAAGTATCACATTCAATATTCCAACGTTTATGCCTTTAACACAACATGTTGTATACTTTATTACAGTGTGATTTTCCACTTCATGGTGAGTTCTGAGGGCTGCGGACCCTAGAAAGGCTGCCGGTATCTCTGGCCGAGTTCTTAAAGACTGTGCTGATCAGTTGGCTGGAGTCTTTACCAGGATCTTCAATCAGTCTTTATCCCAGTCCACTATTCCATCTTGTTTGAAGGCTTCCACCATTGTTCCGCTGCCAAAGACGTTCCCTATCAATAACCGCAATGATTATAGACCATGATCACTCCTATCATCATGAAGTGCTTTGAGAAATCTGTCTGTCGGCACATCACTTCTGGTCTTTCATACATTTGATAAGCACCAGTTTGCATACAGAACAAATAGATCTACAGAGGACGCTATAGCCATTGCTCTTCACACTGCTCTGACTCATCCGGAATAGCAGGAGGCTGGGGCTATGTGAGGATGCTTTTTGTATATTTTAGCTCTGCATTTAACACAGTATTTCCACATAGATTAGTGTCTAAACTTCTGGATCTTGGACTTTCTTATTCAATCTGCCTTTGGATTATGGATTTCCTGTCTGGCCACTCTCAGAGGGTCAGATTAGGTCACCATATCTTTTCAGCGAGTGGTGAGATTTACTTACCTTCGCTACCAGTTGGCAAATGTGAGCGCATGCATGCACAGAGGGTCAAAAACAACACATGATGACATCTGGGTGGGTGGGAGGAGCCTCCCACCACCAGGGCTACCAGTTTGCCTGAGCTGGATAGAACCGGCTCAATTTCACCACTGTCTTCAACCCTTATTCTTTTTTTTTTTTTTTTTTTTTTATTGAAAGAGTTTTAAAAAAAACAAAAACATTTTCCCCCTTTTTTCCCCCTCCCTCCCAAAAAAAAAAAAAAAACAAAACATCCCCTCCTCCCCACCCCGGCTTCCCGGTCAATCACAAGGTAAAGTCCAATCCAAATAACCACATCCAAAGCTTTTCGTCTCCCAACCCCTCCCATTACATAAAATAACTTTCTAATTATTCAAAGGCAATCTGATATTTCTTAATCTGATATCTGTTTTGTAGATAATCAATCCATTTTTTCCATTCAATTAAATATCTTTCCTGCGTATTGTCTTTTAAAAACGCTGAGATTTTAGCCATCTCAGCCAAGTTAATAACTTTCAATATCCATTCTTCTATTGTAGGTATCTCTTCTTTCTTCCAGTATTGTCCAATCAACAGTCTTGCTGCTGTTATTAAGTTCAAAATCAGTTTAGTCTCAATCCCTGTACAATCCATTATAATTCCCAAAAGGAAAAATTGTGGCAGGAACTTTATCTTCTTCTTCTCTTCAACCCTTATTCTTAATACCGGTACACCACAGGGTTGCGTTTTGAGTCCTTTACTCGATACTCTTTATGTGCATGACTGCATTCCCACTCACACTAGTAATGCTATTACTATATTTGATGATACAACAGTGGTGGGACTCATCTCCAGAAGTGTGTGTGAGTCTGCCTATCAAGATGAGGTGGACCAGTTGCTTTCATGGTATGGAGACAATAATTTGGTCTTCAACACCAATAAAACCAAGGAGTTTATAGTGGACTATAGAAGGAATAGATCAGATATCCAGCCCTTGCTTATCAATGGAGACCGAGTGGAGCAAGTAGCCAGTTTTAAGTTTCTGGGTGTTATCATAAAAGAGGACCTGACCTGGGACATTCACATTGCAGCCCTGGTCAAAAGAGCCCAGCAGAGATTATACTGCCTGATTATAATATTACCTGAGACTTCTCAGGAAGCAACAACTGAATGAAAAACTGCTGGTGACCTTCTACCGCTGCACCATAGAGAGTATTTTAACTTACTTTGTATGGTTTTCCAATTGTATCAGTGGCAGATAGGACAGCACTCCAGAGGGTTAAAGTCATTGCCCAGAGGATCATTGGTTGCCCTCTTCCCTCTTTGGAAGAGCTGTATAGCGCCCACTGCCTTAAGAAAGTTCAAAACTATCCCAGGTCAGTAAGCATATTGAATTCTACTGTATAGTGCAATATTAATGCAATATCAGGGGTTTGCAATTCAATTGTATAGAATGTGAAGGGTGTGTGTGTGTTATTTTTATAGTTATAATGTACACTAAAGGTGGCATTTAATTTCATGGTACGAAGTGCAATGACAATAAAGTAAACTAAACTAAACAAGTAGCATTATGAAAAGTAGTAGCAATCAAAAGAAAGTAAAGATGTAATATAGCCAAAACAATTTTATATAATCATTACAGTATAACCTGCCATACATTTCTGTCTTTGCAAACAAACTTTTCCTCCAGGTTCCTCCACTGATTCATAAGTTGCCTTTTGTTTCTTCAACTTTTCACCTTTTTGATTATCTCCTTCCAGTCATGACTAAGTTTTTCCCTTCCATTCATTCTTCCTTTATAGATTTACTTTGCAATTTGATCTTCATTTGTTCTTTTGACATATTGAAGCCTTCTCAATGTACTTCTGTCATCGGAGTCACTCTGTTTTGTATATATTTTTCATTCCCTTCTTTCTTGGATGATAACTTTTTTTTGTTTTATCACACAGGACCCTGTTCATACTGCATTCAATTGTTCCTGGCATAGCCAAGTTTCACTTTTGCACGGCAAAGTTGGCCGAAACAATTCTAAGGTTTAGCCATTTTCATTTATTTTAACAAGCTTTCCTTTCTTAAACAGACCACATACTACTCATTATCTTGTGCACATTTGCACATCTTATAATTTTCCCTGCCATTTCCCCATCTTTAATACTCATTCCTCTAGGGTATATACATTCAGCTGTTCTGTTCCAGTTTTCTACCATTTATATATACAAACTTTTATTTTATTTAGGCATACAAAACTTTTGCCAGATCAATTCCTGAATACAACTGATCTGTCTGGAACCCACATTGCATATCAGACATTAATACAATTGAACGAGTCCAGAGATATTTCACAAGAAGAGTCCTCCACTCCTCTGCTCGCAACAAAATACCTTATGCCATCAGACTCAAAATTTTGGGCTTAGACAACTTAGAACTTTGCCATCTTCAATCTGACCTAAGCATAGTACATAAAATCATCTGCTACATATCCTACCAGCCAATGAATACTTCAGCTTCAAACAAAACAATACAAGAGCACACAATAGATTCAAATTCATGGTAAACCAATCCAAACTAGACTGCAGAAAATACGACTTCAGTTAACAGAGTTGTCAATGCCTGGAATGCACTATCTGACTCTGTGGTTTCTTTCCCAAATCCCCAAAACTTTAACCTTAGACTGTCTACTGTAGATCTCATCTCATTCCTAAGAGGTCTCTAAGGGGCGTACATAAGTGCACCAGTGTGCCTACCATCCCTGTCCTAATGTTTTCTTTTATTTGTATCCTTTTTATGTATTTATAATTATGTTTACACTTGTATCTGTCATAAAATACATGCTTGATGAAATAAATAAAAAAAATTAAGTATAGTCTGCAATTATTCACTCCATTCTGCCTGGCCATTACCCTTAGCTTCAGTGAGACAAAACCAAGTAAAGATCCTACTTTGGGTTACAATTATAATGCTATTTTGTTGGTAAATGAAGTTGCTAGGATTTTAGTAGTCTCACAAATAAAGTCTCCTGATATAAGAAGCCGTCAAGATTTTGAAAATATTAACATTTTGATTCAAGTGCTTCCTTTAATTCAGCATAGATAGAATTCAGCGTATAGTAGATCACGTTAGATGTTAACAAAGTTTTGATAGCCTCTCTTGGAAGTAGATTTTGATTCATTGGGTTGACTTTCTTCTGACATGCTTTATTTAACAACTAAATCACATATAAATACTTTGGGTATGTGTTTGACTTAGTTAAATCACATATAAATACTTATGGTATGTGTTTGACTTAGTTAAATTAATGTGATAGTACATGCCAAGTCTAATTTCTTTTTTTTGTTTGTTTAATTTGGTATTGGGATCTCTTATTATTACAAATTCTAGGGGAGGCAGAAGATACCGTTCATTTTGCAAATCATTTATTATGATTTATAGATTAATCAGAAGCTTCTTTAATTAATCTAATTTCATTAATGGAGTTGATATCCTATCTAATTAATTTAGAAGCTAGAGTCAATCAGATTTGATTTCTTTGAGTATTAGTAAGAATTCTGACATAACTAGAGATTGAATTGTTCTGAATTTCTTGCTATCTTGCTTTAAAGCTCTTGGGAAGCTCTCGGTTTGAACCTACCTCTATTCTGAACACAAGCAAAATATTACGAGATCTCACTGCATGTCCATTTATATAATTGGTCCTATCAAAACTGTAATTTTAGCTTTTTAGATGTATCACTTTATCCTCTTGTTCGAGGCAATGAACATACCTAATACTACTTCCTCCTCCTATTCAATACCTTGAATAATCTAAGTTTATTCTTAAAGCTCCAAGGGATGGACCTGAAGAAAAGGAATGGAAGAGAAGAGGAAATAAAGTTGCTGGTCAAGGTAAAAAAACAAAACAATTTGATCTTAATTCCAACAGGTTGTGCAGCTATATTTTGGCAACTATATATTGCAATCTTGATCTTCCTTATAAAACCTAAATAAAACTTCCTAAACTCCATCTAAGGCAACACATCAACAGTTCTTGCTTCAGTTTAATGCTGTGGATACAGAACAAAGAAATAAAGAGTTGGTTACAATTTCTTTGAGTATCTGAGAGAAATTTAATATTAGGTTTAATATCATTGCCATCAAAACCATCCTCCTCCTCCTCCTCCTCCTCCTCCTCCTCCTCCTCCTCCTCCTCCTCCTCCTCCTCCTCCTCCTCTTCCTCCTCCTCCTCCTCCTATGGAGATTCTCAGTCATTCAGGTTATGGTTGTCCCAAAGATGCTTTCTTTTAGAAGGCAACTGGTTTTTCTTGTTTTGTTAGAAGATGTCTCACTTTTCACCCAAGAAGCTTCTTCAGTTATGACTGAAAAGTGGAGAATGGAAGAATTTATATTTCTTACAGTCATCTGATTGTTAGCATTCTTTCTGAGAGTCATTGAGGCCGCTTGGAGGTTATCTGTGCCCTCAGGGTCACACGAATCCCATAGTCTGCAGTTTTTTTTCTGGAAATCCTATCATACTCCTGCATTATTCAAAGGGTGTTCAACCCAAAATGCATAGCTAAATGTCTATGGAGGTCATGGCTGTGCCAAAGACAATAGTTTGTCGCAAGTGGTCCTCCTCCTCCTCAATCATCATCATCATCTTCTTCTTCCTTGTATTATTCCCACAGATGCTGGGTCTACTTTTCAGATTGATGAATGCCATCTTGCATGATCAAATGCAGTATCCAGGTCCAGCTGGCAATTTTCATTTCTGCATTTATTGTTTCTTGCCACCTTTGCTTTGGCCTTCTGTGCAAGTGCTTGCCATCTGTGTTAAAGTGGAAGGCAATGCAGGCAACGGTGTGAGGTGCTGCTTGTGGGACATGGCCATACCACTCTAGGCATTTCTCCTGCATTTGCTCAGATATTGGTGCAATGCCCATTTGCTGCCATACTGTGTCATTGTTGACATGTTCAAGTCAAGAAACACCTAATGAGCAATGAAGCAGGTGCATCTCCATGGCATATAAAGAGTGCTCAGAGTATTTGATGGTTGGCCAGCTCTCAATGCCATATAAAGCTACTGGGTGTACCATGGTTTTATACACCTTTGATTTTAGATAGACTGGTATATGTCGATCGCAGAACACTTCAGTGATCTCCTTCCATCCTAGCCATGCTTTGTTCATTTTTGCATATAATTCAACCTTAATGCTGCTGTCACTTTATAGATAGCATCCTAAGTGTTGGTCTTCACTAGATCTTCATTGCTGACTTGCATGGTGGAAGTGCTTATGTTGAGGTTTAGGCCAAATTGGCAAAGGTGGTTGTTCCACGTTTGTACATATTGCTGCAGTTTGTCTTTGGTGGCAGCTGCACATGACATTATTGGTATAGAGCAAGGTCCAGGGGATGTCTTGTAGTTCTTTTGTGAGAGTATCCATGACGAGAATGAACAGCAGTGATGAGCTCCTTCATACAATTGCAAGGCAATCTATAGAATATCAAGTAGCTTCTTTTGACAGCAGACATTATCCAGAGATCTAAATAGTCACACATAATATGTCCAAAATATGATAACTTGAGCCTCATCATTTATGCCTTTAGTGGATTGACTATGGATTGATTTGTTCATTGATATATTTGTTTGTTTGTTTTGACTCTCCATGGTATTCTCAGAAATCTTTTCCAATACCAAAGTTCAAAAGCATCAATAATACATCAAAGAAGTCTCTTTTGATGAAAATGAATTCTCCAGTGTGTTTTTTAAGGACAGGGAAGTCACAACTGCCTTGTTTCTGCAGATATAAATCAGCACGGAACCTTAATCAATTTAATGCTACTGTGTTATATTATTTCTGTGTTTTGGATTGTATCAATAAGGTAGTTAAGATTACTAAAATAATTGTTGCAGATTAAAATGGATCCATTCTTCAACTACATCCACAGTATTTGTAATTTATTATCTCTTTAGGGATTACAAAAACGTTCATTCTGATAGTTTTCTATAGTTGTGCCACTGAAATTAGACAATGTGGTCATTAAAGGTAAAGTAAAAGTAAAGGTTCCCCTCACACATATGTGCTAGTTGTTCCTGCCTCTAGGGAACGGTGCTCATCTCAGTTTCAAAGCCAAAAAGCCAGCGCTGTCCAAAGACATCCTCATGGTCATGTGGCCAGCATGACTAAAAGCCAAAGGCGCATGGAACGCTGTTACCTTCCCACCAAAGGTGGCCCCTATTTTTCTACTTGCATTTTTATGTGCTTTTGAACTGCTAGGTTGGCAGAAGTTGGGACAAGTAACAGGAGCTCACCCCGTTATGCGGCACTAGGGATTCAAACCACTGAACTACTGACCTTTTGATCGACAAGCTCAGTGTCTTAGCAATTGAGCCACTGTGTCCTGCAAATGTGGTCATTAGGGCTGATGTAATGGAATGTGTGGATAGTCTGGGGAAGTGGGGAAGAGATGCTGCCTAGGAATCAGTCAGACAAGAGAGGCAGGAGGCTCCAATGGCTTATTGATTAGAGAAAGAAATCTAGAAAAGACCTGCTCTAACGGCTCAAACAATTAAAAGTGGTGGTGGGATGTTTGAAGTTTCAGACTTGCAAGATTCTGTTAATGTGGTCTTGCAATAAAGTAGAATTAGTTCATTTTGTCATATTTCCTGTCTGGTTTGCCTGGGAGAGATGACAGCTCCAGAGACCATAATAAAGAGTCTGGAGATTACTTGTGGCTATGGAATACCACAGACTGGCCAGCTCTACTGTCAACAAATATTATTTTCAGATTCTATGTTGGGATGTGTCCTGAATTGTCTTAACAAAATTGAATAAATGTCCTGAGTTGTCTTAACAAAATTGAATAAACAAGGAAAAATAAATAATCCTTTCAATCAAAATTATCTTATTTGTTTGTCAAAATGATTCTTCATTCAAAATAAAAATGGATCACTGGGGAATTATTTTCCAATGTTTCTTCTACTTGGCCTCATTTTAGTTTTGATAATATCCCTGGAATTAAACTGGAAATGAGTGCCATGGAAAACAGATTTTAAAAAAATAGGAGTTTCAACATTTCTCTTCGTGTGTTTTGCCAGTACTTTTTCACAATTCTTGAAATGAAATCTGACCAATTTTTCACGGGCATTTGAGAAATATATTATTTGGGTTGTAATTACTGTAATAATTTTAAATCATTTTAATAACAATTATTTTAATTCTATCGAAGAGACATTGAAATGGAACAAAGGGAAGTCTTGTGGAACTGAAGAAGTAATCAGCATCTAATAGCCATTAATTCCTTATGAATCATTATAGGAAGTTTAATTTTCAGAGCGATGTGACATTAAGAAACAGAACAGTGCATCTTGTACTCTACAAAATTGATCTATTCAATTTATATAGTTGTCCTTCTCGCAACTCTGACTAGTTTATATCAGGTTTACATCAGGTAAAAATTATAAAACAGTATAAAACACAATAACACATGAAGCAGTTGACGCTTTTAAATCCCCTTTTGCTTTGATTATTTTTAGGCCATTCAACTTGTTGCAAATCTTTTCACAACATCTAAAGATTATTTTACTGTAGAAATATTGAACATTTAGTTAGACCATATACTAGGGAAAAAATGTCAACATGTTCAAAAGGTACAGCAAATCAAAGAAATTGTCATGGAGAATATATGGACTAATGCATCTATCATGAACTCTGAAAAAAAATAAATGCAAGCAAAAAAATATGGCAAATAAAACCATCACAGTGAAACAGCCATAGTGATTACTACATACATTAGAAGTATGAAATTGTACTAGAGGATGTTTGATCTACTCTAACGTTGGTCTTCTATTCATGGTAGAAATGATAGAAATCATATTCATATTCCCCCAAATCATATTGTTATTGGGGAAAAATCCTAAATGGTGAAAATTAAAAACAAGGATAAAGAATTTGGGAACTTGCAGATATTATTATACTCCAAGTAAGAGTGGTCCTGGCAAGCATGGCCAATAATCAAGGGTGATGGAAGTTATGGTCCATCAGCCCCAGGGTTTCAGAGTCTTAAAAAATTATAAGTCATTGAGTCTGGACAATATTTGCTCAAGAATACTAATACAAATGTAAAATGGATGATCTTATATTACAAATATGTGACTTGTCAATAAAATTGATCTTACTGTAAGAACATTAAAAAGAAGTCAGACTGGTACTGACTTTTTAAAAAGGAGATCAGGAGACAGACAGACAGCATGTTCTAAACCCATTCATCTATAAAAGCAGATTTGTTGAAAACTGGAAATATAAAATTGGAGACAGAATTGATAAACATGGAAGAAAAATGTTTTCTATGAAGGAAATAGTATGACTTTTCCATGGAAAGCTGTTTCTCATCAGAAGAACATGAAAAACATTGATTAGGGTTACAAGCAATGTAATCTTGATCTTTAAAAAATTTTTAAGTTATTTGAATAAAAGCAAATAAGTGGCAAACTAGTATGCTAGAAAGCAGTAGCGGCTAGTGCCATCTTTAGAGCAACAACTTTATGTAGGCTCTGTTTGTACTTTTAAGAACCAAAATGATGGTTGGCTGTAAATCAGTTTAGAAATATGCTCATGTACCAAGAAAAAACATAACATGGAATTATATGGAATATCCTGGACCCTTCTCTCACCAAGCTTCCTTCTAAAAAATCCACATTTGATTTTCATCAACTTGTAGTTTTATTGAAGTTCTCAGGAACATCCAAGTGTCCTCATTTTTCATCAAGCACACAATTTTACCTAAAGTCTATATTTTGCAAGCAATTGTACCTACTATAATATATTCATGTTATACATGATTTTCATTAATTTATAAATTATATAATTGGCCTTTTGATAAAAACCCTTATCATTGATCCTTGGGTAATGGGCAAAGCTGTAAAAAGTATTGTTAGTTGCGAAGTCATGTCCAACCCATCGCGACCACATGGACAATGTTCCTCCAGGCCTTCCTGTCTTCTACTATCCTCTGGAGTCCATTTAAGCTCACACCAACTGCTTCAGTGACTCCATCCAGCCACCTCATTCTCTCTCGTCCTATTCATCTTTTGCCCTCAATCTTTCCCAGCATTAAGCTCTTCTCCAGGGAGTCCTTCCTTCTCATTAGGTGGCCAAAGTATTTCAGTTTCATCTTCAGGATCTGGCCTTCTAAAGAGCAGTCAGGGTTGATCTCCTCTAGGACTGACCAGTTTGATCGCCTTGCAGTCCAAGGGACTCGCAGGAGTCTTCTCTTTAAACAGATATAGAAAAATGTCCCTTAGAATGAGATTGAGTTTGGATGATGTCCTTTAAAAAAATGAAAGGGGTCGGATGAATCTGTAATGCAAGCACACAGGTGGGAAAACCTGTCACCTCTGGAATCATAAAGTTTGGAGATATACATATCCATGTGTGTGCATGCATGCAAAGAGATGAATGTGTTCCATTGTACTTCACATTTACTTGTCTATTCACTGAAATTCAGCCATCTAAAGAAGTATTGCCTGGGGAAAGATAGGTCATTTGCTTTCCGGTCTTCCTGTTAACTCCAAACAGACAACTCCTTTTCTTTCTATTAGGACAAATGGTTGGTTATGATCTCTGTTACTCTGAAGCTGAAGATGCAGTTGATCTGCAAGCTCTATTAATGGAAACCAAGAAGCCCAGTATAAAAAAAATTGTGAGAAGATTGATTTTAAACCAGAGGTGTTTCTTCTAGAAATGACTGATAAGAAAATTGAAAAAAGTCTTTACTATATAACATTGCACATATTAGCAGCAGCCAGAATTGCTCTCGCGCAAATGTGGAAACAGATTAACACACCAACGGAAGAACGAGTAATCAAAAAAATCCTCGAATGTGCTACAATGGATAAAATGACAAAGGAGATTAAAGAAAAAGATGATTCAGATTACTACAAAGTGTGGAATAGATTCTATATGTGGCTAGAAAATAGAAATCAAAACAAGAAATAAGAATGTAAATTTTGACTAGCTGAAATCTAAGAGTATTGAATATTGGTAAGGATAAAATCCTGACTATGTCAATATACAGGAAGTATATATGACAAAATTGTATATAAGAAGGCTCAATATAGTTAAACAAGAATAAGGGATTATTTAGAAAGACTGAATTTAATAGCAAAGGAAACTGTAGATGCAGAAAGTTGTAAAATAGTATATAATGTTGTTATTTTTGTTTTGTATTTTGTATTTTAATGTTTGATGTATGTGTATGTCTTCTTTTTCCCCTTTTTTTCTTTTTGGTTTTTGTCTTTTTCCATTATGTTTTTGGTTTTAAAAATGTAAAATACTCAATAAAAACTATTTTTTTAAAAATTGTGACGAGATTAAATATAAAGACCAAACTAATGACAACAGAGATAGCAATCAGCCATAGAATCGACAGTGAAGATATCAAAATGGTAGATAGCTTTGGCCTTTTAAGATCAAGGCACAGGCAGTTTAGAAATATGACACAGATTAGCACTTGGTAAAACAGTCATGAAGGCCTTGGAAATGATATTCAGATGCCATGGTGTATCTTTCAGTACAAAGATCAGAATCATGCAGGCAATTGTTTTTCCCTGGGACATTCTGTGGAAGTTAAAGTTGGACCGTGAAGAAATGGGATAGAGTTTTGATGCTTTTGAACTTTAATGCTGGAGGTCACTCCTGAGAATACTCAAGAAAATAAGCAAACTGATGATAGTAGAAATCAATCTAGAGTTCTTACTTGTAACATAAATAAGCTGGTTCAAATTACATTTTGGATGTATTACGTGAAGATCTAGTCCTCTGGAAAAGTGGAAGAAAAGAGAAGAGGATGACCAGTAGCAAGTGAGCAGAGTCAGTTACAGAAGAGAGGGAGTGAAGTCACCATTGGAGTACTTGAAGGACCAGGTTGGGGATAGTTCCTCCTAAAGAAAATCTAGCTATGTGGTTGCTAATAGTTGACATCATGCTGATGGCACATCAACCAACCAATCAATCACCTCTCTGACCTTGAGGCTGATGGGTTCTGTGCCAGGATTGTATCATTGATGGATTTTTATGAGACACATACTCCCATCCTTAAGTTCAGCATAAACCTTTCAGCACAATTTTTCCTGTATTTCTTTTCCTACTAGTCTTCTTCCATTCTGAACAACAAGAATTTGCCTTAAAAAAATATAATGAGTTTTTCTTTTCCTTAGTTAGAAAGTGGCCAAAGAATATATGTGAATGTCTTGCCTTCTATTATACACAGGGGTGCTATTCAGCAGGTTCTGACAGGTTCTGGAGAACCGGTAGTGGAAATTTTGAGTAGTTCAGAGAACCAGCAAATATCATCTCTGACTGGCCCCGGGGGGGGGGGGGTTAGGAATGGAGATTTAGCAATATCCTTCCTCCAGGAGTTGAGAGGGAATGGAGATTTTGCAGTATTCTTCCCCTGCCAAGCCCACCAAGTCATGCCCACCAAGCCACACCACACCCACAAGCCACACCCACAGAACCAGTAGTAAAAAAAATTGAATTCCACCACTGATTATACAGTTATCTCTCTATCAGTGTGCAGATTCCTCGGCTTCCTACCATCATAGAGAAACTCCTCCCCTCAGGCTTGGAAGCAATGGTGTTGCTCTCGGTGTTGTGAAAGAGCTCTTCCCTTGAGAAGTTGTTGAAAAATGTCTCCCTTTGCAGGGAGCAGGGAAGCCATACGTTCAGTTTTTCTGTCCATAAATTGAATGAAACACTTAATGAGGCTATTTGTGCCAAACTCAGTTCAGCCTATAAAAGATATTTATTTCATTGTATTATTTGTTTATTAATGTATACACATATATACAGTCTCTCATTTCCCCAAAGGTGACCCTGAGTGATGCACAACAATAAATAAAACAGGCAATATAAAACAGGTAAACTCTAAAAGAAAGCCTCACAGTAATAAATAACACAAAAGCAAAAGTACTAGCTTGGGAGAAGCGAGGATAAAAACGCCCCCCTCAGCAATGGAGCTATTGACATTTGGTCTGGTTCCCTAGAAGCTCCAGGCCTAACAGCACAGCCATGCATTGAGGGTCTTTTGAAAAGTGGAAAGGGATTGGGCAAATCTATTTTCAGGGGGAATGTTCCATAAGGTGGGCATCATAGCACAGAAAACACATTTCCTGCAACTCATGAGATGTAGGTCCCTAGCCAGTGGTGGGATCCTTCCAGTTTAACAACTGGTTCGGTGATCACACGTGCACAGTTCAACAAAAAAATCACCTTCCACGTTAGTACTAGGGAATTAAAACAGCTGAGGCACAGCAATCCGCTTTGCTGTGCTAATCATCTGCAAAGATAAAGGTAAATAAAGTTTAGGGGCGGGTGTGCGGACCCAGCTGATCGTCGGAGGGAACCGATTTGCTTCCAGCTTATCAGCGGAGCTACCGGTTCACCCGAACTGGTCTGAACTGTAGAATCCCATCCCTGTCCCTAGCTGATAATACCTGCAACATGCCTTCTCTCTGAGATCTAATGTGGGGGGGGGGACAGGGTAATGTAACCGGGTAAGGCAGTCCCTTAGATATCCCAATTCCATGCCATGAGGGGCTTAAAAGGTTAAAATTGTTACTTTGAATTGTAAGTAAGCCAGAAGCAAATTGGCAAACAGCGCAGAGGTGTGGAACAGAGGTGTAACATGCGCTGCCTTAGGAATGTGATAACTGCCCACATTACTGCATTCTGTACCAGCAGAAGCTTCCAGATACTCTTCAAGGCAGCCCCATGTGGTGCATATTACAGTAATCTAATATGGTGACTAGGGCATGAGTGACAGTAAGTAGGGCATGCCAATCTAGGAATGGATGCAACTAGCACAGAAGGCAAAGATATGGTGGTGAATAAAAGGCATATTTCCTCTATCCACATACCCACCCCCTTCCACTAAAGTAGGGGTATAGAGTATAGGCTCAATCTGTAATTCCACAAATCCACAACATACAATGATGGCTATCCTATTTCAATTGAGACTGAACAAACAGAGAAATAAAATCACCATATTCTTATTTAGTGAAACGTCTTATTCCCACCTAGATGTAGACTGTAAAAATTTTTCCATGAGCCTACAGCAGAAGGAAACATTCCTGGTCTCATAGGCAATTGATTGAGAGAGAACAGGATTCATGGCTAAACAGCTTGAACCAGCAGGACTCTATTTATGTTGCTGTTGGTACCATATTTTATTTAGATGCCCATTTTAGTTATAGAATGTCCAAGCAATGTTCATAGAATAACAACAACAACAACAATAATAATACATTTTTTATTTTAAACTTTTTTTGGGGGGGGTCAAAGCAACTTTCCAAAACAAACGCAACTCAGGTGCAAAAGTCAGCTTAGACTTTTGAATCTCTCAAAGAAGAGATCAAATCAAATCTAAATATTTAATTATTAATATCCCAATGGGTTAAAGTTCTGTTTTGGATCTGTCACAAGACACATGTGGGAGGCAGTGATATCTCCTGCCCAAGGGAGAGAGATTTCATTATCTGAGCACCCCTACTGAGAATGTTTTTACAACAGTGCTCAGGAATGCAACAATTGAGCAATAACGAGCATGTCGATGAAAAACAGAGAGCATAGTTTATAAAATATGAAAAGAGTGAGGCCAAGATAGGGAAGTTGCTACTTTCTAAATGCCATTAGATGAAAACTCACATCATCCCACCTCTGATAGCTCATGCTGCTCCCTTCTCTCAAATTGTTCTCCTACATTTACTGTTTCCTCTATTCATTTTCAACTGACAGTGGCCTGGCCTACTCTAGTCTTTCCTATTCTGAGTTCAGGCATGCAGCCAAACAAAGCTGCAGTCTTCCTGGCAATTTCTTGATTTCTTCCAAGTATGAAAGGGCTAAAATGAGCTCTCTTCAGGCCTGCTAATAAAATCAAAATGCCCAGCAAAGTCTCAGCTTCATAGAGAAATATTAATTAATTAATTAATTAAATTTATATGTCACTCATCTCCCCAATAAAGCAACTCTGGGTGGCTTGCAGATCATAAAAACATAAACAGAAAAGAATTTGAAATTATGCAGAAGACTGGAAACCAAGAGACAGACAGTACAGGGATAAGGTCTTCTTAAGTCATCAGCCAATTTCAACAGTTAGTGCCTCCTTTGGGTCCCCAAGCCAAACAGCAGAGCCATGTTTTAACACCTCTCTGGAAGGCCAAAAAGGTGGTAGCAGTTCTTGACTTTGGTAAGAGTCTTCCACAGGGTTGGGACCAGTGGTGGGTTGCTCCCAGTTCGGTCCGGTTCTATAGAACCGGTAGTAAAACCAGTGGGAGGCTCCACCTACCCACCATGATGTCATCATGGGTAATTTGCACCGAGTGCACATGCAAAGTGAGTGCGTGAGCGTGCTCCCATTGCAAACCAGTAGTAAAGGTAAGTAGAACCCATCCCTGGTTGGAACCACAGTGGAAAAGGTCTCTTGACCCTGCCCATCAAAATTTCTTAGCAGACAGGATCCATAGCAGATCTCCTCCAGCGGTTTGAGTCGGACAGGCTAGTCCTGTGGGATCAGACAGTTTCTCAGATAACCTGGGCCCATTACCTGGGCCCATGACATAAAGGGTCTTAAAGCAGTAGCCAATACCTTGAATTGAACTCAGAAGCAAAATGGTAAATAATGCAGCTTGTGCAATGGCAGTATTATGCCACCCTAGGGGCTCCCAGAACTGTGTGCACCATTGTATTCCACACCAGCTGTAGTTTCTGAGTACTGTTCAAAGGTTGCTGCCATGTAGAGTGCCTTGCAGTAATCCAACCAAGAAATGGCTAGGGCATGAGTGACTGTGTGCAGAGCCTCACAATCCAGGTAAGGACACAACTGCACACAATACAAAGTTGTGCAAAGGTCCTCCTAGCGACAACTGACACTTGCTGTTCAAACAGCAGTACAGGAGAACCCCAGGTTTTACACTGGGGCTGTCTTGAATTGTGCAACCCCATCTGTAATGAAAGATGATAAAAAATTAGGTCCTGAAGTCTCTTGCATCCACAGCCACACTCCGTCAGTGGTGAAATTCAGCTGGACCTATCCAGATTGTGCGATCCGGTAGTGGGAGGCTCCACCCACCCACCCAGGCATCATCACATCCTGTTTTTGACCCTCTGCGCATAGGTGGAGGAAGCACACGTACTCACATTTGCGAACTGGTAGCGAAGGTAAGTGAATACCAACCCTGCACTCCGTCTTGCCAGAGTTCAGCTGAAGCCTGTGGTCTCCCATCCAGACCCCTTCAGCCTCCAGGCACTGAGAAAGGGCAATCATAGCATAGCTTGAATCATCAGGGATGGAAATATAAAGCTGTGTACCATCAGCATACTGATAATATCTCATTTCATGGTAACAATATCTTGCCCATTTCATGTAGATGTTAATAAGGAACAAAGAGAGTATGGAACCCTGTAGCACCCCACAATGGAGTGGCTATGGGCTGAAACTCTCAACACTGATTGTGACCAGCCTTGAAGAAAGGAGCTGAACCAGTGCAATACTGTACCACCAGCCCAAACCCATCAGCCGGTCCTAAAGGATATCATGGATACAATTTAGAGCCTTGGACCCATGCCAAACAGAGTGGTTGCTATTATGTTGTAAGTGTACAACAGCTGTTGTACATTTCTGTTGCAAGTGTACAACAGCTATTGTGTTGCAAGTGTACAGCAGCTAATGTCCCCCTAAATACTGGTTGCCCACAGATACAAGCCTATAAGAAGCCTGCTCCTCTCTAAATCAGTTTGTTGATTTATTTAATTTCTAAAATGTCTGATTCCTAGTGACTCTTGTTGAGAACAACAAAAAGGAAGATGTATTGACCCAAGGGGATGGTAATGACACAAGGACATTCCTGCTACTGCAGGAAGGAAGTTGATGTAGAATGATACTGAGAAAAATGAAATAAAACAGGAGAACCATTTTTTTTGCCAGAACATCTTTGCCAGTATGAACAAGAATATTGATTTACCATCATTTTTTGTCCTGGTAAGTCCACTATAAAACTATTATAAATGGACCAATCCAGGGGTAAAATGCTACCAGTTCACTCTGGTTTGGGCAAACTAGTAGTGATAAAAATTATCAGTTCGGTCGAACCAATAGTTTAAAAAGCTACCAATTCGTCCAAACCGGTATTTCCAACAATTAGCTGTGCTAAGTGGTTTAGCTTTGCTAGTTTTTCCTGAATGCCATCACTCTGCTAAACAAATAATTCCCTCCACACTTTCAAACTATTTACTAAATCTGCACTACGATTAATCTTCTCATCATTCCCATCACCCATCTCCTTCCACTTATGACTGTACGACTGTAAGTTTGTTGCTTGTATCCTTACAATTTATATTGATATTGATTGTTTCCTGATTGCTTATTTGTACTCTATGACTATCATGAAGTATGATTCTTGAAGGTATCTTTTCTTTTATGTACACTGAGAGCATATGCACCAAGACAAATTCCTTGTGTGTCCAATCACACTTGGCCAATAAAGAAGTCTATTCTATTCTATTCTATTCTATTCTATTCTATTCTATTCTATTCTATTCTATTCTATTCTATTCTATTCTATTCTAAAAAGCAGAAAATCCTGCTTTCTAGTGAAACTAAATCATGCGGCACAGCTGTTCCCCCCTTCGCTGTTCTACTTACCTAGTGAAGTCTTCTTTTTCCATGCAAAGCGTGCGTTTAGTGTGCACCGCTCAAGCACAGACAGTGAAACAGTGGCGATCTGAGGAGGATTTCACCACTGGGCCAAACCCACTTTTTAAAAAAAGGAAGTATTATTTTTTCTTTGAAGTTGACCATGCAGTCCTCAATTGAGTTGCATTCTTGTACTGAGAACACAAATGACTAAAAACACGATTTTGGTCTCAGCAGAACAAAGGAAAGGTTTCTATTTTAAATAATTTATCTAATAGCAAAAACCCTAAGAGTCTGTATTTTAACATAAGCGCCAAGGTTGGTTTTGGCTATGGACAACTTTGGATGCATTCCGTTTGACTCATCTCTGAATGATTTTAAATTATAAGGTAAGTTAAGAAAGACCCCAAAATTTTAATGAACCAAAAGAAAAGAAGAAAGACAAACATTCTAATTATATGCAGCCTTTGGGAGAAAATTGCAACCTCAAGATTTCCAATTTTTTGCAGAAATCAGCATTTTTGGTTTGAGCTGTCAGAAGCAATTGGTTTGGAATAATCTGAAAGTTGGGGTATCAATCATCCAGAATACTGCTAGAAAGAACATTATGAATTCAATTCAATCTTAAGCAGTAATATATGGTATCTCATCTGCAGATCTACTAGCAACATGGCAGATGAAAAGCTTACATTTTAACATAGCAAACAGAAGTCAGAGGCAATTTACATCTGCATAGAATTTGAATATGAAACTATACCTGATATATTTAACATTAATGTCAAATAATAATAGTAGCTGCATATTTTTATTTTTATTTATTTATTTGTCATAACAGTATATATAGGCATAAGCATGAAAAAACTATACGATATATAAGCATATATATAAGCATAAGTATGTAATAACTATATGAATTGGATACAATTAAAGGGAACATTAGGACAGGAACGGTAGGCACGCTTGTGCTCTTATGCACTCCCCTTACAGACTTCTTAGGAATGGGGTGAGGTCAATAGTAGATAGTTTCTGGTTAAAGCTTTGGGGATTTTGGGAAGAGATATTAAAACTTTGGGAAGAGATATTAAAAGAGATAATATTAAAACTTTAAAAAGTCTATGTCTATGGAGATTCTCAGTCATCCAGGTCATGGTTGTCCCAAAGGTGCTTTTTCAAGAGGCAACTGGACTTGTTTTTCTTGGAAGATGTTTTGCTTTTCATCCAAGAAGTTTCTTCAACTCTGACTGGATGTGGAAAATGGAATGATTTATAGTCCTTGCAGATAGCTGATCATTTGCATTCTTTTAGAGAGTTGTTTATCTGCATCCTCAGGGTTACCTGAGTAGTGCAAATGGGTGTGGAGCCTTCATGGAACTGCTGAAAGGACTGTATTGTAGACTGGAGATAGATGATGCCATATCCCTCCTCCTCTGTTGAAAGAGGGCTGTTCAATTTTGTCATAGATGGACTCTTTGAGCCCTCTTTCAAAATCAGTGGTCTGCTCAGTCCAAAATGTGGACTTTGCTGTCTTTAAGAGTTTAAAGAGCGCAAACGTGCCTACCGTTCCTGTCCTATTGTTTCTTCCCCTATATATATATATATATATATATATATATATATATATATATATATATATATATATATATATATATATATATATATATATATATATATATATATATATATATATATATATATTTGTCCTCTGAGGTTTTCGCGGGTGTTTGTATGTAGATCTTTGGTTATTCGGATTTTCTCCCGCGTAAAATTGGAAGTGTCTTGGCGACGTTTCGACGAAGTCTCATTCGTCATCTTCAGGCTTCAGCTTAGTGCTTCTGGGAGCAATGTGTGATTGCAGCTGTTTCTTCCTTTTTAACTGCCAGTGGGGGTTTGAACTGATTGGGTGGGAGCTTGGCTGTGCTCTGATTGGATGGGGTTTTTTTTTGTGCTCTGATTGGCTGGGGGTGTGTCCTGTTTGGGTGGGGGCTTGAGTCTGAGTTGCAGGGGGGTTTGAGCTGGTGAGTTGCACTGCTGCTGTTTGGCTTCGTGTTCGTGGTCGTGCTACATCTTCATAGTGGGTGTCAGTCTGCTGCATATATGGATTGGAGGGGTTTGAAATGGCTAATGTTGCAGCTGCAGTCTGGCTTCTGGTCCTTGGTCGTGCTTCCTGATCAGTGTGGGTTTGGGTCTGCTTTCTGGGTGGATGTGTGGTGGTGACATCCTGTGTGGACCTCGTGAGTGTGGGTCTGGTGTCATTCCTCGTGTTAAGGACTCGTTTGTCAATAAGGGCGGGTTTCCAAATGGCTGGTAGGCAGGAGGTATCATCTCGTTTGTTCATGCTGTGTGGGCGTTTTTCTATCTCGATGGCTTCTCTGATTATTCTGTTGTTAAAGTGTTCAGTTTTGGCGATAGTTCTGGTCTTTTTAAAGTCAATATCGTGTCCTGTGGCTTTAAGGTGTTGGACCAGGGAAGAAGTTGGTTCCTCTTTTTTGACTGAGTTCTTGTGTTCTTCAATGCGTGCACTTACCCGAATAACCAAAGACCTACATACAAACACCCGCGAAAACCTCAGAAAACAAATATATATATATATATATATATATATATATATATATATATATATATATATATATATATATAATAGAAATATAAATATATATATATATATATATATATATATATATATATATATATATAGGTCTTTGGTTGTTCGGGTTTTATCCCGTGTAAAATTGGAAGTGTCTTGGCGACGTTTGACGAAGTCTCATTCGTCATCTTCAGGCTTCAGCTTAGTGCTTCGTGCACGGCTGAAGCCTGAAGATGACGAATGAGACTTCGCCAAGACACTTCCAATTTTACACGGAGAAAACCCAACAACCAAAGACCTACATACAAACACCGTGAAAACCTCAGAAAACAAATATATATATATATATATATATATATATATATATATATATATATATATATATATATATATATATATATATATATATATATATATATACACACACACACACACACATACACATATGCTTATACTACCTTGTTTCTCCTCATATATATGTTTATATATTATATAATCTTTTGTGTTATGCTTTTGTATATTGTTATGACAAAATTAAATAAATAAATAAAATAAATAAATAAAAACAGTGGCCTTTGTCTTTTAAATGCAGATGGACTGCTGAAATCTTGTCCTGATGGGTTTGTTCTCCTATGTTGTGCCATGCGTTTACGAAGTGGTTGTTTTGTTCCACCAATGTACAGATCTGTACATGTCTCACTGCATTGTACTTCATATACCATGTTGCTCAGTTTGCGTCTGGGTGTTTTATCCTTGGAGTAGACAAGCTTCTGCCTTAGTGTATTTTTGGGTTTAAGGTGTGCATGTATGTTGTGTTGGCTGAAGATCCTCCTGACCAGCCTTGCTGGAAGTTTAAATTCAACAATCTCTGAGGATCACAGATTGTTCTTTCCTGCTTTATGCACTACAGAGAATTATCCAAGAATTAGCAATATTCTCCCCCCCCACACACACACACATACACTACAAAAAATTAACGAGAAACTGGATGAAGATGTATGAAACTATCCTTATCATTTCTTTTTATTTGGATGGCACTGGTGCATCGCTGAATTCAGGGAGCGCCGAAGTGTCAGATTCAGTCCTGAGTTCTCTAATAAGGAGAATATCATAAAATTTAGCAGATACATTTGTTCTTATCATAAAATTCAAATTCTAGAAGTTCATTTTCTTCAGAATTATCTGTAAACAAAATACAATTGTTGTTAAGTTTTCCATCATATTTATTTCCATCCTTCCTCCCCTTCCAGAGGCTCTGGTCCTATTCAGATGTTGAGAAATAAGGCCAGCATTCAGAGTGCCAACATTCCCAATCAGCCCAGCCCATGTTGCTATCTTTCAAATGATGTAATTCTTTGAGAACTCTTGGCATACATTGGTAGACCTTTGCAAGACAAATGTCTTCACATATACAATATTACTATTGTATATACATGAATTCCATAGAATGCATATAAAATTGCACATGCAAAAGCTTTCTCCTTGCAGTCATCTGTTTAAAAATCCCTCTGGCACTATTTGAGTGACATTCTCACAGACTGGGATCACTGGGAATATTCATATAATTTGATGAATTATGCCGCTTGTCTACAAAGAATGAGAATAATAAAACATCATAAATCCAGTTATTAACAAAAACAGCGGTAGGCTGGCATCTTCTCGGAAACCTAAAGTTTTGCAAGGACTCAATTGCTATACTTTGGCAGAACTCTACATTTCAGTTATGTTACCAAATATAAGCCTTACGGTATGGCATGGTTTATTAATAATACAGGTGAGTGGTATGAGCTATAATTTATAGATGACAAGTGACGTTTTATTCTGTTTTTTTATGTACCTTTTAATAAGTCCCCCTGGGAATTGATATGGTTTTACTGATTTGTCTCCTGTTCTTGCTGGGTGTTGTGCCTCATGTGAATAGTTGAATCCTAGTCCGACAGTTGAGCATCTCTATCAAGTGGGTCAAAATAAATATAGTTGTAACATAAAGCCTGGCAATAGATAAGAGAGTTATCTCTTAGGTTCTGCTGGAAGCTGGAATCATGTAGTTAAGCAAGAAAATATAGGTTTCTTTACTAATATGATGTCCATTAAAATGTTTTTACTGTGACATTATGTAGACTTGTTCTGTAGATAGGTTGACTTAAGGTTTATGGTGGAGTGGAAATTGTTAAAGTCTTGATGGAATTTGATGAGATTTTCTTTTCCATGGACCAAATAATAAAACTCTCAGAAATGAAATTTGGGTCAAGGAAAGGTTCTAAGGAGTAAGAGTTGAGGAAACATTGTTCTAGGTCGGTCATGAAGAACTTGGCATATTGTGGAACTATACATATGGCATGGCTGTATCACTGACTTGCAAATAGAAGTTGTAAAAAATTAAAATAGTTATGATACAAAATCACAATCTGGTGGCATCATGTACTCCACTGACATCAGTGACATCCCTGATCCATGCTTACAGGATGCTGGTGTATAGTGTCTCAATATCAATGGTAGCTAAATTGGTGCCATTAAGGACCAATGGTGTTCAGACTTCTTAAGGAGTTTGTGATGTCTCTTACAAAACTGGGAGAGCTGAAGGCATATGGACTGAGTACAGAATCCATGAAGGCTGTAATCCAGTTATGATTGTTCCTGTGCTTGAGACAATGGGACAACCTAGATTACCTGATTTGTATATTTTGGGAAGTAGGTGGAAGATCATTAGTTAGAGCTTCAGGAGTATCTCCATGTGGATACAATCAGAAAATTCTTTCTGATATGTTGTTGTGGGATATGAACATAAAAGTTGGTAGGATATAGCATTGGAAAAATATCTTTTGAGTTTTTACAAAAGCCATAAATTTGAAATCAGACTTAAATATGATCAAATTTTGCTGGAGTAAATTCAAGGTTCTTTTTAAAAACAACAACAACCTCATGTATTTCACTTTTATTTATTTATTTATAATACTTTTATTTTATTTATTTTATTTATATCTTATTCATCAAGAATATATATGGTATTACATTGTACAATGTAGATCAGGGGTGTTAAACTCAAGGCCTGCAGGTCAGATCCGGCCCATGGGGTACTTAAATCTGGCCCACGGGGCCAGCCTGGAAATAGCAAAGTACTGACCCCCAGTGCCTCTGGTAGCCAAAATGGGGCACCCTGTTTTCAGCCTGGATGGCGTCCTGCAACACTCTGCCAGCCTCGTGCCCCCCTGTGCCCCATTTTGGCCAGCAGAGTACTGCAGGGGTTCTGTCCCATCTCCCCCTCCCCCAACTGGCTCACAAAGGAGAACTACAATGCTGATCTGGCCCTCAAAGAAATCCAGTTTGACACTGCTGATGTCAGGTTTACCTGAGGCAGACAGATAAACTGATAGGCAGTCGGGCAGATAATAAAATACAGAGATATATAAATTAAAAATTGGTTTAGGGCATATGAAGTCTTTCCCTAAATTAGTTAATTAAAAGATGGTATAAATTTTAATGTGAGGTAAGAAAATCAGTACCAAAGTATACTTATTAAAAGAAAAATATGACACGCCTTCCTTTCTTTTTGGCATGTGCAAGGAGAAGCTCAATGTTATTTTTCTATCATGGATTTTTTTTTCTTAGTTTGGTTCAGTGAAGAATTTCTGTGTATTTGTTTAATGCTCTTTAGATATGATAACTATGAATGCTAGGATTACATGATTCAGGACTGATTATCTTTGAACAGTTGAATTGATTGAGATAATTTATTTAATTTATGATATTTGTATTTTATCTCCAAATTGGTCTGATTCAATTCAAACCAACTGATACCATAAAAACACTTGTATAAAAATATCCAACCCATTTTGAACTACTGTATTTTCCCGAAAATAAGACCCTGTCTTATATTTTTTTAAACCCTGAAATAAGCGCTTGGCCTTATTGCCATGCGCTCAAAAGCCTATGCAAGCACAAAATAATACAGAGCAAAGATTTGCTGCTCTAAAGTCCCAAAGGAGGAAGTTCATCTAATGGAGCCAAATTCTGAATGACTTCCCAGTCACTCATTATCTTTTTATTCGGGTACTTTGAGGTTTCAGAATGTGTAGAGCTATAGAATAGTATAGTATAGTATAGAATAGAACAGAACAGAACAGAACAGAACAGAACAGAATAGAATAGAATTTTTTATTGGCCAAGTGTGATTGGACACACAAGGAATTTGTTTTGGTGCATTTGCTCTCAGTGTACATAAAAGAAAAGATACCTTCATCAAGAATCATAAGGTACAACACTTAATGATAGTCATAGGGTACAAAGAAGCAATCAAGAAACAATCAATATCAACATAAATCGTAAGGTTACAAGCAACAAAATGACCGTCCTTACAGTCCTAAGTGGAAGGAGATGAGTGATGGGAACAATGAGAAGATTAAAAGTAATGCAGATTTAGTAACTAGTTTGACAATGTTGAGGGAATTATTTGTTTAGTAGAGTGATGGCGTTCGGGAAAAACCTGTTCTTGTGTCTAGTTGTTCTGGTGTGAAGTGTTCTATAGCATCATTTTAAGGGTAGGAGTTGAAACAGTTAATGTCCAGGATGTGAGGGGTCTGTAAATATTTTCATAGCCCTCTTTTTGACTCGTGCAGAATACAGTCCTCAATGGAAGGCAGGTTGGTAGCAATTGCTCTTTCTGCAGTTCTAATTATCCTCTGAAGTCTATGTCTGTCTTGTTGGGTTGCAGAACCAAACCAGACAATTATAGAGGTGCAGATGACAGACTCAATAATTCCTCTGTAGAATTGTATCAGCAGCTCCTTGGGAAGTTTGAGCTTCCTGAGTTGGCACAGAAAGAACATTCTTTGTTGTGCTTTTTTGATGAAGTTTTTGATGCTAGCTGTCCATTTTAGATCTTGCGATATGGTAGAACCCAGAAATTTGAAGGTCTCTATTGTTGATACTGTGTTGTCTAGTATTGTAAGAGGTGGAAGTATGGAAAGCACTATGAGAATAAAATTCTGACTATGCTGGAGTCTAACTTTGAGTTGAAGAATTAGATGATTAGAATTAGATCACAACATAAGTCATTGCCTAAGAGAGCCCCTGAAATGCATTTGACCCCCACCTCATTAGTCATGCATTCAGCAAACAGATGAAATATTTCTCCTCACAATCCTCACAATATTCTTGGTATATGAGGATGTCAGTTTGAAAAATCCTACAGCCGCTGAAGTTTAAATAGGATGTTGCTGTGCATGGCTGCTTATAGGAAGGCATAATTGGCTTCCTGGCTGTCCAGGACAGGATCTGGAACATTTGGATTAGCCTGCAATGTTACTCACTCATTCCATTGACTATAATTGGATAGTAATAATATACAAAGTCTGAGTGTTACTAAGAACTGCTTGACAAAATTCTAAACTGATTGAACAGATCTAATTGGAACTTCAGATTAAATCAAACCAGATGTATTTTTAAAAATGGTTGCTTTGGCAACGCAGTTTACAAAGGGGTTCCTTCGTGTACATTTGCAGTAGAATTACAGCTGGGAAGGAACCAGAATTATTCAGGAATTGGAAAAGCTCCAGTGAATGTTTGTAGCTGTTACAAATTTCTTCTGACTCTCTATCATCCTATCAGATTGGATCCCAAAATTATCATCGATAAACTATGATCGGTAGTAGACATGGCATAAATTATCAAGATTAAATACCACTATTTACTTTACACAGATAAACTTCTTATGTCACTAAAAATTTGAGAACTTGCTGATTTCAAAGGATAACTCTAATCTCTTGCTATCCTACTTTGTTGGTTATTAGGCCTGGCTCTTATCCATAAAGTGTTCAAACTGACAAAATAATTCTAATAAATATATGTAGTTATATAATCCACTTATAAGGCAGTGTTTACAATTCACACTATCCATCCATAATATATTCCCTACAGTTTAACTAATCCACTTGCTGCATTAGAGAAAAACTTAAAAGCTTTCAGTTATTGGATATGTTGAATACACACTGGGCTTAGCAGTCAGCAATGCTTAATGATTTCATTTGTTCAGTATTTTGAATGGAATCAATTTTATCCACAATACCTGAATTAATCTGAACATTAAAATACTTGTTATTTCCACATTCCTTGCATTGTGCAATGTTATTCTTGCTTTAAAAACCATAGCAAAGTGTACTTTAAAAAATTGGGAAAATGCATTACAAATGTGTATTTGTGAATAAATCCAAATTCATGTGCAAAACTCTATTTAATGTTTCATTAATTAGAAATATAACTGCAGAATATGATCTGATGAATATTTCTATCTCTATATATTTTACCAATGCCTGTGAAGAAAGAGTTTAGTTAAGATAGCTCAGACAGGCTTGTTTCCTTTTCCAGAAGATTTTTAAAGAATTCAAATCATTTTTCCACCCTGGTGAAATGACCAAAAACTAATGGGATCTATGAGGATAAAATGTGAGCTAGATAACTAAATTTCTAAGAAACTATGTAAGATTTTGACTACTGCTAACTTTTAATTTCCAAACATTGGGGTGCTTATGACATGTCTTGAAGATTGTAAAGATACTTTAGTTACTTTATAATTTAGGTATGCTTGGTAAATAACTACATAAATATCATAACTTTTAAACATTTTGTTTGTTTCATTTTGCAGGTTCAACTGTCTTTCTCTTTTTGTTAAATGTTATTTTCTCTGACAGTGTTAATACTGCTGGCCTTATTTCCTATGAGTGTGATAACTGATCGGTAATGGCTTCTAAAAAAAACAACAAGACTAAGATCATTCACTCATATGAGCAACCTAATTGGGACTGGCAGAGAGACTTGTTGCCGACTGAACTCCCAACACTACAAGACATTCTCAGATATGGCCTCCTGTTAAGAGAACAAAGTAGTGATGATGCTAGTAACTACCCAGCAGCCAGTCTTTCAAGAGACACATATCCAAAAGAGCTTGAAAAGTGGGAATGAGCAAACAGTTCTTTTGTGATCCGTGTTGTAAAAGGAAAACCTGCTCAAGTGTTTGTAGATAATCTGGTGTATTTCATGAAGAAGAAAGCCATTGACAAAAGCTTGAAGGCCATTGGAGAAGATTCTATAAATGTTAATACTGGCTGTGAAGTCTGTGCCATGAGTAGAGGTCAAGCTTGACTGGAAGTTTATCTGGTTAGTGTGTGTACACCACACGAATGAGTCACCCCATGACACTTAATCACAAAATTGGATGGGAAGACCTTATCTAACAACAAATGGGCAGCAAAATTAGAAATATGCTAGACCAGTGACGGCGAACCTTTTCAGCACCAAGTGCCGAAAAGGTTATGTGGAAACGTCATGTGGGTATGCTTGTTGGGGCTCCAGAAAAGCCGAACTTCCGGGTTCTAGTGCGCATACTCGCCTGATAATTAGCTGGCCAGTGCACATGTGCAGGCTGGTTTTTGGCATTGTCGAATATGGGTTTCAAAACATGGCTTTAAAGGCAAAACTCTTCAAAACGTGGTGGCATAAATGTAGTATCCTTGCTGATTCAATATCAAAGTAAAACATTCCTGGATTGAAGGCCCATGTCATATGTCCGTGATGCCAAATCTATGGCACGCATGCCACAGGTGGCACATGGAGCCCTCTCTGTGGGCACGCAAACCATCACCCAGCTCAGCTCTACTGTGCATGCGCTTCCCGCCGGCCAACTGATTTTCAGGCCTTCCCTGCAAGCAGGAGACATGCGCATGCGTGGGGGGACCTACCTTTCTCTTCACTTTCTGCTACCTGTGTCTTCCCAGATCTCTGGAGATTCCCTTCCCCCAGCTGTTTTGGGAGGCAAAGGCTCCCCCCTGTCATTTTGGTGGCTCCTCCCCCAGCTGTTTTGGAGGCTTCCTCCCCCAGCCATTTTGGGAGGCAAAGTCTCCCCCCCCCCACCCAGTGCTGTTTTGGGATGTGAGGCCAAAAGGTGGGGGGGGTCGCACGCACATGCAGCAGGGTCACGCACATGTGAAAGGGGGTGGGGCATGCAGGAGGGGCATTGCCTTGTGGGTGTGGGCACGTGCACGCACATGATAGCGCCCAGGCACGATTTTGGCACCTGAGGAAAGAAAATTTAGCCATCACTATCATATGTTGTTCCAGCTGCAGCATGTAAGACTGCAGAAGAATGCTATACTGGATACTGTTTGGCCAACCATTCAGCACTCAGCATGGTAGCTTTCAGTGAAATGATAATCCAGACACTCTTGTGTTTGGATGACATTGAAGAGAGGAGAGCTGGTGTGCAAAAGATCATTGACTTAAGGGGTCAAAGGGGATGATGACACGCTGGGAGATTTTTCTGTATAAGCAAGTAAAACATCTTTAATCAATGCCAGAGCATCCACTCTGCTGGGGCTGATTGACCAGTCTGAAGGCGTATATGAGTCATCTTTGATGTGCAAACTGACTAGAGTGGAAACAAAGAAGTTCATTAATGAACCAATGCAAGTACCACAGTGGCCTTGTCATGCTCAATCAATAGAGAGATGTCTGAAACAGGTCACAAAGGCAGCAAGCAGAGTGTATACACGTGAGAAACATGAGGGATATATCAAAGGCCAAGAAGCAAGTCAGGGGTTGATGTTGAAGAACGAATCAAAACAAGACTTCATGAAAATCATTTAACATTTTTGTAACACAGATCGTTGCTTTCTGATGTTAGTTTATGGTTGCATGGATTATTTTTTGCTTAGCTAGATAAGATTCATGCAGAAAAAAACTTTAATTTTTGTAGCACAAGGTGTAATTTTGAAAAGATAAAAAAAAATTTAAATTTTTTTTAATTTGCATTTATATCCTGCCCTTCTCCGAAGACTCAGGGCGGCTTACACTATGTTAAGCAATAGTCTTCATCCATTTGTATATTATATACAAAGTCAACTTATTGCCCCCAACAATCTGGGTCCTCATTTTACCTACCTTATAAAGGATGGAAGGCTGAGTCAACCTTGGGCCTGGTGGGACTTGAACTTGCAGTAATTGCAAGCAGCTGTGTTAATAACAGACTGTCTTAGCAGTCTGAGCCACCAGAGGCCCAGTATTCAGGTTACAAGAGACTTTGTGAGGTATATAATCAGATTTTCCATACCAAGCTAAACGTTGTGCAATTGCAAAAATAGCAGCAGATTTGAATTCCTGGTTTAAAAACACATATTTTTAGAACTCCTCAAAATTGCAAAAATTATTTTTCATCCCATTAAATGACACACCCTCCTTATTGCACATAATTTTAATCTGGGACACTAGGTTTTATAGTTTTTTAAATCAGCATAACTAATGAAACATATTCTCCTTTTAAAAAAATCAAATCAAATTGGGGCAATTACTGTGATGGAATTCTTCTAGACTATTCTGGGATTTGGGCTGAGAAGCTGGGCTCTGTTTTTGTTTGTTTGATTGTTCCAATTTATATTCCAGAGCCGAGGAACTGACAGGGAAGGAACTTGGATGTCCTTTATCAAACTGCACCTCTAACCTTTCCTGTCATAAAAAAAGCCCTACATTTAGGAGTCTTGAGAACTGAATTAATTTGCTGTTCTAACTGCAATATTTAGCCTAGTAATCAATATAATTTACTTGTAAGGAAACATACCTCAATTTGCACTGTGTATTATTAATATATGAACCATGCGTAGAAAATCCCTTGTTTGATCTTTCTTTTATTCCCAAATTTTGCTAATGTCTTCTGGAGAGAGACGGAGAGTTTGCAGTGAAAAACTTTAATGGTTTTGGCAATTTTTTTTTGAGGCATGACCTGCCAGGAATACAACACTCCAAATCAAAAAGCAACATAAACTCGAACATTTTCAAGACTATTTGTACAGATATATATCTTGAGGCAAATGGATTGGCTATGTTTTTAACACTTTTAATCAAATAAAAAACATCACCCTGTCAAGAAAAGGGTGACCCAGCTGTAACACAGAATGTTTATTTTCCCAGACATATGTACTCCTTTTTTCCATCTCTCCTGAATGAAGTCCTTGACTTAGCAGACTCTATTTGTGGATACAACCCAGATGTAATTCAGATTTCAGCGTATTTCACTTCTTTATTTTTCAAAGGCAAATAAGATCCAGCTTCACAGTATTCTTTTCAGAAGAATTATTCAACTGTGTGTTTCTGCTTTGTATCCTATTTGAATTTCAAACGTGCTGGGTAACGGTGAGCATTCTTGTTTATATCAGGCCTAGCAACTATGTACAAGAATTTTTTTCAGAGAAGTTGTCAGCAAGAAATAGGGACTTTCTGAATGGCTTCGGAAGGCTATCTAGTGACATAGTATAAAAGGAATTCAGAGTTAACCTTGAAGAACAAGTAAATGAGCAGTTAAGGGAGGAAAAACAGGAACTTGGGGGAAAGTGTGAGAAGGAAGCTCAAGATAACCCTGTCTTGATTCTATTTGGTATAAGATGGGACAGAAAAAACAGTGCTGTATACTAGGTAATACATGATTAAATCCCATCCCCACTGCTTATCCTTGCCTGAAGTACAGGGTATGGACCATGACTTGTCCATCCGTACCTAAGGTTCTGAAACACCATCTTCTCATCATAACTCAGTGTGATAACTATTATATTGTCTTGAACTCTGAAGGTACATGAGAAAAGCGAAACAGGTAGGGACAAGTCTATTGATAAATGGCAGTATGAATATCCAAAGATGCGAGCCTAGTCCCCTGCTGGCTTTGATCTAATATAGAATTCTCATGCAACCACTTTCTCCTCAAGGGAAGGCTGCTTAGCTCTGCTCAAGACATTCCATATCCCAAAAGCAGAGTTATGCTACCTTCCACTAAGGAGCTATTATGAAGGTGGTGGACCAGAACTGGAAAAAGGAAAAAAAAAAAAAGATTTCCAGTAATGCAATGGCAATTATCAACAAGGTAAATGGAGATGGTTTTCAGTTTCTTAAAAATGGTATATGTTGCCCTTGCTGAATTGCTGGCTTTTACAAATGCATAACTCATCTCTGTCTCTCTGTCTCTCCTCCTCCTCCTCCTCCTCCTCCTCCTCCTCCTTCTCCATCTCCCCTCTCTCTATCTCTCCTCCTCTCTATCCCTCCACCTCTCCCCTCTTTCCCTTCTCTCCCACCCTCCCTCCCTCTCTCCCTCTCTCCTGTCTCCCCCTCTCCCTCCTCATCTCTTCCCCTTTCTCTCCCTCCCTCTCTTCCTCTCCCTTCTCTCTCTCTCCTCTTCTCTGTCTCTCCTTCTCTCTGAAAGAGCAGGACACGCAAGCCACTAGGCTGGCAAAGTTGGGCAAACAATTTTCAACTGCTTCTCCACTTCAAGGTGTGTTTTTAACTGACACAAAAAATATTTTAAAAAGAAAAGAAAATAACCTTTAAAAAAATTCTCATGTTTCTGCTATGTTTTAACATGCTGATATTCTGCAGGCTGTAATAGCCTGTCCTCAATTCACTTTTCAGATGCTGTCAAGTGGTGAGAAAGCAAAGGAGAGAGGGCAGTAATTATTTCAACTCTACTGAGGACAAAGAGCCAAACGTGGAGATGCCGTGTGCGAGTCTCACTTATCCTTTCCCATCTACCAGCGTAATTGTAGCCAATGCAAAAGATTTGTTTTTTTAAAAAAAAAATTGAAATATAAATTGAAGAATCCTTCTGGGATCGTCTCTTCTTTCTCCTCCCTCCTCCATCTGTTCCTCTGAATCTCTCAGGATTTTATCATGTAGCTGAATGACAGAAGATGTGAATTGACTTGAAGAGTTTAACTGGCAATGTCAATTGGGGTGGGGTAGAGTCTGAAAATTTTTTTTATTTAAAAAGCTCCTCTCCAGGGGAGATGGATAGTTCAGAAGTAACAGAATTGGAAGGGATCTTGGAAGGGATCTTGGAAGGGATCTTGGAAGTCTTCTAGTCCAACTCCCTGCTCAAGCAGGAAATGTAAGAGATGACCAAGCTGAGCCTGAGGGAGGGATCAAATGTGTCATCAATCATGAATCTCTGGCATCCATAAGAGCTCTAACTTCAGCCCACCTTGAATTCCTTTGACTCTTGTCTACTACCGATTTGCTTTGACCATTAGTAGCTCAGATTCTTGTAGAGCGCTTAAGCTTGCAATACATCTTTATACTCATTTGAACTGTCTGAATCTCCTGATTTCCCTGGCACTTGACAGGAACCCTATACCATTTCAGACAAATGGTTATCCAATCTTTTATTATAAAATCTCCAATGCTGGAGTACCCACAACTTCTGGAGACAAGTTGTTCCTCTGATTAATTGTTCTAACTGTCAGGAAATTTCTCCATAGTTCTTTTCCAGGGCAAAATTTTTTATTTTCCATAATAATTCCCACAATTTGACCAGTGTACAATACAATCACTTATCCAACAATCGATCCTATACTCAAATTATACTCAATCAGGGCTGCTCGACCGCCACTCCCTCCCTTAATCCTTTCTACCCTTCTCATCCTTCTTCGACTTTCCCCACCATCCTTCTCCTCGCTTTCCTACTTCCCCACCTCTTTCCCACTTCTCACTACCATCCTTTCTAACCCTTTATCTTCTCCTCCTTCTTCTCCTCCTATCCTTTCTTCTCCCTCCCTTCTTTCCTACCTACCTACCTGCCTACCTACTTTCTTCCTTCTTTACTCCTCTTTCCTTACCCTTTTCCTTCGGGAGTGGTTACCGAGCAGTCCCGACTTTACACCATTCCAACTTGTTTAATTCTACCATTATTCCTGTACAATGGCAATCAATCAATTTATAATCTTCCCCTTCCCCTTCCCCCCCCATTTCCCCCTCCCCGTCTTCATAGTTCTTGATAGGTGGTATTCACTTACCTTTGCTACTGGTTTGCAAATGGGAGCGCGCGTGCGCAAAGTGTCAAAAATGGGATGTGATGACATCCGGGCAGGTGGGCAGAGCCTCCCGCAGCCGCTACTACTGGTTCACCCGAATGGGATAGAACCGGCTGAACAGCATAACTGCATTAATACAAGTAACATCCATTGCTTATTGTCCTACCTTCATCCATTGCTTATTGTCCTACCTTCATCCATTGCTTATTGTCCTACCTTCAGGTGCTTTGAAAAATAGGTTGACCCCCCCTCTTCTTTGTGACAGCTCCTCAGATGCTGGAACACCACTATAATGTCATCACTAGTTTTTTTTCCATTAAACTAGACATACCCAATTCCTGCAACCATTCTTCATATGTTTTAGCCTCCAGTTCCCTAATCATCTCTGAGGCTCTTCTCTACACTCTTTCTGAAGAATAGATAGATGATAGATAGACAGACAGACAGACAGACAGACAGATAGATAGATAGATAGATAGATAGATAGATAGATAGATGGATGGATAGATAGATAGATGCCATTAAAACAAAATTCATGAAATTAAGACTTTACTTTTGTATTGTTGTATTCATTCCACATTCCTTCTTGATCCTATTTATTATTTTTCCACGTGCACATACATTCTCAATCTTGATTTTTAATATGACCTGAGAGCTAGAAACACAATATATATGTATGTTACATACATGCACAATCTATAGATATAAAAATAAGCATAAAATACAATAAAATGACATAACATTAATACAGGGATGATATTCACTTACCTTCGCTACCGGTTCACAAATGGGAGTGTGCATGCACAGAGCGTCAAAAACAGGATGCGATGTTGTCTGGGCAGGTGGGCAGAGCCTCCCACAGCCACCACTATTGGTTTACCCGAACCGGATAACTGCATTAATACTAGATGATAGATAGATAGATAGATAGATGATAGATAGATGCCATTAAAACAAAATTCATGAAATTAAGACTTTACTTTTGTATTGTTGTATTCATTCCACATTCCTTCTTGATCCTACTTATTATTTTTCCATGTACACATATACATTCTCAATCTTGATTTTTAACATGACCTGAGAGCTAGAAACACAATATACATGCACAATCTATAGATATAAAAATGAGCATAAAATACAATAAAATGACATAACATTAATACAGGGGTGATATTCACTTACCTTCGCTACCGGTTCACAAATGTGAGCGCATGCACAGAGCGTCAAAAACAGGATGTGATATTGTCCGGGCAGGTGGGCAGAGCCTCCCGCAGCCGCTACTACTGGTTCACCCGAATGGGATAGAACCGGCTGAACAGCATAACTGCATTAATACAAGTAACATCCATTGCTTATTGTCCTACCTTCATCCATTGCTTATTGTCCTACCTTCATCCATTGCTTATTGTCCTACCTTCAGGTGCTTTGAAAAATAGGTTGACCCCCCCTCTTCTTTGTGACAGCTCCTCAGATGCTGGAACACCACTATAATGTCATCACTTGTTTCTTTTTTCATTAAGCTAGACATACCCAATTCCTGCAACCATTCTTCATACGTTTTAGCCTCCAGTTCCCTAACCATCTCTGAGGCTCTTCTCTACACTCTTTCTGAAGAATAGATAGATGATAGATAGACAGACAGACAGACAGACAGACAGATAGATAGATAGATAGATAGATAGATAGATAGATAGATGGATGGATAGATAGATAGATGCCATTAAAACAAAATTCATGAAATTAAGACTTTACTTTTGTATTGTTGTATTCATTCCACATTCCTTCTTGATCCTATTTATTATTTTTCCACGTGCACATACATTCTCAATCTTGATTTTTAATATGACCTGAGAGCTAGAAACACAATATATATGTATGTTACATACATGCACAATCTATAGATATAAAAATAAGCATAAAATACAATAAAATGACATAACATTAATACAGGGATGATATTCACTTACCTTCGCTACCGGTTCACAAATGGGAGTGTGCATGCACAGAGCGTCAAAAACAGGATGCGATGTTGTCTGGGCAGGTGGGCAGAGCCTCCCACAGCCACCACTATTGGTTTACCCGAACCGGATAACTGCATTAATACTAGATGATAGATAGATAGATAGATAGATGATAGATAGATGCCATTAAAACAAAATTCATGAAATTAAGACTTTACTTTTGTATTGTTGTATTCATTCCACATTCCTTCTTGATCCTACTTATTATTTTTCCATGTACACATATACATTCTCAATCTTGATTTTTAACATGACCTGAGAGCTAGAAACACAATATACATGCACAATCTATAGATATAAAAATGAGCATAAAATACAATAAAATGACATAACATTAATACAGGGGTGATATTCACTTACCTTCGCTACCGGTTCACAAATGGGAGTGTGCATGCACAGAGCGTCAAAAACAGGATGTGATATTGTCCGGGCAGGTGGGCAGAGCCTCCCGCAGCCGCCACTATTGATTTACCCTAACCGGATAGAACCGGCTGAATAACACCACTGCATTAATACAAGTAACAGTGGCAGTTACCAAGGTTAGTATTCTTCTTCAGGCATACAAACTGCGGGACAAATAGAACAAATAGAAACACAAAGTTGAGCCACCTGAAAAGAGACAACAAAACAGCATGTATTTCAGGGTCTCCATACAGCCTTCCCTGTGTGGGCATAAGTGCTCATGTAGGGAGGTATTTTGCGCCCAACAGGACTGCATAAGTGGTGTGTTCAGTCCAATGAAATTTCATACCTGGAATATAGCAAGGCTTTGATGATGGTACATGCCCACTTGAAAAAAAAAAAGTCCACAGACAGTGGGATTAGATATCAGGTTTAGACTTATCCAGAAATTAAGATTCCAGATGTGTTGCTTAGGATAACTCCTGGCATTTGCAAATTGTAGAAGTTTTCTAAAGAAAGATCTACCTGAAGACTGGAATTTGATATTGGCTCTTTTTAGCCAAGTTGGTTTTAAAGGCTCTCTGGGAACCAGAGGGGCCAGAAATTAATGAGATAGTGGCAAGCTATTGCACCCTTGGAAACCAAAACATTTTTTATGCATTTCAGAACTGCAAAGATAAAAGTTCAGTTCTGATATTTCTTTCTACCCAACTTTCATTTCCATAAAGGAGAGTGTGCAGAAGCCTGCTGCATTCATAACAAGTTTTGCTTCTTTTCATTTGTATAGAAATACAAGACTGACATTCTTCCAATCTCAGTGGTGGTGGTGATATACATGTTAAACAACTCCATACATAATGCATGATGTACTCTCCCAGACTTTACTTTTTTTCAATTTACCTACAAGTATGACTTTTCATCATTTTCTTTTTTCTTGGACACTAAAATGTACAGCGTTCATTTGAATCCCACTCTTGGACATGCTGCGCTCCTTCCCAGCATCATATTCTCAGCTCAATTTCTTTCTTTTATCCTTTTATCACTTTTACTTTTAATCATTTCCTATCCATAGAAGGTTCTTCTTTAGCCCCCTTCATCACTTTCAAAGCAGTTAAAAAAAGTACTCCTCTTTTAATCTTAACTCCTCCTCCTTCTTACTTTCTTTGACCATGTTACTTTTTTTGACCATATTTTTGGCAATGATCTTTTTCAGTACATATATGCTGTGCAATATCTTCTCTCATTATCCCCCCAAATTGTTTTATGTTTTCCCCCCAATTCATAGTCTCTTTTACTCTGTAGAGGGAATCAGGAACAGCCTTGAAGAACAGAAGGAAGAGCCACTACCAAGGCAATGCTCAGATAACCAAATCATGGAGGCTGAAGCCAAACACCCTGATTCACTGGCCATTGTTTTGGGAGATCTAAACAAGGCAAACTTAAGGAAAGAACTACCAAAATACTTTCAGCATGTCAATTGTCCCACCAGAGGCAAGAATACTCTAGACCACTGCTACACAACACTAAAAGATGCCTATCGGTCTTTACCACGTGCAGCTGTAGGACACTCTGATCATTGCATGATTCACCTTGTACCTGCTTACAGGCAAAGACTTAAAGCCATAAAACCAATAATTAAATCAGTGAAAACCTGGACGGAGAAATCTGAATTAAAGCTACAGGCATGTTTTGACTGCACTGATTGGAATATTTTTAAAGATACCTCTGCAGACCTGGATGAACTCACAGATACTGTAACATCATATGTCAGCTTCTGTGAAGACCTATGTGTACCTACAAGGAACTTGCGAATACACAGTAATAACAAACCTTGGTTTACACCTAAACTTAAGCAGCTCCAAAGAGGAAGCCTACAGAAAAGGTGATAAAATGCTGTACAATCAGGCCAGAAATGCACTAACAAGGGAGATAAGAGCAGCAAAAAGAAGCTACTCTGAAAAGCTAAAGAATCAATTTTCAGCAAATGAACCAGCAAACATGTGGAAAACTCTTAAAAATATCACCGGCTATGGCAAACCTCCTTTCCAGGCTGAAGGTAATCAACAACTAGCAGATGACCTGAATGAGTTTTACTGCAGGTTTGAAAGGAAACTACAGCCACCTATCTCCACAACCCACATCTCAGGCACACCAACAACAGCCAAGCCTCCTACAACTGACCCCATTTCATTGGGTTCACAACCCCTAGTGATCACAGAAAAGGAAGTGCAGGACCTATTTCACAGACAAAAGCCAGGAAAAGCTCCAGGCCCAGACAAGATAATTCCTTCTTGCTTAAAAGTCTGTGCTGACCAATTGGCCCCCATCTTCACCCATATTTTCAATAAATCACTAGAGATGTGCTATGTTCCTTCTTGCTTCAAACGCCTACCATCATCCCAGTGCCAAGAAGCCCACCATCAAGGAACTGAATGACTACAGACCAGTTGTTCTAACATCTGTAGTCATGAAAACCTTTGAAAGGCTAGTGCTTTCCTACCTGAAAACCATCACGAATCCGCTCTTAGACCCCTTGCAATTTGCATACCGAGCAAATAGATCAACAGATGATGCTGTTAATATGGCTCTGCACTACATCCTACAACATCTTGAGTCTCCAAAGACCTATGCAAGGGTCCTTTTGTAGACTTTAGTTCAGCATTCAATACCATCATTCCAGACATTCTTCTAACTAAGCTAAACCAGCTACAGGTACCGGAACAGACTTGTAAGTGGATCACAAGCTTCCTAACAAACAGGAAGCAGCAGGTGAAGCTAAGCAAGATCACATCAAATAACTGTACAAATAGCACAGGCCCCAAGGCTGTGTGCTCTCCCACTTCTCTCTCTGTATACCAATGACTGCATCTCCAATGATCCATTTGTTAAGCTACTGAAGTTCGCAGATGACACAACAGTGATTGGTCTCATTCGAGACAATGACGAATCAGACATAGACGAGAGGTCGAACGACTAGCCTTGTGGTGCAACCAAAACAATCTGGAACTGAACACACTCAAAACCGTAGAAATGGTGGTAGACTTTAGGAAAAACCCTTCCATACTTCCACCTCTCACAATACTTGACAACACAGTATCAACAGTAGAAACCTTCAAATTTCTGGGTTCTATCATATCGCAAGATCTCAAATGGACAGCTAACATCAAAAACATCATTAAAAAAGGACAACAAAGAATGTTCTTTCTGCGCCAACTCAGTAAGCTCAAACTGCCCAAGGAGCTGCTGATCCAATTCTACAGAGGAATTATTGAGTCTGTCATTTGCACCTCTATAACTGTCTGGTTCGGTTCTGCAACCCAACAAGAAAAACACAGACTTCAGAGAATAAATAATTGCTACCAACTTGCCTTCCATTGAGGACCTGTATACTGCACGAATCAAGAAGAGGGCCGTGAAAATATTTGCAGATCCCTCGCATCCTGGACATAAACTGTTTCAACTCCTACCCTCAAAACGACGCTATAGAGCACTGCACACCAGAACAACTAGACACAAGAACAGTTTTTCCGAAGGCCATCACTCTGCTAAACAAATAATTCCCTCAACACTGTCAGACTATTTACTGAATCTGCACTACTATTAATTGTTTCATAGTTCCCATCACCAATCTCTTTCCACTTATGACTGTATGACTATAACTTGTTGCTGGCAATCCTATGATTTATATTGATATATTGATCATCAATTGTGTTGTAAATGTTATACCTTGATGAACGTATCTTTTCTTTTATGTACACTGAGAGCATATGCACCAAGACAAATTCCTTGTGTGTCCAATCACACTTGGCCAATAAAAATTCTATTCTATAAGCAGGACTTGATCCCAGGCCAAGAAACTTGAGAAAATATCTCAGTGAAGCTCCACCCTAGCTCACAGAAGAAAGCCAGTGTGGTCTAGTGCAGGGGTCGGCAACCTTAAACACTCAAAGAGCCACAAAAGTCCTAACTGGAAACCCCCATTCAATTCTGGAGCTGACCAGAAGTCCAGTTCCCCCATCATAGTCTCCTCCTAGCATGGCGTCCTTTTTCCTCTGCTGACTGGAAGTCCGGTTCCACCACCATAGAGTCTCCTCCTAGCACGGCATCCTTTTTCCTCTAGCTATCCTAACTGAAAGCCCTATCAGTTGTGGAGCCGACCAGCAACAGAGAGCCACAGCAGAGGGATGAAAGAGCCACATGTGGCTCCAGAGCCGTGGGTTGCTGACCCCTGGTCTAGTGGTTAAGCCACAAGTCTAGAAACTGAGAGACTGTGAGCTGTGGTCCCATCTTTGGTACAAAGCCATGTGGACAACTTTGGGCCAGTCACTCTCTCTCTCAGCTTTAAGGAGGAGACAAGGGCAAACCACTTCAGAACACCTTGCTGAGAGAACTGCAATTGTCAGAAGTCAAGACTGACTTGAAAGCAATGACAACAAAAAGTTCATAAAAAGATAAAGTAAGGGAGGGGAAAATATATTCAGACTTACAAGAATCTGTTACTGTAACTGTTACAACTGTTCAAGGAAGACACATTCCTTATCTACAGACAGAAATCTTGCCAAACTAAAGCAACTACTTGCATCGCTATTGATATACCTTGGGAATCAGTAGGGAGGAGTCTTCTTAATTCTCTTCCTTCCAATCAAACTTTCCATGCTTCATTGCCTTTTTGTTCTCTGGAATGCAACCCTTCCCTCCTGGGAATCCAGACTACATTCCACCACAGGAATGTCAGTCAATTATAGTGATTTGTGAAATTATGATTTCTCTCTCTTCACTTATTTTCCAATATTATAACAAAGGGTGTAGATAGTGATATGCGCTAGGAGAATTTAATTGATTTACTTCAGGAGCTCTATTCTGTCTCTCAGTCAAGAGTGATTTCAACTTGTTACAACTGAACGTTTCGTTAGAAAATGCTTTCCAGTTAGGTTTGAAGAGGAAATGAGAAGAAGGAAGTGAGGGGAAAAAAAGAAATCTTAGACAGAGGAAAAGAGATGAAGAAGAGAGTAAAGATATCTCCATGATTTTGGACTCTGGATCTATTGGCAGCTTGTTTCAGTCCCATTCACCATTGGAACTGGAATGAAACATATTTCTCCAGATACAATATATCCCTAGATAAATGGCCACTCCTTCCTTCCTTCCTTCCTTCCTTCCTTCCTTCCTTCCCTTCCTTCCTTCCTTCCTTCCTTCCTTCCTTCCTTGGTTCTCAGTACTTTCTCTAACCATATGGGTTCTGAAAAGATCAGTAAAATTGCAGGGAAGGGAAGGGAAGGGAAGGGAAAGGAAGGGAAGGGAAGGGAAGGGAAAGTGCCTAGATTTATTTCTTCCAATTCTGCTGGCGGATGCCTTTTCCCTGACAGCTTTTGACTACGTGTCTTCATGTTCAACTCTGAATTCCCTAATTTTAGGGAGTTTGTTTAATAAATCAGAAAATATGTCAGGAGAGGGGGGTTTCAGTATTGGAAATCATGCAGATCCTTTCATCATGCTCATCTGAGAAGATACTTCAAATGTTGCTATCTGTGTTAAGGATGTGAATTAGTTTGGACCTTATAGAGATCTTTTCTACAAGCTAATGTTTTACACAAACAAATCCTTGGCAGATGAGCAGAAAGATTGTTCTCAGTGTTTTAGGATTATTTATCTTTTCTCAGGCTTCATTTACAAATATAACATTGGAATGAAGTAAAAAAGTTTCCAAATAAAATGATGTTTATTTTTTCCTTAGTGGCCACCCACAATTTTTTTTAATTATGTAGAGATATCTCAATCAGTCCTCCAATCTCAGTAGGATGGTTTACTCAGATATGGTTTGAAAAATTACAAATGTGCTATCCATCTGGTTATTAGGATCTTCACATCTCTGCCTAGCTCTTTTAGGAAAAAAAGTATCAAAGTGACTCACTCTTTTGATGTTAGTACTACTATAATAAGGAAGAAAGTGATCCTTGGACAAGTTAGTGTGATCTTTTTTCTATGCTTAAATTGAAGCAAAAGATAATTTGCAGGAATGGACTGCAGCTATGCACACAATCATATAATAATAATAATAACAACAACAACAACAACAGCAGAGTTGGAAGGGACCTTGGAGGTCTTCTAGTCCAACCTCCTGCCCAGGCAGGAAACCCTACACCATTTCAGACAAATGGCTATCCAACATTTTCTTAAAAATTTCCAGTGTTGGAGGATTCACAACTTCTGCAGGCAAGTTGTTCTACTCATTAATCGTTCTGACTGTCAGGAAATTTCTCCTTAGTCCTAAATTACTTCCCTCCTTGATTAGTTTCCACCCACTGCTTCCTGTTCTGCCCTCAGGTGCTTTAGAGAATAATAGGAATGTGCATTTTCTACTACAGGTAGTCCTTGACTTACAACAATTCATTTAGTGACTGTTCAAACCTATGGCACTGAAAAAAAATGACTTATGACCATTTTTCACATTTGCGACCGTTGCAGCATCCCCATGACCATGTGATTTACATTCGGATGCTTGATAACTGACTCACATTTATGACCGTTGCAGTGTCCCGGAGTCATGTGATCCCCTTTGGCGACCTTCTGACAAGCAAGGTCAAAGAGGAAACCAGATTCACTTAACAACCATGTTACTAATTTAAGAACTGCAGTGATTCACTTAACAAATGTTAAGAGAGAAAAGTCGTAAAATGGAGCAAACTCACTTAACACATTTCTCACTTAACAACATAAATTTTGGGCTCAGTTGGGTTCATAAGTTGAATAGAATAGAATAGAATTTTATTGGCCAAGTGTGATTGGACACACAAGGAATTTGTCTTGGTGCATATGCTCTCAGTGTACATAAAAGAAAAGATACGTTCATCAAGGTACAACATTTACAACACAATTGATGATCAATATATCAATATAAATCATAAGGATTACCAGCAACAAGTTATAATCATACAGTCATAAGTGGAAAGAGATTGGTGATGGGAACTATGAAACGATTAATAGTAGTGCAGATTCAGTAAATAGTCTGACAGTGTTGAGGGAATTAATTGTTTAGCAGAGTGATGGCCTTCGGGAAAAAACTGTTCTTGTGTCTAGTTGTTCTGGTGTGCAGTGCTCTATAGCGTCGTTTTGAGGGTAGGAGTTGAAACAGTTTATGTCCAGGATGCGAGGGATCTGAAAATATTTTCACGGCCCTCTTCATGATTCGTGCAGTATACAGGTCCTCAATGGAAGGCAAGTTGGTAGCAATTATTTTTTCTGCAGTTCTAATTATCCTCTGAAGTCTGTGTTTTTCTTGTTGGGTTGCAGAACCGAACCAGAAGACTACCTGTATTAATAATATAAAGGAGTTTAAGAAGATTTCAAAAATTTGATTCTGACTCACTTTTATTTATTTATTTATTAATTAATTAATCATACTTTTATACCGCACCATCTCCCGTAGGACTCAGGGCGGTTCACAGGCATATTAAAAGACAATACAATAAATAAGGATTAAAAAACCAATTAAAACTAAATATTATCATAGCCAAATCACTAAAAACGATAAAAACCCATTAAAAAACCCTTAAAATTTAGTTAAAACATTTTATTCTTAGGCTAGTCCAGCGCGCTGAAATAAGAAAGTCTTCAGTTCACGTCTGAAGGTCCGGAGGTCGGTAATCGGAGGATTCGTTCCACAGGGCTGGTGCCGCCACAGAGAAGGCCCTCCCCCTGAGGGTCGCCAACCTACATTGTTTGGTCGACGGCACCCTGAGGAGGCCCATTCTGTGGGAGCGCACGGGTCGTTGGGAGGCAATCGGTGGCAGAAGGCGGTCTTGAAGGTATCCCGGTACCTTAATGAGGTTTTGTGCATGGACACCTAGTATATTATCCAGTCTGTTGGCCATAGTTACAGTGAACATATCTAGGCATAATTCTCAAAAAAGGGGAGTAATTACAAACATAATTTTACTGTTAGCATCTTATAGAACATGTTTCTTTTTCCACTCATGTTCATCTTTCTAAGACATGTTTTATATTGCCATGTTATCATGCTAGAATACACCTTTTGAACTTCATTTTGCTGATTATTTGCATGTACTGAAGGAATGTTTGGACAGATTTGCCACATATCCAAAATGTGATTTGTGCTACATTGCTCAAAGTCTCCATACATTTCCAATGTTTCACATGGCTGGAAGGGAAGCCTTAGATATCTAGAAGAAATTAAACCATAATTAATCAAGTAAAGGATAGCATTATTAGGCTTCAGGGATCATTATTGCCATCTGAAACAGGCATTGCCAGTCTCTGGAAAACCCTGCCATGTTGGTTTGCTCTTGGGTCCCTAATTTGAGACAAGAATTAAAAGAAAACACAGAAGAGGAACATCTGCCTCATTGTTTGCATTTAGGCAGATGAATGAAGTGGAACCCAAAGAGGAGAAACAGCAATAGATGTTGGCCAAAATAGCAGGATGGAAGTTGATCTACCAAAGCGATCTCACCAGAAACCTTATTAAACTTGATGCTCCTGTTTCCCAAGTGCCAAAATTAGATTAGCCTGGTTTTCATGACCATAAATCTATAAATATTTGGAAATGACCTTAAAGTCCTCCTCTGAACTGATTTGACCAAAGTGATAGGTCATAAAGCCTATTCAAGTCTCTTGCTCATTTTCAGGTGCATCTGCAGCTACTCTATCCCATTTTGAAGTCCTAGTGGATTTGTGCATAGTTGCACTTAACCTCCTCTCTTTCTCTGTATATACCTTTTATATATCACTAACTCATCTTTGACATCATAGAGATTTACAATAGAACCAAACAAATGAAACAACAAGGTCAATGTTCAAAGTACTGTATTTCCCCGAAAATAAGACCCTGTCTTATAATTTTCTGAATCCTGAAATAAGCGCTTGGCCTAATTGCCATGCACTCAAAAGCCCAATTGGGCTTATTATCAGGGGATGTCTTATTTGAGGAGAAACAGGGTATATAAACCACACACCAGGGGTGCTATACAGCAGGTTCTGACAGGTTCTGGAGAACCAGTAGCAGAAATTTTGAGTAGCTCAGAGAACTGGCAAATACCACCTCTGGCTGGCCTCAGAGTGGGGTGGGAATGGAGATTTTGTAATATCCTTCCCCCAGGAATGGGGTGGGAATGGGGATTTTGCAGTATCCTTCTCCTGCCATGTCCACCAAGCCACGCCCACTAAGCCACACCACACCCAAGCCAAACCCACAGAACCGGTAGTAAAAAAAATTGGATTTCACCACTGCCCCCCCCCACAGACACGAATCCCAATAAACAAATTAATAAATTCACCAATTTACTGATTCCAGATGGCATTCAATCAAACCCTAAATTCTCTCCAGAAAAACACAATATTCACTACCTTCTGGAATGCCATCACTGAAGGGGATTCCCTAACATTGGAAGGCTATGGGCTGTATGTATTTATCCATCCATTTCCAACATGAGAATAAGTTGCACTTGCCTTATTCTAAAGCCAAGTAAATGTACCACATTTAAGGCTGCCAACAATAAGATTTTTTTTCTCTTGCTATTATCATCAAATAAGTGATAGTGAGCATATTATCCCCTAATTTCAAGAAATATGAATAGGTTCGCAAGGAATGAGATAGGTATTCTGGAGAACAGACTTTTGGCTGTATTCTCAAGTAAGAACAAGCCAACACATGCATAAAACAGATGTAGTGCAAAAACAAATATATCCAGGAGATTTATATTTTTATCCCGTGGAAAAACATATGTTGTTTTTCCTTCCTCCTTCTTCAGTCCTGTTCCTTGGGCCTCATGTTTTTAGATGATTAGCCCAAGGAGAGCTAGTTAGTGATGTTTTATCTGGAGAGGGAGATCTGGTCAATGAACCTTTTTGACAAAAAATAAAAATAAAAAATCAAGGTACAATTATTCCAAACAAATAGAAAAAAAATAATTGTTGCTATATTTCCACATGACCCAGATTGCAATTATACATGACCCAGATTGCAATTATAACCTTGGGTGGTTCATTTCTTCAAATTCTGCACTGTGGACTTCTATTCACCGCTGAACTTGAAGCACTGCCAGTCTCCTATAGTTTCCGCCCACTGAATTCAATCCAGCAAGTTTGGCATGTTTTGGATTCTTTCAGTGGAACAATACTGTCTCTTGAATTTCTGGAAACATGACTTCTCGGTTTGCAGCACCTGTCTCCTGGAATGAGGTTCTCCATGAGATTCAGATGGCCTCCATCCTGTTGGTGTTTGAAAAGGTCCTGAAAACTTGACTTTTTGCCCAAGACCTTTAGTGAAGGTGATTGAAGGCCTCTTTAGGAGGCATGGATTTGTTTTTGCTTCTGTACAGTTGCCTTGTTCTTCTTTAATGTTATATTGTTTTAGTCTTTTTATTGTTGTTTGCTTGTGAACTGCCCAGAAACATTGAGAGTTGAGGCTATACACATTTAATTAACTAATTATAATCATAACACAAAGAATGAGCAGCGTAGTAGTCTAATGGTGAAGATGGTCACCTCCATTCAGATGGTTGAGAGTTCAATCCTAGGTAGTGGCAGATGTTTTTCTCCTAAGAGAAAAAGAAAAAATATCTGCTATGAACTCCACATGGTGTCAGGAAGGGCATCTGGCCAGTAACTTCTCAGCTCTATCCAGTCGCCCCAACTCTACACCGAATTGTAAAATGGGATTAATGCAAACATGTGCCAGAATAAACCAAACATATATTAGGGAAAGAGGCATCCAAAACGCATATGTGTGGGAACAATGTTGTAAAATGTGTATGTAGATGAATAAGTATATATGCTTCGGGGCATTGACCACTAAACATATGAGATTTTTCTAGCATTTTTTAAAAAGGCAGAATAATGCAGAAATATAGCACAGTGATTGAATTCCAGTGCAATGAACTCAGTATAGACTGATTTATGTTCCTCTAATGAAGGCATTTTGGCTCAATGTGCCTTTATAGAAGTGGGGGTTGAACTTTTCTTGCACAGCAGAATGTATATTTTTAGGCAATCAGGAATACTCATATTTGAAACATTTCATTAAGAAATGGTGGGGGAAAAAAGGAATCAGGAAAGTAGTAAATGCAAGAATGCAGGAAAGAATGCCAATGATTCCTCAGACATTTTTTTAAATGTTGCAATAGATATAGCCCCTTTATGAGGGTGATGGGCAGTTAGAAATACAACCTGCTAAATATAGTCTGCTAAAATAAATTGCAAAATATAATTTTAGAATAGAATAGAATAGAATAGAATAGAATTTTATTGGCCAAGTGTGATTGGACACACAAGGAATTTGTCTTGGTGCATATGCTCTCAGTGTACATAAAAGAAAAGATACGTTCATCAAGGTACAACATTTACAACACAATTGATGATCAATATATCAATATAAATCATAAGGATTGCCAGCAACAAGTTATAGTCATACAGTCATAAGTGGAAAGAGATTGGTGATGGGAACTATGAAACGATTAATAGTAGTGCAGATTCAGTAAATAGTCTGACAGTGTTGAGGGAATTATTTGTTTAGCAGAGTGATGGCCTTCGGGAAAAAACTGTTCTTGTGTCTAGTTGTTCTGGTGTGCAGTGCTCTATAGCGTCGTTTGAGGGTAGGAGTTGAAACAGTTTATGTCCAGGATGGGAGGGATCTGCAAATATTTTCATGGCCCTCTTCTTGATTCGTGCAGTATACAGGTCCTCAATGGAAGGCAAGTTGGTAGCAATTATTTTTCTGCAGTTCTAATTATCCTCTGAAGTCTGTGTTTTCTTGTTGGGTTGCAGAACCGAACCAGACAGTTATAGAGGTGCAAATGACAGACTCAATAATTCCTCTGTAGAATTGGATCAGCAGCTCCTTGGGCAGTTTGAGCTTACTGAGTTGGCGCAGAAAGAACATTCTTTGTTGTCCTTTTTAATGATGTTGTTGATGTTAGCTGTCCATTTGAGATCTTATATGATAGAACCCAGAAATTTGAAGGTTTCTACTGTTGATACTGTGTTGTCAAGTATTGTGAGAGGTGGAAGTATGGAAGGGTTTTTCCTAAAGTCTACCACCATTTCTACGGTTTTGAGTGTGTTCAGTTCCAGATTGTTTTGGTTGCACCACAAGGCTAGTCGTTCGACCTCTCGTCTATATGCGGATTCGTCATTGTCTCGAATGAGACCAATCACTGTTGTGTCATCTGCGAACTTCAGTAGCTTAACAAATGGATCATTGGAGATGCAGTCATTGCTATACAGAGAAGAGAAGTGGGAGAGCACATAGCCTTGGGGGGGGCCTGTGCTAATTGTACAGGTATTTGATGTGATCTTGCTTAGCTTCACCTGCTGCTTCCTGTTTGTTAGGAAGCTTGTGATCCACTTACAAGTCTGTTCCGGTACCTGTAGCTGGTTTAGCTTAGTTAGAAGAATGTCTGGAATGATGGTATTGAATGCTGAACTAAAGTCTACAAAAAGGACCCTTGCATAGGCCTTTGGAGACGCAAGATGTTGTAGGATGTAGTGCAGAGCCATATTAACAGCATCATCTGTTGATCTGTTTGCTCGGTATGCAAATTGCAAGGGGTCTAACAGCGGATCCGTGATGGATTTCAGGTAGGAAAGCACTAGCCTTTCAAAGGTTTTCATGACTACAGATGTTAGAGCAACTGGTCTGTAGTCATTCAGTTCCTTGATGGTGGGCTTCTTCGGCACTGGGATGATGGTAGAGCGTTTGAAGCAAGAAGGAACATAGCACATCTCTAGTGATTTATTGAAAATATGGGTGAAGATGGGGGCCAATTGGTCAGCACAGACTTTTAAGCAAGAAGGAGTTATCTTGTCTGGGCCTGGAGGTCCTGCACTTCCTTTTCTGTGATCACTAGGGGTTGTGAACCCAATGAAATGGGGTCAGTTGTAGGAGGCTTGGCTGTTGTTGGTGTGTCTGAGATGGGTGTTGTGGAGATAGGTGGCTGTAGTTTCCTTTCAAACCTGCAGTAAAACTCATTCAGGTCATCTGCCAGTTGTTGATTACCTTCAGCCTGGGAAGGAGGTTTGCCATAGCCGGTGATATTTTTAAGAGTTTTCCACATGTTTGCTGGTTCATTTGCTGAAAATTGATTCTTTAGCTTTTCAGAGTAGCTTCTTTTGCTGCTCTTATCTCCTTGTTAGTGCATTTCTGGCCTGATTGTACAGCATTTTATCACCTTTTCTGTAGGCTTCCTCTTTGGAATGTCGAGCTGCTTAAGTTTAGGTGTAAACCAAGGTTTGTTATTACTGTGTATTCGCAAGTTCCTTGTAGGTACACATAGGTCTTCACAGAAGCTGACATATGATGTTACAGTATCTGTGAGTTCATCCAGGTCTGCAGAGGTATCTTTAAAATATTCCAATCAGTGCAGTCAAAACATGCCTGTAGCTTTAATTCTGATTCCTCCGTCCAGGTTTTCACTGATTTAATTATTGGTTTTATGGCTTTAAGTCTTTGCCTGTAAGCAGGTACAAGGTGAATCATGCAATGATCAGAGTGTCCTACAGCTGCACGTGGTAAAGACCGATAGGCATCTTTTAGTGTTGTGTAGCAGTGGTCTAGAGTATTCTTGCCTCTGGTGGGACAATTGACATGCTGAAAGTATTTTGGTAGTTCTTTCCTTAAGTTTGCCTTGTTTAGATCTCCCAAAACAATGGCCAGTGAATCAGGGTGTTTGGCTTCAGCCTCCATGATTTGGTCAGCTAGAGTTCGTAATGCCTCGTTTACACAGGCTTGTGGTGGGACATAAACAGCAATTAGAAGAAATGAGGAAAATTCACGAGGCGAATAGTAAGGTTTGCAGTTGATAATTAGAGTCTCTAAATTGTTGTCACAGAATTTGTAAATTATGTTAAAATCTTGACACCAGGTTGAATTAATATATAGGCATAAGCCTCCTCCTTTCTTTTTACCAGATGTTTCTGGAATCCTGTCTGACCGTTCAATTTGAAATCCTGGAATGTTCAGGCTGCTATTTTCAATTGATTCATTTTAGCTTAAAAGATATGCATAAACATGAACGATCTGTCATGACACAGATACAAATCCATATGTTAAGAAAAGTTACATATTCACATCACATAATTTGCATACAAAATTTGAAGCAGTTTTCTTTCCACCCCCACAAGCAAATTAATTGATTGCATACAATAATCCCTAATATGCACACAATGTGCCTATTCCCACAAACGCAAACTTTTACATGCACTGTTTTAATCGTGAACACATTGTGCTTTGGCAGATTTCACTGAATAGCTACCAAGAGCAGATCTCTTTGCAATCTCTGTCTCTCTTTTTTCTTTTTCTTTTTCTTTTTCGATATTTATCTCAGATGATGGGAATATGACTAGGTGGCTCAAGTGGCTGAGACACTGAGCTTGTCGATCAGGAAGGCCGGCAGTTCGGCGGTTCAAATCCCTAGTACAGGTCTCCTGCGTGAGCAGGGGGTTGGACTAGATGACCTCCAAGGTCCCTTCCAACTCTGTTACTGTAAAATGTCCAAGAGACGTCTTACCAAGATGGAACAAAGTGGATCCCTTGGTGCTCTCTGAGTTTGGTTGCTTACTTGCAGACATTTAATTACCTGACTAGGTAACATCATTAGAGCTAGTGAGTGTGGGGTTTGCTATCTGTTTACTGTATATACCCGTGATGGCGAACCTATGGCACACATGCCCAAAGAGGCACCCAGCATGCACTGCCTTGCTTGTTTGTGTTTTGGGTTTCTGGAATGCATGTGCGCACGATGATTAGCTGTCCTTCGTGTGTGTGGCAGTGCCGAAAACTGGTGTGTGCATGCACGCTGCCCAGTTGATTGTTGGGTACTGCATGCGTGCCAGAATCCGGAAGTTCAGCTTTTCCAGAGCGTGATCCCTTCCCGCACGTGGCAGTACTGAAAACTGGCCTGCACATGCATGCTGGCCAGCTGATCGCTAGAACCCAGAAGTTTGGCTTTTCTGGAGCGTGGCCCTGACGAGCATGTGCATGCAGGCGCTCAATGTTTCCACACAACCTTTTCAGCACTCGGTGCCGAAAAGGTTCGCCATCACTGGTATATATAGTAGTTTGCCCTGCAAGTTCCTTGATTAGGGTATTGTTTTCTGTTTGATAGTTTATGTGCTATTAATCCCTGCTTACACGGGTGTCAGCTGCTGGAGAGGGTGTGTTCTGTTTTTCCCCCCCTTCTTAGCTTTTTTAAAAATCTCTTCTGAATGACGTGTAAAGGTGGTTATGCTCTATGTGACTACTGATGTCTGATTAGTGTGAATACCAAGCTTTCAGGAAAACCCTAGCGTTTTTCTATTTAGCCTGGCCTAGGATGCTCAGTTTCCCAACTGAAATTATGGTTGACTCTGTCCGTGTATTGTGAGATGAGTTTTCATCATTGTCTTCTGACTGCTAGTTGGAGCTCATGGGTGTGCTGTGCTAGTCCTCTGGCTGGCTGTCCTACGAGGTTGCTGTGATAGTCTTGACACTACATGTTGTAGATGGCTTCTGTTTCTTCTTCCAGCTGTGCAGTTTATTGAAATTTCTATCTGACATTGGTGGACAAAGTATGCTATCGGATGCATTTGTGCAGATAGAAAAGTTGTTCCTTGGTAGAGAGGTGACTACATGTAAAATTCTCCCACTTATGTGCTTTCTGAAGCATTTGATGCCCATATGTGGTTTTGGCTTAATGATCTGATTCCACAGTTCAACCCTGAGTTACACATATTCTCTTCCATGGAACAAAGTGTTTCTTCAGGTATCAGAAACAGGAGGAGAACATTGCAGGGTTAATATCCAATCATGAAGCCCAATCTCAGTTAGTAATACGTGCCTTGAGTGAGTAGGCCGATGTTCATTCTTTTTTAGACAGATGTATTACCTCTTTTAACCAAATTGAGCTCAGGGATTCTCTGTGCAGAATTGAACGACTAGCTGTCATGGCATTTTGCCACTGCTATTGCCTGGAGCAAAGAGTGAAAAGGAGATGCTTTTAAAAAAGTTGCCAGAAATATTTAACCAGGCAAGACACCAAGTGTCTCTGTTTATTTAAGACAAAACCTTGCCCAAGGCAAAATCTGTCCTGGATTTGGAGCCAGATTATGCTGAGGAGCCAACATTAGACATCATGTAGATGTAAAGAGGAATGGGCATCAGCATACAGCAGGAAAATCTCCACTGGCTTTGCAAAGCAGTGAGTTGTGGGGATAGCCGTACTAATTGTGGCTTTCCATACATATATGCAAATACAGGCTGTTTGGTTTTGGATGGATACAGGAAGAGGAACTGACTGTGGTATGTTTCCTCTCTGAAATATCTGAAGCTGAGTATACATTTTTTATGGAGCATGAAGTGTAAAGGCCATGAGATGTACAATTTCCTGCTTCATGGGAAGTGGAGGAAGAAGATGTCCTTCCACTCATATTTCCTTGGCTTCTGCCTCTAAAGTTACCCTAAAACAGACGTGGGTTTCAGCAGGTTCTGACCAGTTCTGGAGAACCGGTAGTGGAAATTTTGAGTAGTTTGGAGAACCGGTAGTAAAAATTCCACCCCCATCTATTCTCTGCCTCCCAAGTCCCAGCTAATCGGGAGGAAATGGGGATTTTGCAGTAACCTTCCCCTGGATTGGGGAGGGCATGAAGATTTTATAGTATCCTTCCCCTGCCACACCCACCAAGCCATGCCACGCCCACCAAGCCATACCCACAGAACCTGTAGTAAAATTTTTTGAAACCCACCACTGCCCTAAAATGCAAATAATTGTCCTGGGAAACCTCTCTGAAATACCTAGAAGTATACAAGGTCAAATAGAGAGTAGATCTGTGCCCAATTCTTATGTTAGCTCCTTCCTATGTGAATATGGGATTCACATAGGAATCTATGTGATGGAAAGAAATCTATGCATCCATTACATAGGACAGTAGCTTTCCTTTTTTTATGTAGTTTAGCTCAATTAATATTCATATATTCCCAGAGTAAATTAGCACAGGATGAGTTCATAAGGAAGTTATTGTCAGGTACAATGGGATGTAAAAGAAATATGAATGCAGTGCAAGATAAATGCATAGAGTTGTTTTTCAAGGGAACAGAAAGTGCATGATTAAAACGGGAGGAGGGGGAATTTTCATAATCATAGTCTGGTTCTTATCAAGAAATAACTTTCTCTCTTCCAGATTTCCTTTCAGCTCTATGTCTGTGAATCACAATTCTTCTTGATTAATTATGTAAGCTGGATAAGAAGATATCCAGTGGATTCCTCAGCAAAGACTGTAGCCAGTGGATTCAGCAAGACTTGCTTGCATTGAAGATGAATCCAAATGGAGAATTCCTCAATGTCAATTTAGTACCTTTCCATTTGAGGAGAGCACCATATGAAGTTGTAGGATATTGGATATTCTGTTTTCCTGAGTCTTTGCATACCGTTGAAACAAGTTTATTCATTGTTTTAAAATGTTTAAAAGTTATTTTCCTATCAGAATCTGCAATCAGAATTTTCTTTCCATGAGAAGAAGTATTTTTCAAAGAGGGACCAGAATCCATTATTCAACAAACCAGATCTGATCTGGTTTGTTGAATAATGTTTCTGCTTGGGAAATAAATGGAAGACCTTCGTGTTACAGAGGCCTTGGGTCACAACTGAGATTGGGCTAAAGACATGGTGACTGAGTCAAACTCAAGTGCCTGCTACTGAATGGACATGTAAATGTAGTTTTATTGAGAAGAATATGGAGGTTATTCCCTCGGTTTCCAATTCCCTTGGATCCATTTGTAGTGACCACAAGAAAACTCAATTCCTTCAGTCTACTCATGAGGAACAATTCTTCTAGGGCAGTGAAGGCTAAGCTTTTTTTTCCTCGGGTGCCAAAAGCATGCGCATGCACGCTGTTGCACAAACATGCGTGCCCACACCCATAATGCAATGCCCCTCCCCCCTGCATATGCATACGCGATCCCCCATCCATGACCCCCTTGTGCATGTGCATGCGACCCTCACTCCCCCCCGCACATGCACACATGATCCCCCCTTTTGGCCTCACATCCCAAAACAGCACGGGGGTGGGGGAATCCTCACCTCCCAAAATGGCTGGGAGGGGAAATAAAGCCTCACCTCCCAAAACAGTGCTGGGAGGGTACTCTCCAGAGATCTGGGAAGGAATGGGCAGCAGAAAGTGAGGAGAAAGGTAGCCCCTACCACCACATGCACACTTGTCTCCTGCTTGCAGGGCAGAGACCCGAAAATCAGCTGGCCAGCGCTCGCTCAAGCATGCACGGTGGAGCTGACCTGAGGGATGGCTCCTGTGCCCACAGAGAGGGCTTCACGTTCCACCTGTGGCATGCGTGTCATAGGTTCGCCATCACAGTTCCAGGCACAAATGGATGGTTTCCCGATCTCTTCTTTTCTCCAGACAGATTTCTGTCATCCAGAAACTGGCTCCTGGCTGCCAGTTCTATGCTGTCCTTGTTTGCAGTGCTGCATGCAGAGACATCTAACCTAACATGAGTTCTCAGTTGAAAGCCTGAGCTTTTTGAGATCAGCCAATATTGCCTGTATACGACTGCTCAGCTGGCCTGGGTTATACCACATTCCAATAATTAACAGTGGATTCCTCAGCAAAGACTGTAGCCAGTGGATTCCTCAGCAAAGACTGTAGCCAGTGGATTCCTCAGCAAAGACTGTAGCCAGTGGATTCCTCAGCAAAGACTGTAGCCAGTGGATTCCTCAGCAAAGACTGTAGCCAGTGGATTCCTCAGCAAAGACTGTAGCCAGTGGATTCCTCAGCAAAGACTGTAGCCAGTGGATTCCTCAGCAAAGACTGTAGCCAGTGGATTCCTCAGCAAAGACTGTAGCCAGTGGATTCCTCAGCAAAGACTGTAGCCAGTGGATTCCTCAGCAAAGACTGTAGCCAGTGGATTCCTCAGCAAAGACTGTAGCCAGTGGATTCCTCAGCAAAGACTGTAGCCAGTGGATTCCTCAGCAAAGACTGTAGCCAGTGGATTCCTCAGCAAAGACTGTAGCCAGTGGATTCCTCAGCAAAGACTGTAGCCAGTGGATTCCTCAGCAAAGACTGTAGCCAGTGGATTCCTCAGCAAAGACTGTAGCCAGTGGATTCCTCAGCAAAGACTGTAGCCAGTGGATTCCTCAGCAAAGACTGTAGCCAGTGGATTCAGCAAGACTTGCTTGCATTGAAGATGAATCCAAATGGAGAATTCCTTAATGTCAATTTAGTACCTTTCCATTTGAGGAGAGCACCATATGAAGTTGTAGGATATTGGATATTCTGTTTTCCTGAGTCTTTGCATACCGTTGAAACAAGTTTATTCATTGTTTTAAAATGTTTAAAAGTTATTTTCCTATCAGAATCTGCAATCAGAATTTTCTTTCCATGAGAAGAAGTATTTTTCAAAGAGGGACCAGAATCCATTATTCAACAAACCAGATCTGATCTGGTTTGTTGAATAATGTTTCTGCTTGGGAAATAAATGGAAGACCTTCGTGTTACAGAGGCTTTGGGTCACAACTGAGATTGGGCTAAAGACATGGTGACTGAGTCAAACTCAAGTGCCTGCTACTGAATGGACATGTAAATGTAGTTTTATTGAGAAGAATATGGAGGTTATTCCCTCGGTTTCCAATTCCCTTGGATCCATTTGTACTGACCACAAGAAAACTCAATTCCTTCAGTCTACTCATGAGGAACAATTCTTCTAGGGCACTGTTGCACAAACATGCGTGCCCACACCCATAATGCAATGCCCTCCCTGCATATGCATCGCGATCCCCATCCATGACCCCTTGTGCATGTGCATGCGACCCTCACTCCCCGCACATGCACACTTGTCTCCCGCTTGCAGGGCAGAGACCCGAAAATCAGCTGGCCAGCGGGAAGCACTCAAGCATGCACAGTGGAGCTGACCTGAGGGATGGCTCCTGTGCCCACAGAGAGGGCTCCACGTTCCACCTGTGGCATGCGTGTCATAGGTTCGCCATCACAGTTCCAGGCACAAATGGATGGTTTCCCGATCTCTTCTTTTCTCCAGACAGATTTCTGTCATCCAGAAACTGGCTCCTGGCTGCCTGTTCTATGCTGTCCTTGTTTGCAGTGCTGCATGCAGAGACATCTAACCTGACATGAGTTCTCAGTTGAAAGCCTGAGCTTTTTGAGATCAGCCAATATTGCCTGTATACGACTGCTCAGCTGGCCTGGGTTATACCACATTCCAATAATTAACATTGGAACCCTCTATTAAGAAGGAAACAGTAGAAGCACAGCTTCCTTTGTAATCTGAAGGCTATGAGCATGAGGTAGAATGTTTTAGTGGACTCCAGGGATTGTCCTAAATTGAGCTTTGATTCTATATTTTTAACTGTGGTTTTAATTTGTATATTGTACTGTTTTAATCTGGCTGTAAGCCGCCCTGAGTCTTCGGAGAAGGGTGGGGTATAAATGTAAAAAAAAAAAAAATGTCGGCTGGCGGCCCCCAGGGGAAGGGCCTTCTCTGTTGGAGCACCTACCCTCTGGAATGAACTTCCCCCTGGTTTGCATCAATTACCTGACCTTCGGACCTTTCACCATGAATTGAAAACGTACTTGTTTATCCAAGCGGGACTGGCTTAATTTTTTAAATTTTTCAAATTTTAATAATTTTAATTGGGGTATTTTATTTATGGGTCAAATTTGACGGTTTTAATTTTCGGCCATTTATAGAATAGGTTATTTTAACTGTGGTTTTAATTTGTATATTGTACTGTTTTAATCTGGCTGTACACCGCCCTGAGTCCTTCGGGAGAAGGGCGGTATAAAAATCTAAATAATAAATAAATAATAAATAAATCTAAGGAACCATCTCACCCTAATGGGACTGACCTATTCTCTACCTTTGGTGAGAGAAGGGGCATACTGTGGACCCATCAATAAAGGGATTTGGTTTAGTGAAGTCCAGGAAAAGAGCTTTCTCTGCCATGGTGCCTGTCCTTTGGAACATCTTCTCCCTGAGATGAGATCCACTCCAGGGGTTGGTTCTACTTACCTTTACTACCGGTTCGCATCGTGCCTGCATGTGTGCATGCGCAAAAGCTTCTGGGCATGTGCAGAAGAGTTTTGATGACATTTGGGTCAGTGGGCGGAGCCTCCCGCCAGTTTTACTACCAGTTCTATAGAACCGGTCTGAACTGAGGGCAACCCACCACTGATCTGCTCCCACCCTTCCATAAGGGCCTGAAGATCTGGCTCTGCCAGTTGGATTGGGACCCCATCATGCTGGAAGTGGCTGGTGGATTAAGAAAATCTTGCAACAAACAAATATCAAGCTTTTTCCATCTGAGCAGAAAGAACACTGTCCAAACAATAGAGGAACAAAAGATCAATTCCTAATGGACAAGATAATTTTGGAGAACTGCAAAAGAATGAAAAGCAACTTGAATGTAGCTTAGATTAATTTTCAGTTTCAATCAGAATAGAGCTGGAAGAAACCTTGGAGGTTTTCTAGTCCAATCCACTGTTCAAGCAGGAGACCCTATACCATTTCAGATAGGTGGCTGTCCAGTCTTTTCTTAAAAACCTCCAATGATGAAGCATCACCTACAACTTCTGCAGGCAAGCTGTTCCACTGGTTAATTGTCCTTGCTGTTAGGAAGTTTCTCCTTAATTCCAGGTTGCTCCTCTCCTTGATTAGTTTCCATCCATTGTTTCTTTTCTTGCCCTCTGCTGTTTTAGAAAATAAGCTGAATCCCCGCCCCTCCTCTTTGTGGCAGCCCCTCAAATACTGGAATACTGCTATTTACAAGAATTGCAGATTGCCTCGCAAATAGAGAATATACCTGCCTCTTTATTAATACTCCCACTTGAGTCAGATCTGGCTTATAATGACACAGGTAGGAAGTTTATTTTTCCTGTCTGCTTGCTGGTAAAAGTTTTGTTCCTAGTATCTTGTCTTGCCTTCTGGTGCTTTGTAAAATAAGTTGACCCCCTCTTCTTTGTGGCAGCCCCTCAAATATTGGAATACTGCTTGCAAACCCCCAAAATGCAATGCACGTGTGGCCCCTGAACATGCGGCCCACCCCCTGTGCATTCATGTGCGGGCCCCCACATGTGCCCCCCCATATACACACATGCCCCCATACATGCATCCCACCCCTCGCACATGCGTGGCAGAGACCCGAAGACCAGCTGGCTGGCGGGAGGCACGTGAGCATGCTCTGTGGAGCTGAGCTGGGGTGATGGCTTGTGTGCCCACAGAGAAGGCGCTGCATGCTACCTCTGGCATGTATGCCATTGGTTTGCCATCACTGATATATACAGTATCCAATCCTCATGTCTAGGAACAAAGAATAGGTTTGTTTGTTTTTTGCTTTTAGGATAATGAATAAACATCCACAAAACACATCCGTGTGTGTCCATAAATAAGAATCAAGCTGCTAGAAATCTGATGGACTCTGAAAGAAATGAAAAATCATCACTTGTCCAGGTTTTTCAAAATTGACAAAGCTTTTCTGTCCAAGGAGGTGGCCAAGAAATAAGAGAAATAAATTGTATCCATGAAGAAGTGAAGCTATCTATTTGTCACAGTGCTTGTCCTAAGTAAGAGCATTTCCCTGGAGTTCTACATGGCCTGACCTTGTTGGCCTTTGAAAGGCTCTGAAGACCTGACTGTCCTTCCAGGTTTGGGGTTTGGGAGGTTAAGTAGTTGATTGATTTGTCAGGTCCCAGAGCTTGAAGTGAAAGCAGAATGGTTTTAGACCTCACACATATTGTCTGTGTATTGTTATTTTATACTCTCTTCTGCTTTTAATTGTATGATTACCGAGTAAAGTTATTACTATGGAATTAGTTGCTACATTTAAAACACCCAAACATGCAGTTTAAACACGCAAACAAACAAAATAAAATAACTATTTTTTAAAATAAATCATGAGATTTTCTGTATTAGATGGGAAAAGCATTACATTGGCATTTGAACCTAAAAAATGAATGCTCAGTAAGGGTGACCTTGATTCTATGTAGTGACAGAAAACCAAGCCAAATCAAATTAAGTAGGTATGATTTATGCTCCCTTGGAAGCACAAAAGGCAAAGAGTTGTAGCTGACCATTAGAAAAACAATCACTATTCCCCAATGAATTAATTCCTGGGTGACTTGTTTAATTGTTGGGGGGGCAATAAGTTGACTTTGTAAAAATATACAAATAGAATGAGACTATTGCCTTATACACTGTAAGCCGCCCTGAGTCTTCGGAGAAGGGCGGGGTATAAATGTAAACAAAAATAAAAAATAAAAAAAATAGGGCCAATTCAGGGGTGAAATGCTCCTGGTTCGCACCGGCTCTCCCGATTAGGTAGCAATGGCAGCTGCTGGTTTGGAGGACCGGTAGCAAAAAATCCCTGGCCCCGCCCCCCCTGCCTCCATCAGCAGAGGTTTTTTTTTAACTTTTAAAAGTTTTTCTTCAGCCGAAAACATCTTTAAAAGTAAAAAAAAAAACCTCTGATGATTGCAGGGCTGAGCAGGGATCATCAGAACACTTTAAAAGTTTTTTTTAAAAAAACCCTCTTCAGCCGAAGGAGAAAAAAAGGAAAGGGGGGGGGCTTTAAAAGGCTCCTCTGGCCATCCCAGCTGAGTTCCTCATCACCAGAACCTTAAAAAACATGTTTTCTACATGTTAAAACAATTATTTTAAGAGGTTCTGGGCTGCTATAAGGGAACTTCAGCTGAGATTGTCAGAGGAGCTAACTTTAAAACTTTTTTCCCTCTGGCGATCCCAGAGAAGTTTCCTGATCCTAGCAGGCTTTTAAACTCACTTTTTAACAGCCCCCACTTACAAGAGCCCCCACCCATGCCCAGCCAATTTCCCCTCCTCACTTACCTATAATTACTGCTCTTTTGGGCTAGCAACACTATGCTTTCTTCAGCTACTGAAGAAAAAAAAAAGTTTGCTTTGACTTCCTGCTTTGCTGGCTGAGGAACTCTGGGATTTGAAGTCCACACTAAAATAAAATAAAATAATAAAATAAAATATTTGTGCATCTTTCTGAGATTTGGTGTGTTCCTGTAGTGTTTCACTCTAACTATACAAACACACAAAATCTCACAAAGCTGTATGTGGCATTTTGTGTGTGTGTGAGTCAGTTGTGTTGTGTTGTGTGTGTGTAAAATGTGAAAGTGTGAGGTTCCTGCTTGTTGCAGGGGCCATTTTGGGTGAAGTGCAGCTGCTTTTACATTGTGTGTGAGTCAGTTACATTGTTGTGTTGTGTGTGTGTAAAGTGTGAAAGTTGGTTTTTGGTATCTCTTATTGTTTTGTATACTTCGTTAATTATTTTTATTATTTATTGTTATTGGCCCAGTCATCTGACCACCAAGCCACGCCCACCAATTAAGCCACGCCCACAGAACCGGTAGGGAAAATTTTTAGATTTTACCCCTGGGCCAATTGAATAGTGTAGAAATGTGCCTGAGCTTCATAATCAGCTAAACTGCGTGGGTGATAATATGCAGCCGGCTGATTGCATTACATCCACCACTTTCATCTTGAGACTGACTTGAACCTGCAAAGCTCATGATCAGCTGACTTTTTTTTTCTTCCCCAGCCTGTTCCAACCTTTGTAATCTCTTGCTTGATGCACGAATGCTTTTTCATGGCAGAGAGCAAACAATCTTTTTTGCTTTATTCTGTTTCATTTGATCATCTGGGTCAGTGGCTTGAGACAAGGGTGAAGGGACTTATTCATTGCTTCCCTCACCGATTTTCAGAACTGCTCTCCCAAAGCTGTTGCTAACTATAAAGAAGGATGCTTCGTATATGTTTCCTGATTTCCTTCCACAGCTCAGAGCAACCCGAAGGGATTGAAGTCAGACAAAAAACACAAGCAAAGCAAATATCTGGATCTCTTCATCCCCTTTATTATAGTTATTAATGCTGTTTTATTAAAAGAAACTTAATAGCCTGGGAGATTTATTCCCACATTTCTATCATAATATGTACTTTGGCCATTAAGGTTTGTGTAAATGTTCCCCCTCCCCCAAAATTGACACTAGTACACTTTTTCCTCAGGCCACCAATAACCATCGGACACAGGGGTGCTATTCAGCAAGTTCTGACAGGTTCTGGAGAACCGGTAGTGGAAATTTTGAGTAGTTCGGAGAACCGGCAAATGCCACCTCTGGCTGGCCCCAGAGTGGGATGGGAATGGAGATTTTGCAATATCCTACCCTCAGAAGTGGGAAGGGAATGGGGATTTTGCCGTATCCTTCCCTTGCAATGGGGTGGAACTGGAGATTTTGCAGTATTCTTCCCCTGCCATGCCCACCAATCCACAGCATGCCCAAACAAGCCACGCCCACAGAACCGGTAGTAAAAAAATTTGAATTCCACCACTGATCGGACAGAGTATGATACCTCCAAAGCTTTACTGGTTACTCTAAACAACTTCAGCCCCATTATATCTCTTTAAAATATCTTGTTCCTTTGACAGCTAAAAATCCCCAGAAGTGAAACTTTCCTGGGATAGTTTTCTTCTTTGTTCTTCTATCCTGAGCTTCCAGCAGATGAAGTCAACCACAGTGACTAATGCATTTATAGGCTGTGTTACAGCTTATGCCAACCACATTTGCTTTTGTCTTCACTGACTTCAGCTTCAGCTGACTCATGCAAACCTCTCCTTCGGTCACAGCTGGAGAAATTTGTTTCTCCAGCTTTTATTTCCTAAATCATGATAGTTATAGAAATGAAGCTATCCTCTGAAGTTTGTACTTTTCCAAATTTTGTGATGCAGTTCTCAGTATTAAAAATGTGCAAAAAAATAATAATTAGGAAGATGAATGAACCAAAATAAAACTATTTACGACGTAAAAGTTACGACCTTTAAAGCGCTCCATGGCTTAGGGCCTGGGTACTTACGGGACCGCCTGCTGTTACCACATGCCTCCCACCGACCCGTACGCTCTCACAGAGAGGGACTTCTCAGGGTGCCGTCCGCCAAGCAATGTTTGGCCCCAGAAGGTCCTTCTCTGTGGGGGCTCCCACACTCTGGAACGAGCTTCCCCCTGGTTTACGCCAAATACCTGACCTTCGGACCTTTCGCCGCGAACTGAAGACATATCTTTTCATTTGCGCGGGGCTGGCTTAAATTTTATTGATTTTAAATTTTCTATCACTAATTTTTAAAATGGGGTTTTAGTTTTTATATATTTTTAAAGTTTCAGGCCAATTATAATAAGTTTTTTAAATTTGCATTTTAAACTGTATATTGTATTGTTTGTTTTTACTTTGCCTGTACACCGCCCTGAGTCCTTCGCGAGAAGGGCGGTATAAAAATCAAATAAATAAATAAATAAATAAATATTAATCAACTTTGGGGACTACTGATTGTAATAAAGGCATCCATTAGGAAAAAAGGCTATATAAAGGAAGCATACATCATGATTTATAGGAAAATATACAGGAAAAAGTATGGAAATTTTCCATGCAGGCATTTTAAACTATTTAACAAACTGAGGCAACACAGAACGAGAAGAATTTAACACTGAGAATGTGAGAAATGAAGGAAACCTTAAATGGACAATAAAGATAAAGGTGTCCCTGCAGGTTTTATTATGCCAACTTTAGGGGCGATGCTTATTTTTGTTCCTGTTAGCCACTAAACCATTGCTGTCTGGAGATGATTCCTTGGTCATATGGCCAGCATGACATCATGCCACAGGGCAAAGCTTATGGTGAAACATGGAACACTGTTACCTTCCCACCAAAGTGGTTCCTATTTATCTACTTGCATTTTTATCTGCTTTTGAACTGCTAGGTTGACAGGAGCTGAGACAAGTGACAGGAGCTCCCTCTGTCACATAGTAGTACGACTCGCACTGCTGGAACATAGAATTTCTCTGGTGTGTAGTAAGCTGATGAGCCACCATGCCTATCAAAATGGACAGAATCACTTATTTACAGTAGTAGTCAAAATTGTAGAAACCTTTTGGGAAAAGTGTATTTTTGAGGTTTGATGGTTGATAACACTACTTTTTTTTGGAGTTTCAAGATAATCATATTCCATTGGTGGAATGGCTGGGGAATAGCCCAGACCTTAACCCACCTGAAAATCTATGGAGCCAACTAAAGAAACTTGTTAGTCAGAAGTGACCCAGCAATAAAACCCAATTAAGGAAGCAATCATTCAACCTTGGTTTCACATTATAACAGCTGCAGAACTAAAAGACTTGGTTCACTCCATAGGAAGATGTTGTAAGGCCATAATTCATGCTAAAGGTTACCTAACTAAGTATTAACTGACGTGATAATTTTTGTATATCTCATTTTTTTCTATGGTGATAATTTTTCTACATGTTTCACTTTTCTTCTTTATACTATAACTGCTATTCTAATAGCAAATCCCTCATAAAAGTTATTGCATTACATTCTTGATTAAATTATTTTTCCATTGAGATATAATTTTATGGTACTACTCCAAAAAAAGTGGTGTTATTAGCTAGTTTTAGGAAATACACTTTTCCCAAAAGGTTTCCACAATTTTGGCCACTACTGCGTCTACTGAATAAACAGCAGAACCATTAGGAGAATCATTATATTGCATGCCACTAGTAGTTACTTAATCTGTAGGCCTCTCTATGATCACTGGTAGCCTCTTCTAACCAATCAATAAAATACAGCAGCTTGTAGAAACATATACTGCACAGTTCTATACAGTAACCCAGAGGAAGTAGCTAATTTCTTTGCCTAATTTTTTTTAAAGCAGCAACCACATGATAAACTCCAGATTGTGATGAAAACTTATAATTAATGGTATCAAATATTCTTTAAAAACTCATAAGAAAAAACAATGACTAATTCCTTTCTTAATCTTCACTTCTGGGAAGAAGTAAACAATGTCTTTCTCTTCTTAATTTTTTGTCTGTGTCCACATCAGGGATGAAATGCTCCTGATTCTGACTGGATCTCGCGATCCGGTAGCAATCATGGCCTGTGGTTACGTGATCCGGTAGCGATCGCCAAAACACCGATGACCCCCGCTGCCCGGGTATCATTACTTCCTGGTTTTAACCAGGAAGTAATGTGTTTTTTTCCTTCTGCACATGTGCAGAAGGTTTTGCACATGCGCAGAAGGTCTGTACGCATGGCGTGTGGATTTCCAAGCCGGTAAGGAAGGTAAGTAGATTTCACCCCTGGTCCACATTGCAAATTTGTCAGCCCTCAAATTCTTGGACCTGGTTTCTTTAGAAGCAAATTGTATGCTAAATCAAACATATACTTTCTTAATTTTGGTTCACACATTTTTTTTACCATACTCCAAGTTATGATAGATACCAGCTGCAATTGGGCAAAATGGTTTTAGTAATCCTCCCATCATGAGTGGGTCCCCCTTCCTTCTTGCTAGTGGATGAGCCCTTCCAGAACTATCCAGAGAGACAATGGATGGGAAACTAATAAATTCTGCTACTTCATATCTTCACTCTGAAAATTCAGAAATGGTAAATGAATTAGCACATCATAAGGAGGAGGAGGTATGTCAAGGCTGGGAAACACCATGAGTCAACAAAAGGGCTCTCCAACCACAGATGCTGTCTTATGCTTCTAAGATTTGTTTTTTCAAAATCATGAAAAAGGAACTATTGAAAAATCACATGGCATTGGTTCACCTTCTGGGTGGATCTCCCAAATCTGGGGCGTTACTTCCATAATAAAAAATAAAATCGAAAACAGGAAGTGACATTAATAACAGTATTACTATGTCTCCCAGAATTCTTCACCCCATTTGTGGGCAGGAAAAGATGCAGACAACTTCATTGCATTTCAAGGAGCAGATGAAATAAATAGGTCATGGTTTCTCAGAGGTGGAAGTTGCTAGCATTAATAGCGTTATCAAAATCTCTCTATCCACATATAGGTACTTATACCAGGAGTGCTATTCAGCAGGTTTTGACAGATTCTCGAGAATTGGTAGCAGAAATTTTGAGTAGTTTGGAGAGTTGGCAAATTTTCATTGGCTGGTCCCAGAGTGGGGTGGGAATAAAGATTTTGCAATATCCTGCAAAATGATATAGAGGGAGCTCCACATAGCTCCCATATAACACCACTCCTGCGCAGACTGCACTGGCTGCCTGTGGTCTCTCGGGTGCACTTTAAGGTTTTGGTTACTACCTTCAAAACGCTCCATAGCTTAGGGCCTGGGTACTTACAGGACCGCCTACTGTTACCTCATGCCTCCCACCGACCCGTACGCTCACACAGAGAGGGACTTCTCAGGGTGCCATCCGCCAAACAATGTCGGCTGGCGGCCCCCAGGGGAAGATCCTTCTCTGTGGGGGCTCCTACCCTCTGGAACAAACTTCCCCCTGGTTTACGCCAAATATCTGACTTTCGGACCTTTCGCCGCGAATTGAAAACATATTTATTTATTCGCGCAGGGCTGGCTTAAATTTTGTTGTATTTTAAATTTATATTTTATATTTCTAAATTTTATATGAATTTTAAGGGGTTTTTAGAATTTTAAATGTTTTAAAGTTTCAGCCAAATTGTATAATAAGTTTTTAAATTTTGTTTTAACTGTATATTGTATTGTTTTTGGATTTTTATTCTGGCTGTACACCGCCCTGAGTCCTTCGGGAGAAGGGCGGTATAGAAATCTAATAAATAATAATAATAATCATCATCATCATCATCATCATCATCATCATCATCATCATCCTTTCTCCAGGAGTGGGCAGGTAATGGGGATTTTGCAGTATCCTTCCCCTGGAGTAGATGGGGATGGAGATTTTGCTGTATCCTTCCCCTGCAGTGGGGTGGGAATGGAAATTTTGCAGTATCCTTCCCCCTGCCATGCCTACCAAGCCTCGCCCACAAGCCACACCCACAGAACCATTAGTAAAAAAAATTGAATTCCACCACTGTCTTACACGCGTGCATACAAACAGCCACTTCAGATTGCTGCATTCATTTCTCATCCTCCGCAATGCCCTTAAATCTTCTGGGAAAACACTGAAGTTACAAAAGGAATTCTAGGATGTGTGCAGCCAATCTTCAGAAATGCCTTTCTTTTGAGAAAGACCAGACTAAGAAAAACAGAGAAGAGGATATTATAAACCTCTTTCCAAAAAAAATGCCTTTTTCAAAGATATCACCAAGAACAATGAGGAGGAAGATTTCACCACAAAATATTCAGGAAAAAAGAATGAATCCCTGATGAATTGGAGTATTGGATCGTATACAGTTGAAAAGTAGGGCAAATATACAATCCCTCCTCCAAGTCTTCCAGGGTTGACGAAAACTGTCCCTTTTGGAGAGTCTGCAGTTTAAATGACCCGAGTTAATATTGTGTGTAAGATTCTCTTTCTGTCTTGAATGTTTTAAATTCCCACAGTGGCATTATAAGGCCCCAGGGCGAAAAGAACCACAACAGCCAAAACACCTTCACAAAAAGGGTGCTTGCCAGAAATAAATGGCAGAAAAAAGAGAAGCTCTGCAATGTGTCAATAATTGCTTTGTCACTTCTCCATCAGTGGTGGGTTTCAGATTTTTTACTACTGGTTCTGTGGGTGTGGCTTGGTGGGTGTGGCATGGCTAGGTGGGCATGGCTTGGTGGGCATGGCAGGGGAAGGATGTAAAATCTCCATTCCCACCCCACTCCAGGGGAAGGTTACTGCAAAATCCCCATTTCCTTCCGATCAGCTGGGACTTGAGAGGCAGAGAATAGATAGGGCAGGCCAGTCTGAATTTTTACTACCGGTTCTCCGAACTATTCAAAATTTCCCCTACCAGTTCTCTAGAACTGGTCAGAACCTGCTGAAACCCACCTCTGTTCTCCATTATATATTGTCAAGCATGTTTCTTCTCCTCTCCTCTCCCCTCCTCTCCTCCTCCTCCCCCCTTCCCCTTCCCCTCATCTCTCAAATGGTTATTTGCTGTTCTCTAAAACAAAGGATTAGGGAGTACATCTTATCTAATGAATTACATTCCAATTCAAGTAATCCTTCTTTCACACACTGTAATACTTAGTGTCCATGTATTGTGCTCGGAATGTACAGTAGTTTCTTCCACTTGGGGAGAATTGGATACTTCCTTGATCATCCTCAAATTGGTTTGTTGTTCTGGCTTGTCCCAATTGAGCCAGAGAATCTTGTGACATGCCTGTGCTGCAGATACAAACTCTGTTTTAATGGACAATGGGGAAGCAATGGGTTGCATTTTGCTTGCTGAACTAATAGTTCAACAGGAACACATCTTGTCTCTCTGATTTTTGTGAATTTTACTAGAAGTAGACTTAACTCCACATTAATGAGGCTTCTCTAAGTGTTAAACTGCGCATTACTGAGCACCACTCCATTCCCTAATGTACAATGCAATCTTACAGAGATTTTCATATCTAAGGTGATCTTTTTATCTATTTTGCCAAGTAAATATAGGTAGATGAAGTTTGTAAATTGCTCTTGCCTTCATTGCTTTACCTGTTGCTTTTATATTGGATTGAATCTGGACTCTGGATTTCAGTCCATTGTAACAGGTTTGCCTGGTCTTCCTTTCGTAGGACAATTCATTTGCAATGCAAAGCATCCAGATAAAACATTTTCTTTCCTTTCTCTTGGATTTACAAGCAGATTCTTGACTGAGAACAGCATCTTTTTTTCTCAGAATTATGCTGATTATAGCCCTGCAAGCACTTTTTATAACACATTTTATATCTGCTTCTTTAATTACTATTGCATGTATCATAGTTTGGTAACTTATAGATCATGAATTAAACTGAAAGTAATGCGTATGCAACAGGGGTGAAATGTAAAATTTGTTACTATCAGTTCTGTGGGTGTGGCTTGGTAGTGTGACTGGGTGGGCGTGGCCAACTTTTTTTTTTAACTTTTAAAAGCATTTTTTCTACAACCTCTTCTGCCTTGCTTCTGAGGATCTTTTCTTATCCAGCTGGATAAACCTTCTCATATTTTTTTTAAAGAATAGAATTCTTTATTGACCAAGTGTGATTGGACACACAAGGAATTTGTCTTGGTACATACGCTCTCAACATACATAAAAGATACATTCGTCAAGAATCATAAGGTACAACACTTGATAGTCATCAGGAAACTGTCAATATAAATCTTAAGGATACCAGCAACAAGATTACAGTCATAAGTGGGAGGAGATGGGTGATAGGAACGATGAGAAGATTAATAGTAATGCAGACTTAGTGAACAGTTTGATAGTGTTGAGGGAATTATTTGTTTAGCAGAGTGATGGCCTTCGGGAAAAAAATGTCCTTGTGTCTAGTTGTTCTGATGTGCAGTGCTCTATAGCATCGTTTTGAGGGTAGGAGTTGGAACAGCTTGAATGATCAGAGGGATAAATTTTAGTCCTTCCAGTTTTTCCATAAGATGAATGTTTCCAGACTACACCTAGTTGCTATTGCTGCAGAAAAAAAGTAAATACTGAAATCAGCACAAAAAGTGGCTCTGGCCCTGATTGACATAAAGAAACTATTTTAAGTAATAAAGATGAGTGAAACTATCAACCCAGAGTCCTCCATATCAATCCATATACTTAAGGTAATGAAGAATATTGGTTGGACTAGAGTGCCATCATCAGCAGAAGTTACAAATACTTTGAGAGTACATTTTGGTTGTCATTCTATGTCTTCTTGACAGAGAGGAAATTCAGTTAGAAATAAACATCATGGTCAGCTTAATTAAATATGCTGTTAATGACTTGATTCAATCATTAAATAAGGAATGTCCACCTTTTTCCAGATCAGGTAAGGCCAGAAAGAGGCATTAAGAAAATCTCAAGACAAAAATTAAATTTGACTCAATTTTATTTATATTTAATTTTTTTGTGAATAACAATGGTAATGATTGTTCTCCTCAGAGACAAAGGAGATTGTTCCCCTTTTGTCACATAAGTTTGCTGATTGTTACATGCGAAATTTTCAGAAGCCACACCTGAAATCTCAAATACTAAAATTATATACTAAAATAATATTCTTCAAAAAGTTTTATCAAAACTTCCATCCAGCTGAAATACCAGCAATCTTCATTCACTGTATTTATTTCAAGGAAGAGAGTCCTTGATTAATGAAAAGCCCAACTCCCTTTATTATATACTTTTCAGAATCACTTGGATAATGATATGATATATGATATGATATGATATGATATGATATGATATGATATATATATATATATATATATATATATATATATATATATATATATATATATATATATATATTCGTAGGTCATATTCGGATATTTTCCCGAGTAAAGTTGAGAGCATCTTAACCTTACACCAAAACCCGGGATGCTGAATCACAGCCATCTGCTCAAGACATCATATCACAGAACTCCAGAGGCCAAAATACCAAAGCTCAGGAACAAAAGACTAGGACCACACCCACACAGAATGCTATGAAACAGCCGACCAATCTGCAAACACCCACTCCATTTACCAATCAAGATGCAACCACACAGCCAACCAACCCGCTCACAGCAACACTCCCCACCTCCCCACCAGTATTTATAGAGAGACAGCAGCTCCAACCATGTTTTGCTCACACAAGCACGAAGCCGAAAGCACCAGCCTGAAGATGATGAGTGAAACTATCAACCCAGAGTCCTCCATATCAATCCATATACTTAAGGTAATGAAGAATATTGGTTGGACTAGAGTGCCATCATCAGCAGAAGTTACAAATACTTTGAGAGTACATTTTGGTTGTAATTCTATGTCTCCTTGACAGAGAGAAAATTCAGTTAGAAATAAACATCATGGTCAGCTTAATTAAATATGCTGTTAATGACTTGATTCGATCATTAAATAAGGAATGTCCACCTTTTTCCAGATCAGGTAAGGCCAAAAAGAGGCATTAAGAAAATCTCAAGACAAAAATTAAATTTGACTCAATTTTATTTATATTTAATTTTTTTGTGAATAACAATGGTAATGATTGTTCTCCTCAGAGACAAAGGAGATTGTTCCCCTTTTGTCACATAAGTTTTCTGATTGTTACATGCGCAATTTTCAGAAGCCACACCTGAAATCTCAAATACTAAAATTATATACTAAAATAATATTCTTCAAAAAGTTTTATCAAAACTTCCATCCAGCTGAAATACCAGCAATCTTCATTCACTGTATTTATTTCAAGGAAGAGAGTCCTTGATTAATGAAAAGCCCAACTCCCTTTATTATATACTTTTCAGAATCACTTGGATAATGATATGATATGATATATGATATGATATGATATGATATGATATGATATGATATGTATGTGTATATATATATATATATATATATTCGTAGGTCATATTCGGATCTTTTCCCGAGTAAAGTTGAGAGTATCTTAACCTTACACCAAAACCCGGGATGCTGAATCACAGCCATCTGCTCAAGACATCATATCACAGAACTCCAGAGACCAAAATACCAAAGCTCAGGAACAAAAGACTAGGACCACACCCACACAGGATGCTATGAAACAGCTGACCAATCTGCAAATACCCACTCCATTTACCAATCAAGATGCAACCACACAGCCAACCAACCCGCTCACAGCAACACTCCCCACCTCCCCACCAGTATTTATAGAGAGACAGCAGCTCCAACCATGTTTTGCTCACACAAGCACGAAGCCGAAAGCACCAGCCTGAAGATGATGAGTAAGACCTCATTGAAACGTCTCCAAGATTCTCTCAACCTTACATGGGAAAAGACCCAAATATGCCAAGCCCTATATCAACTCAGAAAACATATATTTATTTATTTATTTATTTATTTATTTATTTATTTATTTATTGTCTGTTTATCTCCAACATCTTTTTTGGGGGGAGGGGGAAAGAAAAACTTAGTCTTCTATGTCAGGGGTCTCCTGCTAGCTGAGGGACTCTGGGAGTTGAAGTCCACAAGTCTTAAAGGGACCAAGGTTGGAGACCTCTGTTCTATGTAAATACAGTAACTGTCTTTAGATTTTCACCAATACATTATAAAAAAGAACTACAGGTAAAGTTTTTATACATTTCAAAATATTACTTTTTTTGTATCGAAGTTAACTGTATTTTGTCAGTTATTGGCTCTCTAGGAGCAATACTGATATTTTGCCTCCATCAGAAAACTCAACATTTACCTGCAACTTTGGCTAAATTTGTAGACACATACTTACTTTTCAATCTATTGTTATTCTCCTTTAAATGTGTTTTTTGCAGGCATTTATCAGATACACTTTGCTTACAGCTGGGAACACTGGTGGATACTGTAACTTTGCACAAGATCTCAGAACGACTGCTGTGTAATCCAGCTGTGGTATCTCTTTGTCTTCTGTTTTACATCATCTGACATTATTTGCATAATATGCTTGAGGGTTTTGTGTGGGAATTGTAGCAAACAATAATTCATCCTTCACTTGCCAAACTGTAGGAAAACTACTATATTTTATAGAAAAGACTGAACTGAAAAACCAGACTCCGCTTACTGCGACTGAAAAATATCATAACCCAACCATCATTCTATACTAAAATGGAAAAACAGTGATTTAATTCTCCCCAAAAATGGGTGAACTGACTGTTGGGTGACACAACCACAATTAGTCACTGACATTTTTTCCTACATAAGATAGAACCATTGTGGTTTGTGAATGTCTTGCTAAGGATATACATAATTGCAGTGAATGGTAAGTATGTGTTTCAGGACAACTACTATGGTCTAGTGACTAGAGGGTCATGTTTGGACCAGACAAAACAAATCACATCCCACTGTCTGTTGGGATGACACAAGATAAATTTATGACAGGATTCCTCTATTATCTTTCGTGGTTTTGGCTTCCTTTCTTATATACAACATTCTGTTTTATGAATGATGTCTCATAAATCACAGTTTGATAAACTTAGCCAGTTTTATTTGGTTAAACATGGATAAGCAAACCATGGCTCAGTGTGTTGTGAAAATTCAGTAATGATTACTGTCAGGCTCCAAAAACCAAGAAGGATGTGCTGAGTTCTCCTAAATAATTTCTTTTATTTTTCCTTATCTATAGACAGAAATCTTGCCAAACTAAAGCAGACTATTTGCACCATTAAGCATATACTCCGAGAACACCTCTAGGGTGGAGCTGTTTTAAGTTCCTCTCAGCCAAACTATCTAAACATTGCTGTCTTTTGCTCCTCTGGAATGCTCTCCATCCCTCCTGGGAATCCAGACTACATTCCACCACAGTTGTTCAACAACACATACAGCATAGCATTCTATTAAGAAAATTTTTAAAAAAGGAAAAATCACATTTGTCAGCCTTGAAAGCTGGAAACCAGATGCAGTAGCTATTTCACAGAGGCATTGATCTAAAACTTATTTCACAATCATTCCTGTAAATTGAAAACTGCATATATTTTCAGCCCTCATGATTACATTAGACTTAATGGAATAATATTTGTTTTTGTTTGTGTGTGTGTGCATGTGTGTGTGTGTATGTTTGATTTCTATAGCTGCCCGTCTCAGCAAAAACTCTGAAAGGCTCACAATTCAAAGACTTATATTATGATTAAAATCTTAAAAAATTTAAAACAATTATTTATTTATTTATTATTTATTTATTGAATTTTTATACCGCCCTTCTCCCGAAGGACTCAGAGTGGTGTACAGCCGGAGATAAAATACAAAATATGTACAACTAAAACAAATTAAAACATATCAAAATTACAAAAACGGCTAATAATTAAAATTAAATTTAAAATATTTAAGAATATTAATAAAACCCCAATTTAAAATCAAACTATTATGCCAGTCCCGCTTGAATAAATAAGTATGTTTTTAGCTCACGACGGAAGGTCCGAAGATCAGGCACTTGACGAGGCCAGGGGGAGTTCATTCCAGAGCGACGATGCTCCAACAGAGAAGCCCCTCCCCCTGGGGCCCGCCAGCCGACACTGTTTGGCGGACGGCACCCTGAGGAGACCCTCTCTATGAGAGCGTACGGGTCGATGGGAGGCATAGGGTAGCAGCAGGCGGTCTCGCAAGTACCCGGGTCCTAAGCCATGGAGCGCTTTAAAGGTAGTAACCAAAATCTTGAAGCGCACCCGAAAGACCACAGGAAGCCAGTGCAGACTACGGAGCAGTGGTTTTACATGGGAGCCACGAGCGGCTCCCATTACTACTGCAGCCGCATTCTGGACTAACTGCAGCCTCCGGTGCACCTCAAGGCAGCCCCATGTAGAGAGCATTGCAGTAATCCAACCGAGACGTAACCAGAGCGTGAGTGACTGTGCATAAGGCATCCCGTCAAGGAAGGACGAACTGGCGGACCAAGCGAACTTGGTAAAGGCCCTCCTGGAGACGGCCGCCAGATGTTCATCAAAGGACAGCCGCCCATCCAGGAGGATGCCCAAGTTGCGAACCACCTCCTTTGGGGCCACTAACTGCTCAACAGTCAGCTGCGGATGCAGCTGACTGTACCGGGTGCCGGCATCCACAGCCACTCCGTCTTGGAGGGATTGAGCTTGAGTCTGTTTCTCCCCATCCAGACCCGCACAGCTTCCAGGCACCGGGACAGCACTGACCGCTTCGCTGGGGTGGTCCGGGTGGAAAGTACAGCTGAGTATCATCAGCGACAGATGATAACTCACCCGAAACCACTGATGACCTCACCCAGCAGCTTCATATAGATGTTGAACAGGGTAGGTGAGAGAATCGACCCTGAGGCACCCCACAAGTGAGGCGCCGCGACGACCTCTGCCCCCTGTCAACACTGCTGCGTCCGGTCAGAGAGATAGGAGGAGAACCACCGATAAACGGTGCCTCCCACTCCCAATCCCTCCAACCGGCGCAGCAAGATACCATGGTCGATGGTATCAAAAGCCGCTGAGAGATCTAATAGGACCAAGGCAGAGGAACAACCCCTGTCCCTGGCCCTCCAGAGGTCATCCACCAACGCGACCAAAGCCGTCTCCGTGCTGTAACCGGGTCGGAAGCCGGACTGGAACGGGTCTAGATAGACAGTTTCCTCCAGGTGCCGGGGGAGCTGCCACGCAACCACACTCTCTACAACCTTCGCCACAAAGCGAAGGTTGGAGACTGGATGGTAATTTCCCAAAATAGCTGGGTCCAGGGAAGGCTTCTTCAGGAGAGGTCTCACCACCGCCTCTTTCAAAGTGGCGGGGAAAACCCCTTCAACCAAAGAAGCGTTTATAATCCCCTGGAGCCAGCCTCGTGTCACTTCCTGAGCAGCCAGCACTAGCCAGGAAGGACACGGGTCCAGTAAACATGTGGTTGCATGCAACCTCCCCAGCAAACAGTAAAAACCATTAAAACAATAAAAAAACATTACAACATCTAATTCGAGTACCTCCAAAGCAAGACATCTGGTTTGTTAACGATATAGTCAGGAGGCAGTATGAAAAATGAAATCTTTAGTCAATATAGTGTCTAATACTGTCCAGTTGCGCTATTTCATTTGAATTGGATTCCTTTGCCATAGAATCAGAAGTTGCCAAATAATATCTCCCAATGTGCAAGATGGTGTCAAATGGGGAGGGCAACAGGAAGGATAAAAGCAGCACTACACTATTGCCATATAAACTCTTCTTCTTCCAAACATAATGACCAGTGGGAGGTGTAGTTGCCTGGGAAGACACAAGCTCCTCATCAATCTCTTTTTCATAAAGATGCCCTCACAATTATAATATAGATGTTGCCCTTTACTAAGCAAGAGCGAATTGCTGAGATGGAAGATAGTTCCACTGTAAAGGATTGATTTTTGCCACAAGGAATGTGAGCACCCCACTTATTTGTGGCTTCTTTAGCAATTTATTTATTTATGAAATTTCTATGCTGCCCATCTCACTGATGCAGCGATTCTGGTTGGCTCATAACATAATAAAAAGTTAAAAGTGCTTAAAAGCCATTACAATTAGAAAAAATTGAATAGCAATAGCACTTAGACTTATTTACCACTTTACAGCCCTCTCTAAGTGGATTACAGAATCAGCATATTGTCCTCAACAATCTGGGTCCTCATTTTACTTACCTCGGAAGGATGCAAGGCTAAGTTAACCTTGAGCCTGGTTAGATTCAAACTGCCAAATTGCAGGCAGCCAGCAGTCAGCAGAAGTAGCCTGCAGTACTGCATTCTAACCACTGCACCACCATGGATTTTAGAGAACACAGAAATTTAAAACTAAAAACCTAGAGCAGTGGTTCTCAATCTTTATAGTGCTGCGACCCCTTTAATACAATTCCCCACGATGTGGCGACCCCAACCATAAAATTATTTTCATTTTGAATTTATTGCGCCTGAAGCCGTATTGGCTAGTGATCTGAACTGCTTGCAATTGCCTTGAGGACAGATGCATTAAAGCAGAGACTCCTCCCCTATTAAGTTTATCGCACCTGAAGCCAGATTAGGCTAGCGATTGGGAGTGATTGCAGCTGGCTTGAGAGGGAGACATCAGAGCAAAGATTTCTCTCTTTTTTAATTCATCGCGCCTGAAGCCGAATTCGGCTAGCGATTTGAAGAGCCTGCAGCTGGCTTGTGGAGTTAACCATTGGAGCACGATTCTTCGACTCGCAAGTATAGTGCCCATATTTCCGATGGTCTTAGGCGACCCCTAGCAAATCGTCATTCGACCTCCAATGGGGTCCCGACCCACAGGTTGAGAACCGCTGACCTAGAGGAAGAGAAACCTAGGGATGAGAAACATCTCTACTCCATCAGCCAACCCCAACATAGCAGGATACTGTTGGGTTCTCAAGCCACACAGCAAAGCCAAGTTTTTAGGCCCTTCTCAAAAGCCAGGAGTGTGGGGGCAGACCTCACCTTCATTGGGAGAATATGCCAGAGGGTGGGGCCACGTCAGGAAAGGCTCTTCTCCTGAACTCCACCAGCTGAAATTCTTTGGCTGACACCATCAAAAGTAGGCCCTTTCTGCTGGAAAGAGTGGGACAGATTAGTTCCAACAGAGTGAGATAGTTCCTCAGATAGACCCAGGCTATAAAGGGCTTCAAAGGTTCAGGGGTGAAATCCAGCAGGTTCTGACAGGTTCTGGTGAACCTGTAGCAGAAATTTTGAGCAGTTCGGAGAACCGGTAGTGGAAATTTTGAGTAGTTCGGAGAGCCAGCAAATACTACCTTTGGCTAGCCCCAGAGTGGGGTGGGAATGGAGATTTTGCAATGTCCTTCCCCTGCCACACCCACCAAGCCACACCCACCAAGCCACACCATGCCCACCATGCCATGCCCACAGAACCAGTAGTAAAAAAAATTGGATTTCACCACTGGTAAAGACCCACACCTTGTAATTGGACCTAGAAGCAAACTGGCAGTCGATGCAGCTCACATAACAGCAGTGTCACATGTGCCGCCCATGGGGCCTCCAAAATTGTCTGTGCCACTGCACTTGTAGCTTTCAAATATTCTTCAACTGGGAGGGAACAGTTCCATAATATATAGTACTTGTATTATCTCTGTATAAGAACAAACTATATTAAAATGCACTGTGGATTGGTTACTCCAATCTTGGATTCTGCTGCATATTTTCCAATATTTTGCTGCACAAAATATTCCATTACTTTAGCAACAGTTAATAAACTAGTAAAAGGAAAGCAGGTTCACAACACCCATGGAATTATTGGATTTATTTCAAAGGCAACTTTCAAAATGTTTGGCTACAATGACTAGATGGAAACTTTGGCCTCCTATTTTATACCTGCCTAACTCTTAAGTTTCACCATATTTAAAAACTCAAAGTACTTTTGAAAGAACTAGATTTTTAATTCTCCATTTGTATCTGTGTGTGTTTGCATGTTTTAAATGTAAGATTTTATAACTGAAGCTAAGCTTTAAATAATATAATGCCAATAGACAGACAGACAGGAAGGACTGAAATTATTTACTGTATCATCATAGGATTTCCCAAACAAGTTCCTAAATCTAAAATCCAAGGAAGTTTTTAACAACCATAGCCCATTATATTTCAAATCCTACCTCTTAGATTTGTTGCTCTTAGGAAAAATCTCCTTTGCTTCCATTAATTTCTCTTCCATTTTAAGTCAGGATTTTGAGCTAACTCTTCTGTTTAACTTTCCATTTAATTCTTGGCTCTTTTTGAAGTTGTCCCTCTTGTGTCTGTGGAACTGTTTCTTCTAATTTCCATTAGATTGGAAATATTCCTACATCCTTGATTTCTTTGGATACAATGTTTATCTCCTTTTTAATAATATTTTTATATTGCCAAGCAAAGCACAGCATTCTTTCTACGCTGCTATTTCATCCTGCCTGTCCAAAAACATGTTGTGAAGTTCAGCAGTGCTGGTGCATTTTGATAAATGGCATCAGAGCAGTCAGGAGAGATGGAGATCTATCTTAGAATCAATTGGGCCCAGAGAGAAATGAGATTCTTTAAATGTCAGTCCATGAGGCACAAGAATAAGGTTAAAAATGAGCTCTAACTTAGAAGTAATGCATTTAATGCCTTTTCGAGCCTCTTTGTCTTCTTCAGTTTTGTTTTATTTGCCATCAATAGAGCAGAAGGCAAGTCTGAATAGAGAAGTAAGACACAGAATGCATATATTTACAGATGAAACTTTTATTTCTCTTTCAATTGGCCAGTCTTCCTAATATACCAAACTTCGCAGATTTTTTGAAAAGCTACTTTGTTTTGATGAAGCAAAAAAATCAGAAAAAGCCATGGTTAGAATGTAGTACTGCAAGTTAAGTCTGATGACTGCCAGCAGTTTGATCCTGACCATCTCAGCCTTCCATCCTTCTGAGGTTGGTAAAATGAGGACTTATTGGGGGCAATAGGCTGACTCTGTAAACCATTTACAGAGGGCTTTAAAGCACTTTTGTGACCCAGGCCCAAGTAGGTAGTAATAAACTTAGTCCATGAAAAAACAAAGTTTATTCAAACAGCTGGGAATTACTTCATTCCCAGCGTCATTCAACTCAAAGTAAAACAAATGCCTCCCAACACAAATTCCTCAGTTATCTCACAAACCTTAGTTCAAATAGGCAAACTGCCAAAGGCCCTTACTTGAAAATGTCCAGAAGCCACAAAAACAAAGACACCAAGCAGAGGACGCAGCTACAACGTTGTTTTCCGGCAAACCTGAAATATTGGTGCTGGTCTGTTTTAAGCCTTATGGGAGGGGCCAATCATCTCTTGGCCCTACTCCTGAGTTGTCTTCTCTGCTTGAGCTGCTCTTGCTTTCTGGCAGCTCTTCTCATGCGTGCATTAGGAACAGTCTCCTCCTGTTCCTCTGCCTCACTACTATCAGTCTCTGGAGGCTCTGGAGTCCGCACTTCACTTTCCGATGGCCCTGGCCTCACCTAAGCCTCATCGCTGTCCGAGTCCGTTGCCAGCTCTGTAGGCTGCTAACGGATACAACAAGCACAAGGAAGCGGTATATACATCTAAGTGCTATTGCTACCATGACCAGTAGATAATTTGCTCTTCAAAACTGACTTTTCTGTACATCTGGATCACATCAACTCCTCCTTAGTGCTGCTCTGTATTGAGACAGACTAATATGCTTCTGCAAAATGAAGTGGGATTTAGCAGGAAGAAATGTAAAGTTCTGCCTCTGATTCAGAAAAAAAAAAGTAATACATAAGTTAGGATGCTGAAGAACATTTTTCACATTAGTATATGTGAAAAGCGTATGGATGTCCTTATCAACCACAAATTAAACCTGAACCAGAGTGTGAATCTAGTGCTACAAAGAACCGAACACTATATTGGGTATATTAACAGGGGAAAATAGTCCAGATCATAGTAATGTTCCACTGTACACTTCCCTGATCAAATTCCATTTGGAGTAGTATACAATATCAAATTCTGAGCACTGCAGTTAAAAATATAGTGATAAATTGGAGCAAGTTCAGAGGAGGCTGCCAATTTCCAAGGATAAGCTACTTTCAGACTTCAGCTCTAGTCCAAGGATTTTACACAGCCGACACAACTCAAAATTCAAGATAGGCCTGTCACAGAAGTTATTCTAGCAAGAAATCTTTCCCTCTGAGAGGGTCTCAAACACTAAAGCATCATTTCTCTTGCCCAGATGCAGCTGAAACTAAGCAGCCTTGATTAGCTACCAATAGTTTCTACTAAGCTTGGACTCCCACTAGTAGGGATGAAATCTACTTATCTTCCCTACCACCTTGGAAGTGCACACACCGCTCGCACGCATCACATGCGTGTGCAGACCTTCTGTGCATGCGCAAAACCTTCTGTGCTTGCTTGCACAGAAGGTAAAAAACATTATTTCCTGGTTAAAACTGACACCCAGGCGGGTGGGCAGAGCTTCTCTCCGCCATCGCTACCAGATCACCAAACCATCGGCCACGATCACTAACGAATCTGTGATCCGGTCCGATCCGGGAGCATTTCACCCCTGGTCTTTCCCTACAAACAACTACTTCTTTGTCTTGTTCACTTTCTGCTTTCTCTGTGTTGGCACCGCTGTTTCAATGGTTGAGAATGTTCCCTCCACTTCTAGGTTAGAATTCTCTGCAGTGTCTTCAAGAGTGTTTTGCCTGCATCTGGTCTCTCACTGTTACAGTAATACCAGGATTTGGTTTCTGATTTGTCAGGCTCATAAGTTAGTTTCTGTTCCAAGGAAAGTGATGTGTATAGCTATCTATCCTTTTATCATCATCTTGAGCAATTTGTATCATTCCCATTTCAGACTGGGCCCACAGAAAACAGGCATTAACCACAGGCATCAACCAAAAAGCCAGACAGTGTTCACTACTCTGGTTGCAGCATTCTATTCTTTCTCACAAGCAACTGTAACGTACATGTGCTACCCTTCAACTCAGTTATGGTTCCACAGTTTTATTATCATGACTTTAAATTCAACCCTTGGTTTCCTGTGTCTATCAAAACAAGTTAAAGTTCACAGTAGGAGGCTAGCACTCCAGATAATAAATAATATAACTTATAAACTGTCTAAAAGAGTGCTGGAAAGTATTTAAGAGAGTGTAAGTAAAGATTGCCAGGACAATCCACTCTGGAATCAGTTTCTCTTTGTTAACTGAAGGTTCTTTTCAACATATTTGAAAATAATACTGTAGACACTAAATTTGTGCGAAACATGCCAAAGGATGTCTTCTAGAAGTCTCCAAATATTCTGCTTTCTGCTCCCACCAATCTTTGTCTTTTTAAACTTATGTTTTCTGTTGTTTATTATCCTACTCAGCCACTAACATCTTCTTGTTCTGGGGATATTTCTCTTGACCAATGAAAGAAAACCTCTTTAGGTAACCAAATGGATTTTGAGATCAGATCACAAACTCAATCCAAAGCAACAGCAAAAAGAATTAGCAAAGAGCTATGGTGGCACAGTGGTTAGAATGCAGTACTGCAAGCTACTTCTGCTGACTGCCTTCTGCCTGCAATTTGGCAGTTCGATTCTCACAGGCTCAGGGTTGACTCAGCCTTCCATCCTTCCGAGGTCGGTAAAATGAGGACCCAGATTGTTGGGAGCAATAGGATGACTCTGTAAACTGCTTAGAAAGGGCTGTAAAGCACTGTGAAGCAGTATATAAATCTAAGTGCTATTGCTATTGCTATTACACTGCCCCTTGGTGTTATCTATAAATCCTTCAGAAAAGTCTCTAAAGTGGAGATTTTTTTTGCAACCCCACCCCAATCTAAACAGTATCGAGTGTTTTTCTGGAAACATGCATAAAATTAAATTATTTAAAAATGTATATGGTACCAAACTCAACTGGTAAAAAAGGTTCAAAATGACTTTTGGAAATTCTGTTCCATTATTAATTGAAAATAACTCCTCTCTTAATCTAAGACTACCTCAGCCCCATCTGTCCCTTTTAGTACTAATCCTTGGAAAGAGGGCCACAGCTGGGGGCTAGGAAAACTAACAGTAACAATCCTGAGAATATTTTTCTCTGAGAACGTTTAAAAAGACTTAACCATTTATAAAATTAGATTGGGATGACGAGAGAGGGACCTCACTGTAATGTAACATAATCCTTTGTTATTTTTGCCAGTTTTTTAAAAAACATTTTTTTAATATTGTTTATCTTTACTTCTTCCTCTCTACTTAGGGCATCGCTTCAGTCAGGCAAACCATTTCAATGGTAAACATTTCCCCACTTCTCAGAGTATCAAATGAACAATAAATAGAAACATACATAGGGGAAGGTCTCCTTTGGTGTTTTCATGACTGATTTCCTTTTCTTTTTTGCAAGCATTTCCTCAGGGTACTTCCCATACCTTAGGTTTATCAATTTTAAGGCACAACTAAGCATTTCGCATTTGCGCCAGTGCATATCCTTCAGTATTTGTGGGTTGATTGTTCATCAGATAACAATTATGTCCATTTTCTAATCAACTGCTGAAGACCGATTATTTCCTGTCAGAATTTTTACATGTGGCTGAACTGCTGATCACAGAATTCAAAGACTTAGTCACTGTAAGTGCTTACTGTAAGTCTCCCTTATTGTGGTATGCAAAATTCCTTCAGCCCTGCTGTGTTTAAAAAGCTGTTCATAATAGGCTGAAGCATCACTGGAAGTTGAAAAGCAGGCTCTCATTTTCTGTTTTTGCGTTTGAAATTTAATTATAGACATATTTCTAAGTATAGGAAATAGTCTCGAGAAGCAGCCTTCCCTCTATTACATGTACATCTATATTATGAGGAAATAAATCACTTTGTAATCAGTGCAGAGTAAATGGGTTGAAAATTTAAACAAGGTCTTTGAAGATACACACTAGATTTGGCACTAATGAGCCAGTTCTTAACCCATAACTCTGACCATTTGGTACAGAGTAATTTATGGATGAAAAATAATGAAAATCAGACTGATAAGACTAAATCTTGAAGGCATTCATGACCCCGCCAAGTTAGTTTTAACAAGAATGATCACTTCTGTGCTATCAGGAAGTTCGTTGGCATCAGGAGAGCCAGCTAATTGTCTTTATCATAACTAAGACAGAGAATAAGTCTTCTTGCAGTATTCCTTAACAAAGCATCTGTTCTTCATGAAACATTTGCATAAGTTATCCTCTTATTTTAGCTTTTCTGACTTTATTAAGCATAATGCTTCCAAAGAAATGTTTGTGCCTTTCATTTACCAGAGAAGGAACAGAGGGAAAAATGATTCAATAAACAGAACAGAAAAGAGAGCAGTAAATCTGATAATAAAACAAACAAACAAACAAACAAAAGAGGGAACTGAATGGTCAATAACATAACATCCATGGGTGTAATGAGGATCCTAAATGTCCTTAAATCAATTTGACATTGAAATAACCTTGGGAGACTGAGTGAAGCCCACAGCTGAATAATGGGCTCAGGAGGGGCCCTCTCTAAGTTATCCAGCTGTGAGGGTGACATTGGGACAATTGTATCCTTAGACTCACAAGACAGATATCAGCTTTAACAAGTAGACTAGACAGGAAGCACAAGCAGATAAACTACGGTAATTCTACTTTATTGTAAGGCTATATTAAAAGAATCTCTCAAGTCTGAAAGCATAGGCTGGAAGTCACTTCCATATATATTTCTTTTCTTTATTACATTGAAAGTCCCTTCTTTGTATATTTCTTTTTTATCTCCTTCTCTTCATTAAATTCATTCTTTTTCTTTTTTTTCTTACACTCTTTTATCTACTGTCTTCTCTTTTTCTAAATTTAGTTTGTATTAGTTTTTACTATTGTAATCAATATGCTTAGTCAAAATTATATTCAAAAACATATATCAATAAATTGAGCCCATGATTCTTTTTCAAAAAATATTAAATTGTTATTGTTATTTCTTTTTTAAAAAACAAAACAAACCCAAACGTAAAACATATATTTCTTTTTTTACAACAGTTTCAAATCAATGTTCTATCCCGTACAAATTTCTGGGTTCTATCATATCGCAAGATCTCAAATGGACAGCTAACATCAAAAACATCATTAAAAAAGGACAACAAAGAATGTTCTTTCTGCGCCAACTCAGTAAGCTCAAACTGCCCAAGGAGCTGCTGATCCAATTCTACAGAGGAATTATTGAGTCTGTCATTTGCACCTCTATAACTGTCTGGTTCGGTTCTGCAACCCAACAAGAAAAACACAGACTTCAGAGGATAATCAGAACTGCAGAAAAAATAATTGCTACCAACTTGCCTTCCATTGAGGACCTGTATACTGCACGAATCAAGAAGAGGGCCGTGAAAATATTTGCAGATCCCTCGCATCCTGGACATAAACTGTTTCAACTCCTACCCTCAAAACGACGCTATAGAGCACTGCACACCAGAACAACTAGACACAAGAACAGTTTTTCCCAAGGCCATCACTCTGCTAAACAAATAATTCCCTCAACACTGTCAGACTATTTACTGAATCTGCACTACTATTAATCGTTTCATAGTTCCCATCATCAATCTCTTTCCACTTATGACTGTATGACTATAACTTGTTGCTGGCAATCCTTATGATTTATATTGATATATTGATCATCAATTGTGTTGTAAATGTTGTACCTTGATGAACGTATCTTTTCTTTTATGTACACTGAGAGCATATGCACCAAGACAAATTCCTTGTGTGTCCAATCACACTTGGCCAATAAAAATTCTATTCTATTCTATTCTACATTTTCCCCCAATTCTTCTATACATATTTTTATCTTTATAGTCCCCTTATTCCTTCATGCATAATATTTTAACTATATATTGTTTTGCTAACATTATTCACTTTATGATGTCTTCCAAATCATTTTTATTTACTGTTTCTATTCCTCCACCATTCATACCATTTGTTCCATACTGAGTAATATTCTGTTTCCTCCTTTTCTTTTATCTTTTTCGTTAATTTGTCCATCTCTGCACATTCCAAGATTTTCTTTATCATTTCTTCCTCTTTTGGTATATGGCTATTTTTCCAATTCTGTGCGTATGTTATCCTTGCTGCCGTTATTATGTGTAGAATTAAGTATTGTATTTCTTTAGTGTATTTTGTGGTGAATATTCCCAATAGGAATAACTCCAGTTTCCATTCTATGGGTTGCCAATTGAGCCCATGATTCATTACAGTCATCCATAGTTTTATTTATATTAATCACTTGTAGAAATTGCTGAATAATTGAATCCATATGTTTGTGTTTCCAATCCCGAACAGTAAGTCTTTTAATAGAAAACCATTTTCTTTGTCAACTCCTGTGTAATTCAGATAGAATATAAATATCTGAAAATATTTAATCTCAAAATCTTTATATTTTTATTTAGGGCTTCCCTGAATCATTTGAAAAATGTCCCTTTGTGTAATACTGTACAACTTCTATATAAAAGGTAGAAGCATTTTCGAATGTTTTGACTTGACTTTCCACTATTAAGCAACGTTTTGACCTTCTGCAGACATGCAATCCTGTTGCTATGTAATTTATTGGCTTCATCCCACAGCATATTTTTCCTTACTTGCAAGATTTTGCAGTTTTCCTGGTATTTTGACGTTGGGCTGGGAAAACACTATTGCTGACCCATCTTAAAAGTTCCTATCAGCTGATTGTCAATTGTCCTGTGCTAATGAAAAATGACCAAACTGACCTCCTTAACTGCAGAATAGGAAGACTTGGAGATCAAGATATTAGCTTCCCCTAAGATACTAGCTTCCCTTCACATAACATAACTGTATACTCACTGTCTTTATATAAAGAAACACAAGGAGAAAAATAATAATTTAAATAAGGCATTTGTTAACAGCATAGGTTGAGAAGGAAAGCAATGTGATCTGCATTATCAAACCTCCATTTTACTTGTATAAAACCAATTATTCTTATTTTTAAAAGCCGAAACGAAGGACCTCTCCTTATATTCATTCTGAGTTGTAGTCTCTTTAGAGCTCAGGAAGGCATACATGGAATTCTTTTTCATCTTCACAGCAATCTTATAAGGTGAGCTCATGGACACAAGAGTAATATGCCCATGAACAGAGGTCCTTGAGGAAGAGTATGTAAAATATTCTTGAGCATTTCAATTTTATGGCTAAGTAAAACTTTGAAATGACGGATTCATAGAACAATCCAGGAGTAGACAGACTTTCTGGGTTGGTGGAGTGTATCATAAGCACCTTCACAAAACTGGGGTCCTTGCTTATTCAAAATAGTTTGGTTGTTCCTTGCCATCTTTTTCTTTTTTTTGGCCTTGTAGGCTATTGTCTTATATTACAGGTAACCTTTGTTTTTCTCCTCTCCTTTCCAAGCCAAAGAAAACCCCCTAGGTTGCAGCAGTTCATCATATTTATTTTCTAAGAATGACTATGGGATCTATTTGAGCCCAGAGCAATTTCTGTCAATAAAGATGATGATTGAGAGCAATGCATGTCAACTTCCCAATTGCATTAGTCAAAAGTATCATCTTAAAAACCCATTGCCAGTAGTACAGGAAACCAGGTAGTCACCAAGATAGATTTCTAGGAGCTGATTGATCCTCATTAAGCATTGTGGCAATGCAAGACACAGCCTACCTATAAAGAACTTCTTTTCATAAGGTTCTGGTTTTCCTCCCTCCCTGAAGAAGTTGTTTACAGTATTTACATCCCACAGTTCTTCAGTTAAACTTCACAAGGATTGTTGAATTCTAATCCACTTCCATAAAGCTGCTTCCATAAATTGACTTGAGACAAGAACATAGCAACTCTGCTTGATCAGATGATGAGCAAACCCACTGTGAAGATCTTATGAAACTTCCTAAATAGTGTGTATTGCCAAATAAAGCAAAGGTTCATTCCAAGTTACAAGATAAAATATTTTTTTCCCTCCCTAAAATGATTTTGGAGCAGCTGACTGGAGGCTCAGGGATGTTAATACAAGCACTTCCTTTGAAAACCAAGTCACCTTATTTTTAAGATTTTAACTTATAATGGAAGGGAGCTCCAGATTCTGAATCCCCTTAGGTTGCACTAGGGGGTATTTGCAGGAGAGAAGCGGGAAGGGATGAGGTATCTTTTCACAGTTATGGCCTCTAAAAACTTGCTCTCTCTTTTCCAGCCTGGGTGGGGCAGGGGGAAGAGAGAGAGAGGAGAGAGAAAAGAGAGAGAGAGAAAGAGAGAGAGAGGAGAGAGGGGGAGGGGGAGAGAGAGGAGGGGCGAGAGAGAGGAGGGGCGAGAGAGAGGAGAGAGAGGGGAGAGGAGAGAGAGAAGGGGAAAAGAGAGGAGAAAGGGGGGAGAGAGAGGAGAGAGAGAAGAGGGAGAGGAGAGGGAGAGAGAGAGAGAAGTGGCAAGGGAAAAATCCAAAAGTGTAGCTTTTGGACAGAGTGATGTCGATGCATCATTTATCATACATTTCAGTTTAAGCTTGGTAAGGGAATGTCTGCAAGAAAACAATCAAGCACAGAACCAAGGTCCCCACAGTTCAACCCCAAGTATCAATAATCTTTTCTGATTTTTAGGTGATATTGTAAGAGGACAAAGACCAACTTTTTGGCCACAAAGAATGTATACCAGGTAACTTATCAAGCAGTCAGGATTTAATGCATAAAAGTAGCAAACCAATGTGATTCATGAGCAATGAAATCACAGAGAATGTCTTTATATATTTATTAGCTTTTTTGTCTTGCCTTTATTACTTGTTTATAATTTATTATCTTCAAAGTAGTGAAGATCCCTAATTCTCCTTCCTCCTTTTATTTTTTCCATAACAGCAACCCTGTGAGGTAGGTTGGACTGAGAGAAAGCGACTGGTCTAAAGTCACCCAGCGGGCTTTCATGCATAAGGTGAGACAAACTCAAAATTACCTGGCTTCTAGTCCAGCAATTTAACTACTATACTAAGCTGGCTCTCTTTGAACAATAATCTATTTTCAAACAACTTCTTTAGATTGGCAGCAACAGTTATGAGCCCTTATTCAATTGATATTCATCAAGCTGCAAAACAATCTAGGATATTGAGCTTACTTTAAGCAGACCTCATAAGTTCTTCATTCAAGCAAGCACTTCAGCCTTTCTGCCTTCATTCCTGTGAACTGAATAGTTAAATTAATTAATTTAGAGGCAGACAATCCTGGGCTAGCAGGGACAAATTTGGGCTTGGGTTAATGCTAGAAACTATGCTCACTCTGCAGATGGATAATAGCTCCATGAACTGAACCTGTTCACAGTCATCATCATAGTAGTTATAATGATGTAGAAGGAGAAGAAATCTGTTTTCCTTATATAAGAATGGTCCATTTTAACTAGGTGACGATACAGGTCACTATCTGAAAATGAGGAAGCAAGTAAAGTCACACTACATATGGGATTTCTATTCCCTTTCAAAATGATCAGTGAAAAAGATTCTGGTATAAACCAGATTAGCTAAAAAAACCTTTCCACAACTATTATTCTAAATCTGTAACTTACAAGAACCACATGGCTCTCTAGAAATGGTTGGACTCCATGCTGGCTAGGGCTCATAGAAATTTGAAATTGAAGAATACTTGGTTGGTGTCAATTGCTATCACTATTGGACTTGAAGTGAAATCTATTTAACCTTTATGATATAGTGACTTTTTAGAAAATACTAAGAATTTAAATGAACCCAATATTGTTAAGATGCTGTGTGGTATATAATACCAGGATAAAAGTGCAGAAATTACTTCAAACTCAATGAGTTCTGTAGAGAATCTTTATATTTTTATACCCATGCCTACTCCCTTTTCTCATTAAATGCAGTATCAAAAAATGTTAGCTGTCAATTTCAAGATGTCCCTTCCTGAAACATTCGATATAAAATACAATATATGAAGATCATGGAAGGAAATTAGTTCAACTGATGGCCACTGTAGAACAAATTCACTAATAGATGGGAATCTTGCATATTTGTTTTGAAGTCTTATTGTAAAATAGTCTCCATTTAAATTACTCACTAGAACTCTTAGAGAATGACATCATTTTATCCCCAGAGAATTTTCCAAGAAATCAAGATCCTCCATCCCTGTGAATCACTTTGATCTTTCAGATTAGATTGTACAGTAGCATGACCCAGCCATTTAGATTTGTGAATGATGGAATTGCTCACTAGTTAAATAAATTTGCGGTTCTACAGTAAGAGGATCTGAATTTCCAAATCTTCTGAAAATATAAGTACTTTGCAAACCCTCTGTATGGGGACTGTTGGTCTGGTTGAGCTATTATAAACCTCAATGCACTCAAGCTACTACTTTGGTGCTTGACCAGTTGAAAAAATGTTCTGCAAGAATAAAGGAATAATCAATTGTGTCTCTAATAGTTTATTTACAGGTTGCCCACGTTAGTTTGTTAGAGGAGATGCTTCTTCCTGGGGCAAATGATCATTTCAATGGAATCATTGAAACAAAGGGCTGGAAGGAACTTCGAAGGTCTTCTAGTCCAAGCTCTCTGCTCAGGTCAGGAGAGTTATGCCATGCCAGTCAAATGATTGTTAAGTCTACTTTTGAAAGCAGCAGTGATGGAGAGCTCACAACCCCAGGAGTCAAGCTATTCTTTTAATTAATTGCTCTTGCTGTCAGAAAATTTATCCTTACTTCTAGTAGTAAGTAGTTCTCTTTGACAAGCTTCCATCCATTATGTTTTGTCCTGCCCTCTGGCACCCTAGAGAATAAGCCATTCTCATCTTCTTTGTGACAGCTCCTCAACTACTGGAAGACTGTTATCATGTTCCCTCTAATACTTCTCTTCTATAGGCTATACATATGTAGCTCCTTCAACCAAATCATTGGAGGTTTTTAAGAAGAGATTGGACAACCCATTTGTCTGGAATGGTATATGATCTCCTGATGGATCAAAGGATTGAACTTGAAGACCTCCAAGGTCCTTTTCCAACTCAGCTGTTCAAAATAAGAAAGCTAGAATTAGTCTGTATCCAGAGTAACACAACGAGCCTTTTGATATTATTTCTATCTTGTATAGCTTCTTTTCTCTGCCAAAAATTTTTCTCAGGGGAACTGGGATGTTACTCTCATAATCATTTGGAATAGATTTTGAGCCACAGAAGAAAATCATTATCCTTCCCTTTCTGCTGCTTGAAATAGTACCATTTGCAAGAAAATAGCACTGAAATTCATATAAGTTGAATTTAGATTCCAATGAAATCAGTGGATGAAATTAGCCATTCTTGATGTCCTAAAATCAATTGGAAATAACTTTATTGAACCTGCGATCCTGTGAACATTAAGAAACTTGTGTTTTGGAATAGACAAATCTGTAAACTTTGCGTTTTCCGATGGATCCATAGAATTGTTGCAGAACCTGAATAGCTTAAGTTTTATAATTAGGAATGTCCTTGATTATAGAGTTCAGTTCAGCCCCCAGTTTAGTCATTTAAAGGCAACCCAGTTTGTTTCAGGCTGAATTAGAGACTACAGATTAAAACAGTGAAATCAAGTTTGAGGGTTTGTGACTTGATTATCACGGGAAATGAATAGTTTATTTGTTTCTATATTATTAATGTATGGAAATCCCTTCTGAAAGGAAGAATATTATTAAATTTTAGGTGAAGACATGCACATTTTTGAAGTATTTAAACAAAATGAGTATTATTTTCAAGGATGAGCCATGTAAAACAGGGAATACATGAATGCAGAGTTCAAGCTGCAAGAAAGCAGCTTTTTAACATCTGTGGGTTTTCATGTTGACTATTTAATTTGGGGATATGCTAAGAAATCTTAGTTCTTTTTTTATTTTATTTTTTTAAGTTTTTATTTGCATTTTAATTACTTTGATTTTATTTTCTTGTCTGGGGCACAGTTTCATCTACTGGTGAAAATCCAGGATACGTAACCTGGAAATCCAGGGAAAGTTACCCTAGTGACTTCTCCAAGCAAGTAGCTTCTCCGTTTCCCTCTGTATTGCTGAACCCATCAGTTCCTTGGAAGACAGGTACTGATAAAAATCACAAACTGGAAATCAATTGAAGCCCATTAATTCAGCCTTTCTTGCTAGGCATTTTACATTCTACAATACTATTCTTTTTCACTGTATTTCTCTTTTTAGTAGCCATTTCAGTTTTTAAAATTCACAAAATATAAGTCTAGAAACTTCTCTTTTCCCCTTTAAGTATAGGAGAGCTCACTTCACTTCATTAAAATCCACACATAACATTTCTTATCTTCTTAGTTACACAGGCTGTTTGAAATTCCATTCGTCACTTTCACTCCCTTTCAGGCACCATCTTTAAGAGTCAATTAAAACAAAGAAAAAAAAGTTTCTCTTTTTTAAAAGGTAGAAGTCAGGAGATCAAAAATACTTGCAATCCAGTAATTGTTCGCTCGCACTCATTCCGTCTGCTTAAAGAGATCCATAAAGATAAGACAATTAGCAGAGATGGACACTTTCTTCTTTTCCTGCTTTTGCAGGCACGCACTGAAGTCGGAGCATGGCAGGAATATTTATGGGACCGTCGACCCTTCAGGGCTCTGCTTAATCAAAAACAAAGCCCCTGGGGAGGTCTACCAACACTTCCCTGCAGCTCTTATCTTTTCCCTTTCATCCAGGGAAAGAGATTAAAGCCGGCTTTTCCTGGCTTTTACGATGTTCAGTACGGAGCCCCGTAATTAGGAGCTCAGCGAAGAGGTGGCGCCACCGGAAGTTCTGTATTTCTCTTTTTTAATTTAGTGATTTCTCCTCTTCCTCCTCTTCCCTCTCCTCTCCCTCCTCCCACCATTCTTTTAGTTTACACATAGTAGTATCTCCCAACTGATAACATTTGGGGCCATCTTCAACACTTTGGTCATATATGAATGAATGTAATATTCCATTTCAGAACATAAATGGATATTCCATGTTAGAGTTGTAAATTTTAGATTGTATTCGTTTGTGTTATGTATTCATGTTTGTACCTTTAAATATTTGAGCGGGAAATCAGCACGTTGCTGATTGGACGAAGCCTCCCGCAGAACTGTATAAAAGGAGAGGTTTTTCCCCCAGCCTGTTGCTGGGTTCACCCTATATTAAAGAGCTGTTGTCACTACCCTGGTCTCCAGCCTCGTTACTTCCAGAACTCAACATTGGCGACGAAGGTGGGATATCGAGGCTGAATTAGAGACTACAGATTAAAACAGTGAAATCAAGTTTGAGGGTTTGTGACTTGATTATCACGGAAATGAATAGTTTATTTGTTTCTATATTATTAATGTATGGAAATCCTTCTGAAAGGAAGAATATTATTAAATTTTAGGTGAAGACATGCACATTTTTGAAGTATTTAAACAAAATGAGTATTATTTTCAAGGATGAGCCATGTAAAACAGGGAATACATGAATGCAGAGTTCAAGCTGCAAGAAAGCAGCTTTTTAACATCTGTGGGTTTTCATGTTGACTATTTAATTTGGGGATATGCTAAGAAATCTTAGTTCTTTTTTTATTTTATTTTTTTAAGTTTTTATTTGCATTTTAATTACTTTGATTTTATTTTCTTGTCTGGGGCACAGTTTCATCTACTGGTGAAAATCCAGGATACATAACCTGGAAATCCAGGGAAAGTTACCCTAGTGACTTCTCCAAGCAAGTAGCTTCTCCGTTTCCCTCTGTATTGCTGAACCCATCAGTTCCTTGGAAGACAGGTACTGATAAAAATCACAAACTGGAAATCAATTGAAGCCCATTAATTCAGCCTTTCTTGCTAGGCATTTTACATTCTACAATACTATTCTTTTTCACTGTATTTCTCTTTTTAGTAGCCATTTCAGTTTTTAAAATTCACAAAATATAAGTCTAGAAACTTCTCTTTTCCCCTTTAAGTATAGGAGAGCTCACTTCACTTCATTAAAATCCACACATAACATTTCTTATCTTCTTAGTTACACAGGCTGTTTGAAATTCCATTCGTCACTTTCACTCCCTTTCAGGCGCCATCTTTAAGAGTCAATTAAAACAAAGAAAAAAAAGTTTCTCTTTTTTAAAAGGTAGAAGTCAGGAGATCAAAAATACTTGCAATCCAGTAATTGTTCGCTCGCACTCATTCCGTCTGCTTAAAGAGATCCATAAAGATAAGACAATTAGCAGAGATGGACACTTTCTTCTTTTCCTGCTTTTGCAGGCACGCACTGAAGTCGGAGCATGGCAGGAATATTTATGGGACCGTCGACCCTTCAGGGCTCTGCTTAATTAAAAACAAAGCCCCTGGGGAGGTCTACCAACACTTCCCTGCAGCTCTTATCTTTTCCCTTTCATCCAGGGAAAGAGATTAAAGCCGGCTTTTCCTGGCTTTTACGATGTTCAGTACGGAGCCCCGTAATTAGGAGCTCAGCGAAGAGGTGGCGCCACCGGAAGTTCTGTATTTCTCTTTTTTAATTTAGTGATTTCTCCTCTTCCTCCTCTTCCCTCTCCTCTCCCTCCTCCCACCATTCTTTTAGTTTACACATAGTAGTATCTCCCAACTGATAACATTTGGGGCCATCTTCAACACTTTGGTCATATATGAATGAATGTAATATTCCATTTCAGAACAGAAATGGATATTCCATGTTAGAGTTGTAAATTTTAGATTGTATTCGTTTGTGTTATGTATTCATGTTTGTACCTTTAAATATTTGAGCGGGAAATCAGCACGTTGCTGATTGGACGAAGCCTCCCGCAGAACTGTATAAAAGGAGAGGTTTTTCCCCCAGCCTGTTGCTGGGTTCACCCTATATTAAAGAGCTGTTGTCACTACCCTGGTCTCCAGCCTCGTTACTTCCAGAACTCAACATTGGCGACGAAGGTGGGATATCGAGGCTGAGGAGAACCAGAACCGAGCTGAAGCACGATAGACCCGAACCCAGCAAATCCAGGGCAGAAAAGCGGAGATGGCCAGTTACACTCACCCGCACTGCTTGACCCGCTAAGGAGAAATGGGAACGATATGACCCGTTTGAAAGTTTCCTAGAAGCCAACGAACTGCAAGGAGTTCCAGATAACCGAAAAAGGGCTTATTTCTTAAGCCACTGCGGTCCGGAGGTCATCGATATCGCGGAAGCCCTGGCAGAGCCAACGCCGTTGCAGTCGGTGTCGTGGCCAACTTTACAGACTTTACTAAAACCACGCACCAACGCCGCCCAAATACGCAGCGGTTTGAATCGGAGAGCGAAGGCAGATGGAGGCGAGTCCATCGGTGACTACATGGCCGCCTAAGAAGAGCGCCCAAGGACTGCGGATACCGTGACCTAGACGAGGTGCTCCTCGAGCAACTCATCCGAGGGGTCAAAGACATCCGTTTACGGCGGCGGCTGCTAGCAAAGAGCAACCTAACGCTGGCCAACGCCTGGACGGCCAGAGCACATGAAATGTCCTCCCAAGCGGCAGAGACGCTACAGAAGCCGTCCCACAAAAGGCGGCGCGAAGGCAACTCCGTGCACCAGGAGGAGGTTCAGACCGAATCCGACGGTGAAGATGAGGAAGGGTCTGCCGACCGAAAACGCGACAAAGGGGACCGAGACGAATGCGGAAGCTGCGGGGTCAACACCAGCGCCAACGCTGCAAATTTAAAGATGCGATATGTCGGCGGTGTGGGAAGAAAGGGCACCTAGCTCAAGTTTGTCGAGCGCCCAACCTTCCCGCCGAAAATTCAAATCGGCCAATCAGAGCGCTGAATCGGCCAGGCGACCCGCGATTGGCTCAAACAAAAAGGCGCGGATTCCAACCAAACAACTGTGGTCATAGGCCGCCACGACCAAAGTGGAGAAGAAGATCTTCACCAAGCCAAAAATAGAGGGTGTACGGTGCCGGCTTGAAGTAGACACGGGATCAGCGATCACCATCATGTCCTGGGACACTTTGGCGAAGTCGCTGCCGTCCGTCGCGAAGCGCCACCTGCAAGCACAACGACTACGAGTCCACGACTACCAGGGGAATCGCATCCCTGTTCGAGGGACCACCTCCGTCCGAGTCGAGTACGGCCCTCACAAGAAGACCCTGCCCATCACGATCGTCGAAGGAACTCTGCCCAGCCTGTTGGGGCTAGACTGGTTTCGTGCCCTGGGCATGGGAGTGACTGGCATCTACAGAAGTGACTGCAACTTGAAAGACATTCTCTTTAACGAGTTCGAAGATGTCTTCAAGGACTGCCTGGGCAAGTACAAGGGGACCCCTATTTCCTTCAACTTAGACCCCCAGGTAGCCCCCATTAGGCTTAAGGCGAGGAGAGTCCCTTTTGCCCTAAAACCAAAAATCGATAAGGAGCTGGACAAGCTCATAAATCAGGGGATTTTGGTGCCAGTCGATCACGCAAAGTGGGAGACGCCAATCGTCACCCCAATAAAGTCGGACGGGTCAATTAGAATTTGCGCTGACTACAAGGCGACGCTTAACAAAGCCTTACAGAAAAGCGCTTACCCGGTTCCCGTGGTGCAACACTTACTGCACTCTTTGGGGCAAGGGCAAGTCTTCGCAAAGTTAGACTTGGCCCAAGCCTACCAACAGCTGCCGTGAGCGCCCGCACAGTCAAGCCCAAACGATTGTGACGCACAGGGGGGCTTTCAAGTGCACCCGATTGCAATTTGGGGTCAGTGTGGCACCAGGGCTGTTCCAAAACCTGATGGAACGACTACTGCAGGGGCTCCCAGGGGTAGTTCCCTACTTCGATGATGTCCTAATTTCAGGGGAAAACATGGAGGAATTGGGGGAACGTTTAAGAAAGGTTTTGGGGATTTTCCGGACAGCCGGATTAAAAGTCAAGGCAAACAAATGCCAGATAGGGGTCGAATCCGTCGATTTCTTGGGCTACCGGATAGACAAGAAAGGAATTCACCCTACTGAGAGCAAGGTTAAGGCAATTAGGAAGGCTCCAGCGCCCAAAAACAAAGCAGAGCTGCAGGCATTCCTGGGATTGGTTAATTTTTACGCGGTCTTTTTAAAGAACAAAGCAACCGTTGCGGAACCGCTGCATAGGCTCTTAGGAAAAAATACTGTTTGGTCTTGGGGAAAGTCAGAAAATAGGGCTTTTGAAGCAGTAAAGAACCTGCTCTCAAGTGATAGCCTGCTCATCCAATATCACGACTCATTACCCCTAGTGCTGGTTTGCGATGCCTCCCCTTATGGGGTGGGGGCTGTACTCAGCCATAGACTTCCAAACGGCACAGAAGCCCCTATAGCGTTCTACTCTAGAACGATGTCCTCCCCAGAGAGGAACTACAGCCAATTAGACAAAGAAGCACTAGCCATTGTGTCAGGGGTCAAAAAATTCCACGAGTATGTCTTTGGGCGGAATTTTGAAATCGTGACTGACCACAGACCGCTACTAGGGATACTGGCTGGCGACCGCCCAACGCCTGTGGCACTTTCGCCACGCTTGACCCGTTGGACTATATTCTTAGCCGCTTATTCGTACAAGCTGCAGCATCGACCAGGAAAAGAAGTGGGGCATGCAGACGCTTGAGCCGATGCCCACTACCAGGGGCGATCAAGACCCCACCCGGGACGCCCATCCTACTTATTGACTCGTTGACTCTGGCCCAGTCACATCTAAGGAAGTGGCTCGGCATCATACCGACATTGTGTTAAGGACTGTACCGGTTGGGTACAGAGGGTGGCCGCTGCGCCGGGCTTAACGGTTCAAAGAATTTGTTAAAAACGAGATGAGCTCTCGGCTCAAGGGGTGCCTGTTATGGGGTGATCGTGTAATAATTCCTGATAAATTAAGGGAAAGGTATTGGACCTCCTCCACGAGGTCACCCAGGATCGTAAGGATGAAGGGTTAGCTAGAAGCTATGTATGGTGGCCACTCATGGACGCAGAGATTGCTGAGAGGGTAGGGAAATGCCAGGCTTGCCAAGAGTCCAGACCTCTACCCCAACGGCCCCAGTCAGAGAATGGGAAAAGCCCCAAGGGCCCTGGTCAAGAATCCACATTGATTTTGCTGGCCCTTTCACGGCCAAACATTCCTAGTGGTTGTGGATGCATTTTCTAAATGGTTGGAGATCATAATCATGAAATCCACTACGGCCAAGCAGTAATCGCAACCCTGCGCCACCTATTCGCAACTCACGGGTTGCCGGACACTCTGGTGTCCGACAATGGGCCCCAATTCACGGCAGCCCAGTTTGAAGAATACCTGGCAGAGGAAGGCATCCGACATGCCCTCTGCGCCTTTCCACCCCGCGCCGAATGGTTTTGCAGAGCGTTCCGTCCGGAGCGCTAAGGAGGCATTGTCCAGGCTCAAGCCAGGTGACTGGCAAACAAAATAGACTTTTCCTAGCCGTCCAGCACAGAACCCCAAGCACGCCACCGGAAAAGCCCAGCCGAATTGCTAATGGGACGGAAACCCGTGCCCACTTGACCGCTTGAACCCCATTACACACCCGAGGGTTACAAGGGGAACTAGAAAGACAAGGAAATGAGCATAGGCGACGGTGTGGGCCCGAAACTATGGGGACGGCCCTAGTTGGTTCGCAGGACAAATAATAAAGATAACCGCCCAAAATCGACGTGGTAGAGCTACCAGACAACCGAGTGTGGAGGCGCCACATAGATCAGTTAAGGAAACGAATAACTGACCAAACCGAACCAAATGAAACAGATCATGACCAATACCAATTTGAATCCACAGCTGACAATGACCCGGGAGGCGCAAGACTTAGCTGAGGTCCCAGAGTTCCAGCGACGCCATCAGGTCCCGAGGGAAGCAGCAGGAAAGTTCCAAAATTAATCCAAGGCCGGATGGCCAAGAAAAGAGTCGGCCAATAATCCGGAGCCCGTTGGCCCAGAGAAAGAGCTGGGAGGAGAAACAGCCCTCCGACCAGCTCAAAACACCACCCAGAACTGAACCGCAGGTCAGAAAGAACTAGGAGACGCCCAGGTTATTTGCGTGACTACGTCGAAAAATAACATGTAAATAAATATGTAAATAGAGGCAAAGTGTTTTCTGGGAGGGGAGGAGTGTTATGTATTCATGTTTGTACCTTTAAATATTTGAGCGGGAAATCAGCACGTTGCTGATTGGACGAAGCCTCCCGCAGAACTGTATAAAAGGAGAGGTTTTTCCCCCAGCCTGTTGCTGGGTTCACCCTATATTAAAGAGCTGTTGTCACTACCCTGGTCTCCAGCCTCGTTACTTCCAGAACTCAACAGTTTGCCCTTCCCAATACATATTAATATAATGCACATATAATCTCATTTGCTAATTGGTGATGGCAATTGCTGATTCATCTCATAGAAGCATTTTCTATAAAAGAAATGTATATTATTTAAGTTGGAACACTAGTCATTAGGTCATACTATTGGGATTCTATCCAGAATTCCTTCTTGTTGAGATCTGTCTTAAAGTAAAAATGGCCCCAGGAAAAATTCTTCAGTATTCTCTAGGTTCTTATCCTTGAGAATAATTTTTTGTTTATATTCCAAAGTATGAGTGAGCTGGGAACTGCATATCCTTTATGAGCTATACATTTGAGCCATTCTTGCAAGGGGAGGAAACAAATGTAATCCCACGTGCTATGTAATCCTATCTTTCTACTGTTGAATTTTGACTTCTACTGAAGAGATAGAAACATTGACTAGTAATTTAGGTTTCCATATCTGGTAATAGTGATTATCATATGATCTATAGTTGAGATCTTTTTATTACTTTATATGATGAAAATTAAATATTCTGAAGGTAGGGAAAGGCAGTGGCAACATTTTGCAAGGTGATAGGGATAGAACAAAATAAATCAAAGTCTGAATGGTGCCACTTTGGGCCAATATGTCATTACATGCTATCAGGCTGATGTTGACTATCCACAATCACATCAAAAGAACTTCTCCTAGATAATCTGTCCATGACTTGGCCTGAAGTAATATAACAAAAAAAAAAAAAAGGAGACCTAGGCCATATAAGGCTTGAATTTTTTATTTTTATTTTGAATTTATATCCCGCTCTTCTCCGAAGACTCAGAGTGGCTTATACTATGTTAAGCAATAGTCTTCATCCATTTGTATATTATATACAAAGTCAACTTTTATTGCCCCCAACAATCTGGATCCTCATTTTACCTACCTTTTAAAGGATGGAAGGCTGAGTCAACCTTGGGCCTGGTGGGACTTGAAGCAGTAATTGCAAGCAGCTGTGTTAATAACAGACAGACTTAGTCTGCTGAGCCACCAGAGGCCCTGTTTAAGAATAAGCATCCTGAATTGTATCCAAAAGCTGCAATTGGCATGGACAAACACATTACTATTTCCCTATAGTCACCAAAACACGTTTTGCACAGCCCTAGACCCCGAAACTTCCTATAAAGTTCATTGTTGCAGCCTGTCCTATAATAATTAAGTCTAACTAGATCTCAGGTCCTCATAAACTTGGAATAAACTTGCTTTTAAGCTACTAACAGACAGTGATAGCTATTGATATTTTAGATGAAGAAGCAATTCTACTATACAATTTGTTGATAATCTGTCTAGAAAAATGCTATAATTGTCATTCCCATATCTTGTAGGCTTAATGGTTCCTTTGAGAATTGAGCATAAACTCACCCATCTCCCCCTAGCCTGAAAAAGAAAACAAACGCCCATTGAAGATTTGTCGTCTGCTATCGTAACATTTCCTATTGTGTGCCACTTGCGCTCTTTCCTGAACTATGAGGCTGTATTTGCAAGAATTATGCCCTGGTCACCTCTAGAATGTATTACTGGAGCTCCACATGTGGTTGCCTTTGAAGAATATCTGGAAGCTTCAACTGCTGCAGAATGCAACTGTGTGGACAGTTATGTGTGTCCCTAGAATGGAGCACATTACACGTCTGTTCCAGTGGTAGGTTTCAAAAGTTTTTACTACCAGTTCTGTGGGTGTGGCTTGGTGGGCATGGCTTGGTGGACAGGGCAGGGGAAAGATACTGCAAAATCCTCATTTCCTCCCGATCAGCTGGGAATGGGGAGGCAGAGAATAGATAGGGGTGGGGCCAGTCAGAATTTTTACTACCAGTTCTCCGAACTACTCAAAATTTCCGCTACCGGTTCTCCAGAACTGGTCAGAACCTGCTGAAACTCACCTCTGGTCTGTTTTAAAGCCCTACATGGTATGACACAAGGTTATTTGAGGGACCGTCTCTTCCCACTTATATCAGTCCATTCCATCAGATTGATCAGGAGGGGTATTCTGTGGGTCCTGTCTACTGATATCCCTAGTGGGATCCAGACGGCATGCTTTTTATGCTGTGGCCTTTGCCCTCTGGAATATCATTCCACTCCCCACACCACAAGTGAGGTTGGTTCCATCTCTGCTTGCCTTCAAAAAACCTCTCAAACTTTAGCTCTTCCACGATCCCATGGGGAGCCAGTAAGTTGTCAAGTCATGATTGTCAGCTTGCTATCTTGGGTTTTTCTTTTTTTTATTTGTGTTTGTTTTATGGTGTTTACTGTTTTTATCTATTGCATGCGTCCCAGGGTCACATTTTAGGTTATATAAATTTGCTAAATAAATAAAATAATATTTGAAAACCATAATACTTCATTGGATTTTCCTATGATAAGCAGATTTAATAGTTTTTGAGCCTTTCCAGTGTTTCATCAAAACTACAGAATGCATAAAGAAACATTCTAAGCTTATCCTTTCCCAGAGACATAAACATTCACTTTTCTGATACTTGGTTGCTGTGACCAGAATAAACAACCCAAGTAGATGGCTGAAGATAGTTTTGTCTGATTTGAACCCTTACACAAATAATTGGACACCCTGCTCCAACTATTACAGCTCTATTTTTGTGTTAAGATTTCCAGTGCATATATTGGAGTTCTCTTTTGCTTTTTTCGGGACTGAAACATATTTCTTTCCCTGATTCAATGCTTGTGTCAACAGTGAAGCGAACCTGGCTGAAGCCATCTTGTGCTGCATCATAGTTGCCATGAAGCCTGAGAGGGGGAAGGGAGGGGCTAAAGTAGATAGCCTGGCTAACGGTCAAAACAAAACATTTTCCTGTGGGATCCAAGATCTTTGTAACAGGTGGCTGATGAAGGAGGAGAGGAGCCTGCTAGCTATATTCATTGGACAATGTGACCAGTGACACATGGGAAGGGGGATTTTTGCACTTTTAATTAAATGAAAACCATGTGAACTTTCAGACTTGGTTTTCACCAGCTGTGCCGATATGATGTATCCAATAAACATGTTCTTTGAGAAATCTATGTGCCTTAGAGTTCTGTTTTCAATGGGTGCGTTACTCAGAACACTGATAGCTTGCTTATTTCACTGGCTAACTCTCTTCCCCTACAACTTCATTACCCAAATACCATTTTTGAGGAAACATTTTCAGTGAATATTATATTTAGATGTTCTCTGGACGTTTCACTTTACAGAAATGTGTAGTTTTAATTCTGGATTGCATTTTCCTCAAACTGTTTAAATTTGAACCAAAGGAATGCATATTTTGTTTAAAAATCTTATACACCCAATACTTCACCCCATAAAGGCACAGACTAAAGAAATGCAAATTATTACATTCCTAGCAGAATCAGCTGCCAATCCTGCTTGATGTGAAGTCCAGGAAACTTGCCTGTAATGAGTATAAAACAAAATTCCTATTTTAACCATAGAGAATGTATACCTTCCCAAAAGCCTTTTCTTCATTTCTCACAGTGCCATAAAACATAACAAATTTGTATTTTGTCTGGGGCAATGTTACCTAAGAGTCATACATTTATTTAAAGAGATTTAGTCTGACTTTACAAAATAGTCAGTTTAGGAACGTTCAGATAAACTTCACAAATTTGAATGATTTGGAAAAACGTAGCAACAAATATCTGAATAGCTTGGCTGTATGCAAAGACATATTTCCCTAATTATCTACATCAAGGAGCCTCCAAAAATTAAATTTAATTTTTCAGCTCAGGTGCTTCAGAATGCAAAGATTTTCATGAATAAATCCTAACTGAGCAAAGGATACATAGCCTGCAAAGTATTCCATTCTTCTTTGGACTGTTTATGCAGGTGGGAAAACAGAAGCTTGAATGGCTGGCTGAAATTACTATCCTGGAATTGAAACCCAAGCAGATATATTTTGTTAGCAAAAAGCAAAAGGAAAGGGTCTAAATTTGGGTTCATACATTTTGCTTATAACATAAGGAATTTCTTGGAGACCTTTATAAAATAATAGCTATCTAACCCAATTGATTCTAATTTTGATCAGAGTCTGATACACACACACACACATCTCAGATCTCTCAGCCACCTGCAGGTTTTACTTTGACAAAATCCCAGAGAGTATAGTACAGTGGTACCTTGGTACTCAACCGCTTTGAAACTCAATGACTACTCATTGACTGCTACAAAATACTTTTTACTCAATGTATTTTGATGTGAAAATTTTGTCTTGATACTCATCATTTATTTGGTACTCAACGTACAAGCTAAAGCTTGTAGGTGTCAGCTGCCTTGTGACTCACTACATTATTCCTTATGGGGAAAATGGGCTTGGTACTCATCATTTTTCGTACTCATTGATTGCACCTCCTGGAACCAATTAATGTTGAATACCAAGGTACCACTATATTGGGTCAATAGAAAATGTCCTGGAACAATATCAGCAATGACAGTTGTGTCGTTAATTAAATTTGAAGAGTAAATAAAGTTATAGAAAGCCTAGGTCATATTTCCCTTAAACGAGTTAGCTTAATTTTAAGAATCCAAAAGTTATTCATATAAAGAAGACTAGCGCTTGCTTTATAATGCTAGTCCTTACCATAGTTGTGTGAATGTATGCATGTGTAGGTTGGGCAGAGAGAGAGAAGTGGGCTTCCATCCCTGTTTTTCTAGAAAATGGGCTCTCGGGGTTTTTTTTTTGCCATGGCTTTCTTTGGAGCCTCATTTACCTCTATGGTCTACATACTTCACGTAAGCTAAAAAAAAAAGGTACTCTTTATTAATCCAACTGTGTGATATAAAGAAGAAGTATTTATGAGGAGTAATACAAATTGGTTATATGGCAGGCAGTTATTTTTGGGCGGCCCTTCTGAAATATACTGTAGCTCCCTCAAAATATGGCATGGCCCCTGGGGTGGAGGGGCATATGGCCCTTATTGATAATTACTGTAGAACATGGCAAAAGAGCCCACAATGAAACTGGTAGAAGAGAGGGAATAAAGCTGAAACAAGTTTGGGAAACTGACAAAAGACTGGCCAAGGACGTCTCCGGTTGAGAGCCATTGATCCAATATGAACTCACTAGCTTCCTTTCATGCATGCCATTAGCCATCTTGCATGCAACAATGATGTCTATCTCCCACGTAGTTGCTGAACTTTGCAAGTCAAAATGGCCCCTGCCAGATTCCGCCCTTTGCCTTGAGGTTTTTATTATACATGTAGCATGATGACCAATTCATTTGTCCAAGGACTGCAAAGACTAAAAGCTAGTCTAGGTTCAGTAATGCCAGCAAAACCTCAGTGACTTAGCATGAATTTCATTCTATCTTGTCACTTCTACTTGCCTAAAATTAAACTGCAGTTCTCTGAAAACCTGCTTATGTTTACCAAAGGAAAACCTTTCCACCAATGGAAAGCAACTCTTTGCGTCCCAATTCTTTTCAAGTCACTTTCTTTCTTAAAAATATATATATATCTTTTAATCCTCAAGGAATTTGCACAGAGATCTCTACTGTGATGGACCAAAACCAAAGAGCTTCCCACTGCATTGATTTTTATTTGTATAAAACAATAAATGACAACCCTGTGAGGTATGTTGGGCTAAAAGAACATGCCATGCTAAAATCAGCCAACAAGCATCTAGAATTTGAGTCTGTGTGACCAAAAATGTTTTTTTCCAGCCTGTTTTCCATTTTAAAACACTTGGAAATTAAGCTACATTTATAGATACTACACTTGATCTTAGTCAAAAGGCCGAGAAGCTACATTTATAGGAATTATAGCTTCTTATGAGAAAATGACACATGCCAAACTGAAGACAAAACATGTTCTTCTTTTTTCTTTAAGAGAATTTCCAGTAACATTTTTATTTTCTTGGCAGAATTGGAAATAATTTTCAGATAGTTGCCTTTTCTGAGGAAATGAATTCAGCCAAGGTTTAGATGATGAGGTTCAAGGTTTCATGTTGTTCTTTTTATATTGTTGTTCAAACCAAGAATTTGGTTTGGTTTGGTTTGGTTTGGTTTGGTTTGGTTTGGTTTGGTTTGGTTAATAAAACCAAACCTAAATAACTAAAAAGAAATCTCAAAATCTAGAAAATAAATAAATAAATAAATATATTTATGCTCAATGGCATTTTCTTTGAACCTTCAAATCAATACTGACTTCTGGAAACTGTCTGAACTAGTCCCTGCAGTTTTCTTGGCAGGGTTTTTCCAGAAGTGATTTGCCATTACTTGCTTCCTAAGGTTGACTAGAATGGCTTATAGTCACTCAGCTAACTCCCTGTGTAAGACAAGACTAGAACTCACAGTCTTCCACTATCTAGCCTGGTGCCTTAATCATTATATCAAACCGGCTCTCATTATGACATCAGTGACATTCTATGATATTCTTAATTTGTCTTTTTTTTTTTTTTGGACTTACTAGACACTTTTGTATTTATGTAAGACTAGATTTTAGTCTTGCAGTCCTTGGACAAATGAACCGGCCATCATGCTACATTCATAATAATTAGAGGTGGAAACCTCAAGGCAAAGGGTCAAATTGGGAATGAAGAGATTGTTCTCAGTGGCTTTTTTTCCAGAAGCTGTTCCAAATCATAGCTGTGCTCTCTGATTCTGCTTTGATATTTTATCCTATTTAAGGAAGGTTATATTTCATGACCACTTGAGTCCCCTGTTGATGATACAACATACATACTTCTTATTTGCTAACAGTTTCTGACTTTAGTCCAGTGATTTGTAATTACCATATGCTTATGGCACAGAATCCACAGACTTCTTTCCTCACTACATTAATGAACAATTCTCTGTTGGACTATCTTTCTTTCTCTAGGAAAGCAAGGTATCAAGGCAACGCACATTTTACATACTGTATATGAACAGTAGTGAAATGATTATGAGTAATCTAAGTTTCTTTAACATATTTTATTTTTATAGATATAATCAGCCCATCTAACATCGCCTTTTTTCCGTTCAGTGATTCTTCCAATGCAACGAATGAAGAAAAATAAAAAGTAGTCAATCTAATGCTATTCCCAATTCTATTTTTCAACCTTCCTGATGCTGCAGTTTAAAGGTTTATATAATAGTTTCATTATTTACTCATATATAGACTGAATCAGTATCCAAAATCATGTTTTTTATATCAGTTACTCCCATTAACTGACTGAAAATAGTATATATGAGGTGCATATCATACCCGAAATACTAATTCACATCAGCACATTTTTAAAAAATCTTCCTAACTCTACTTCTTCATCAAAGAGAGAAACAGTCCAGATCAAGCAATCAAAGCCAGCATGATATTATATATTTCCCAGACATTTTAGCCCCATGTTCAGTTGGAAAATTTGTTACCCTATCAGAATGAGATCAGCAGCAGTAAGAATTTCCATCCCCTTGATAGAAAAATCTGAGCTTGATTAGTGAACTCAATCTGGACTGAAACTCCTCTAAGCTCCTCTTTCTGAATAGAAATCATCCCAAAAGCATGGTTTCAATTAAAAGAATATACACAGGGCAGTGTTGTCTGGAGCAGTGTTGCAAGTGGAAGGAACAACAACACCGAGGAGAATTGAAATGGGTGGGGAATAGATGCTGTGGCAACAGCTGTCACTATTGCTATACTGGCAAATGAGGCACAGGGGGATTTGGCAAGTAGTATACAGCCAATGATTTCATGGGTCAAGGCACTGCCTGCCAATCTCCTAGACTGTCTTTCAGTGGCATGGTAACCAATTAAAATAAAATTTTCAGAAGGTTAAAAGAGATCAGAAAAGCATGGGAAACTCAAACCATGAGTAACGAGAAGGTTGGGCTTTCACAAAGAGGTTGAGAAAACTCCATTTTGCATTTTCTAGAAATCTGTCTTCATTTTGGAGTAGAAATGGAGAAATTGAACAAAACACCCATTAAACAGTGTAAGACAAACTTGTATTGAACTGATTGTGGGGTTTTTTTTTATTCTGAACTTTATTTTGTTATTTCAGTAGTGTTTGTGGGGATCAGGATGTGGGGAAGTAGTGCAGTATGTGCATTTCTGATTAGCAATAGCAATAGTACTTAGACTTATATAACATTTTACAATGCTTTTACAGTCCTCTGTAAGCAGTTTACAGAGTCAGCCTATTGCCCCCAACAATCTGGGTCCTCATTTTACCCGCCTTGGAAGTATGGAAGGCTGAGTCAACCCTGAGCCTGGTGAGATTCGATCTGCCAAACTGTTGGCAACCAGCAGTCAGCAGAAGTAGCCTGCAATACTGCACTCTAACCACTGCACCACCACAACTCACAATCATCATCGTTAGATGATTATCTGACATTCATGCCGCTGGGTGAGGTCATCAGTGGTTTCGGGGTGAGTTACCATCTGTACGCTGATGATACTCAGCTGTACTTTTCCACCCCGGACCACCCCAACGAAGCGGTCGAAGTGCTGTCCCGGTGCCTGGAAGCTGTACGGGTCTGGATGGGGAGAAACAGACTCAAGCTCAATCCCTCCAAGACGGAGTGGCTGTGGATGCCGGCATCCCGGTACAGTCAGCTGCATCCGCAGCTGACTGTTGAGCAGTTAGTGGCCCCAAAGGAGGTGGTTCGCAACCTGGGCGTCTCCTAGTCCTTTCTGACCTGCGCGGTTCAGTTCTGGGTGGTGTTTGAGCTGGTCGGAGGGCTGTTTTCCTCCCAGCACTTTCTCTGGGCCAACGGGCTCCGGATTATTGGCCGACTCTTTTCTTGGCCATCGGGCCTTGGATTACTTTTTTCAATTCCTGCCGCCTCGGGAACCTGATGGCGTCGCTGGAACTCAGGGACCTCAGCTAAGTCTTGCGCCTCCCCCGGGTCATTGTTGGCTGTGGAATCAAATTGGTATTGATCATGATATGTTTCATTTGGTTCAGTTTGGTCGGTTATTCGTTTCCTTAACTGATCTATGTGGCGCCTCCACACTCGGTTGTCGGGTAGCTCTACCACGTATGATTTTGGGCCAGTTACTTTAATTATTTGTCCTGTGAGCCAACTAGGGCCGTCCCCATAGTTTCGAGCCCACACCGGGTCGCCTATGCTCATTTCCCTGGTCTTTTCTAGTTTTCCTTTGTAACCCTCTGGTGTGTAATGGGGATTCAAACGGTCCAGTGGGCACCGGAGTTTCCGTCCCATTAGCAATTCGGCTGGGCTTTTCCCGGTGGCCGTGCTTGGGGTTCTGTGCTGGATTGCTAGGAAAAAGTCTATTTTTGCTTGCCAGTCACCTGGCTTTAGCCTGGACAATGCCTCCTTAGCGCTCCGGACGGAACGCTCTGCAAGGCCATTCGACGCAGGGTGGAAAGGCGCAGAGAGGGCATGTCGGATGCCTTCCTCTGCCAGGTATTCTTCAAACTGGGCTGCCGTGAATTGAGGCCCATTGTCGGACACCAGAGTGTCCGGCAATCCGTGAGTTGCGAATAGGTGGCGCAGGGTTGCGATTACTGCTTCGGCCGTAGTGGATTTCATGAGTATGACCTCCAACCATTTAGAAAATGCATCCACAACTATTAGGAATGTTTGGCCGTGAAAGTGCCTTAATCATTATATCAAACCGGCTCTCATTATGACATCAGTGACATTCTATGATATTCTTAATTTGTCTTTTTTTTTTTGGACTTACTAGACACTTTTGTATTTATGTAAGACTAGATATTAGTCTTGCAGTCCTTGGACAAATGAACCGGCCATCATGCTACATTCATAATAATTAGAGGTGGAAACCTCAAGGCAAAGGGTCAAATTGGGAATGAAGAGATTGTTCTCAGTGGCTTTTTTTCCAGAAGCTGTTCCAAATCATAGCTGTGCTCTCTGATTCTGCTTTGATATTTTATCCTATTTAAGGAAGGTTATATTTCATGACCACTTGAGTCCCCTGTTGATGATACAACATACATACTGTATATGAACAGTAGTGAAATGATTATGAGTAATCTAAGTTTCTTTAACATATTTTATTTTTATAGATACTACACTTGATCTTAGTCAAAAGGCGAGAAGCTACATTTATAGATACTACACTTGATCTTAGTCAAAAGGCCGAGAAGCTACATTTATAGGAATTATAGCTTCTTATGAGAAAATGACACATGCCAAACTGAAGACAAAACATGTTCTTCTTTTTTCTTTAAGAGAATTTCCAGTAACATTTTTATTTTCTTGGCAGAATTGGAAATAATTTTCAGATAGTTGCCTTTTCTGAGGAAATGAATTCAGCCAAGGTTTAGATGATGAGGTTCAAGGTTTCATGTTGTTCTTTTTATATTGTTGTTCAAACCAAGAATTTGGTTTGGTTTGGTTTGGTTTGGTTTGGTTTGGTTTGGTTTGGTTTGGTTTGGTTTGGTTTGGTTTGGTTTGGTTTGGTTAATAAAACCAAACCTAAATAACTAAAAGAAATCTCAAAATCTAGAAAATAAATAAATATATTTATGCTCAATGGCATTTTCTTTGAACCTTCAAATCAATACTGACTTCTGAAACTGTCTGAACTAGTCCCTGCAGTTTTCTTGGCAGAATTGGAAATAATTTTCAGATAGTTGCCTTTTCTGAGGAAATGAATTCAGCCAAGGTTTAGATGATGAGGTTCAAGGTTTCATGTTGTTCTTTTATATTGTTGTTCAAACCAAGAATTTGGTTTGGTTAATAAAACCAAACCTAAATAACTAAAAGAAATCTCAAAATCTAGAAAATAAATAAATATATTTATGCTCAATGGCATTTTCTTTGAACCTTCAAATCAATACTGACTTCTGAAACTGTCTGAACTAGTCCCTGCAGTTTTCTTGGCAGGGTTTTTCCAGAAGCTGTTCCAAAATCATAGCTGTGCTCTCTGATTCTGCTTTGATATTTTATCCTATTTAAGGAAGGTTATATTTCATGACCACTTGAGTCCCCTGTTGATGATACAACATACATACTTCTTATTTGCTAACACTTTCTGACTTTAGTCCAGTGATTTGTAATTACCATATGCTTATGGCACAGAATCCACAGACTTCTTTCCTCACTACATTAATGAACAATTCTCTGTTGGACTATCTTTCTTTCTCTAGGAAAGCAAGGTATCAAGGCAACGCACATTTTACATACTGTATATGAACAGTAGTGAAATGATTATGAGTAATCTAAGTTTCTTTAACATATTTTATTTTTATAGATATAATCAGCCCATCTAACATCGCCTTTTTTCCGTTCAGTGATTCTTCCAATGCAACGAATGAAGAAAAATAAAAAGTAGTCAATCTAATGCTATTCCCAATTCTATTTTTCAACCTTCCTGATGCTGCAGTTTAAAGGTTTATATAATAGTTTCATTATTTACTCATATATAGACTGAATCAGTATCCAAAATCATGTTTTTTATATCAGTTACTCCCATTAACTGACTGAAAATAGTATATATGAGGTGCATATCATACCCGAAATACTAATTCACATCAGCACATTTTTTTAAAAAAAATCTTCCTAACTCTACTTCTTCATCAAAGAGAGAAAACAGTCCAGATCAAGCAATCAAAGCCAGCATGATATTATATATTTCCCAGACATTTTAGCCCCATGTTCAGTTGGAAAATTTGTTACCCTATCAGAATGAGATCAGCAGCAGTAAGAATTTCCATCCCCTTGATAGAAAAATCTGAGCTTGATTAGTGAACTCAATCTGGACTGAAACTCCCTCTAAGCTTCTCTTTCTGAATAGAAATCATCCCAAAAGCATGGTTTCAATTAAAAGAATATACACAGGGCAGTGTTGTCTGGAGCAGTGTTGCAAGTGGAAGGAACAACAACACCGAGGAGAATTGAAATGGGTGGGGAATAGATGCTGTGGCAACAGCTGTCACTATTGCTATACTGGCAAATGAGGCACAGGGGGATTTGGCAAGTAGTATACAGCCAATGATTTCATGGGTCAAGGCACTGCCTGCCAATCTCCTAGACTGTCTTTCAGTGGCATGGTAACCAATTAAAATAAAATTTTCAGAAGGTTAAAAGAGATCAGAAAAGCATGGGAAACTCAAACCATGAGTAACGAGAAGGTTGGGCTTTCACAAAGAGGTTGAGAAAACTCCATTTTGCATTTTCTAGAAATCTGTCTTCATTTTGGAGTAGAAATGGAGAAATTGAACAAAACACCCATTAAACAGTGTAAGACAAACTTGTATTGAACTGATTGTGGGGTTTTTTTTTATTCTGAACTTTATTTTGTTATTTCAGTAGTGTTTGTGGGGATCAGGATGTGGGGAAGTAGTGCAGTATGTGCATTTCTGATTAGCAATAGCAATAGTACTTAGACTTATATAACACTTTACAATGCTTTTACAGTCCTCTGTAAGCAGTTTACAGAGTCAGCCTATTGCCCCCAACAATCTGGGTCCTCATTTTACCCGCCTTGAGTCAACCCTGAGCCTGGTGAGATTCGATCTGCCAAACTGTTGGCAACCAGCAGTCAGCAGAAGTAGCCTGCAATACTGCACTCTAACCACTGCACCACCACAACTCACAATCATCATCATTAGATGATTATCTGACATTCATGCCGCTGGGTGAGGTCATCAGTGGTTTCGGGGTGAGTTACCATCTGTACGCTGATGATACTCAGCTGTACTTTTCCACCCCGGACCACCCCAACGAAGCGGTCGAAGTGCTGTCCCGGTGCCTGGAAGCTGTACGGGTCTGGATGGGGAGAAACAGACTCAAGCTCAATCCTCCAAGACGGAGTGGCTGTGGATGCCGGCACCCCGGTACAGTCAGCTGCATCCGCAGCTGACTGTTGGGGGCGAGTTAGTGGCCCCAAAGGAGGTGGTTCGCAACTTGGGCGTCCTCCTGGATGGACGGCTGTCCTTTGATGAACATCTGGCGGCCGTCGCCAGGAGGGCCTTTTACCAAGTTCGCTTGGTTCGCCAGTTGCGTCCCTTCCTTGACCGGGATGCCTTATGCACGGTCACCACGCCTGGTTACGCCTAGGCTGGATTATTGCAATGCTCTCTACATGGGCTGCCCTTGAGGTGCACCCGGAGGCTGCAGTTAGTCCAGAATGCGGCTGCGCGAGTAGTAACGGGAGCCGCTCGTGGCTCCCATGTGACATCGCTGCTCCGTAGCTTGCACTGGCTTCCTGTGGTCTTCGGTGCGCTTCAAGATTCTGGTAACTATCTTTAAAGCGCCCATGGCTTAGGACCCGGTACTTACGAGACCGCCTGCTGTTACCCTTTGCCTCCCACCGACCAGACGCTCTCACAGAGAGGGTCTCCTCAGGGTGCCGTCCGCCAAACAATGTCGGCTGGCGGCCCCAGGAGTAGGGCCTTCTGTGGGGCAGTGACGCTCTGGAACGAACTTCCCCCCGGCCTGCGTCAAGTGCCTGATCTTCGGACCTTCCGTCGTGAGCTCAAAACATATTTATTCATTAAAGCGGGACTGGCATAATTATTGATGAATTTTAATTGGGTATTCTTATATTTTTAAATTTTAAATCTAAATTTTAATAATTCAGCCTTTTAAAATTTGCTCTTTTTAACTGTTGTTTTAAATTGTATATATTTTGTTCTTATTCCGGCTGTACACCGCCCTGAGTCCTTCGGGAGAAGGGCGGTATAAAAATCTAATAAACCATAAACCATAAACCATGCCATTGTCCTTTCACCGTCTATCATAATTTCTGCTTGTTCTCAATGTCTATACTCAATATTCCTATGGTCTTCTGGAATCAGGATTCTCATTCAGACATGAAATTTAACTGCTCACAGATTGTACTTACTCTACTCAGTTACCGAGAAAAACCAAAAAAGTCAAGAACAAATTTTCAACTTTTTCCCTTGTGATTAAAAAATGCAACAGTACTGGAAAAATGGGGAAACTCCTACAGAGGATGATGTACTTAAAAAAAATAAATTGTGCAGAAATGGACAGATTGACACTAAAAATAAAAGAAAAAGAAGATACAGAGTATTTTCGAACATTGTCTTATAAACGGTTGGATAGTAGAGGTAGAAATTAGTAGTGGGAAAAGTATTATTGTATATAAATAAACTGATCCAGACAATATGCTGTTCACTAAGCACTTATGTGTAATGTGAAAATAAATAAATAAACTGTTAAAAAAATGCAGAGAGAGATTTCCTCTGGACAAAACAAAACAAAACAAAACAAAACAAAAAACAAAATAAAGGGACTTTAGTTGCCTAGCAAACAGGTTGTCTCCAGGATTGTAATAATAAGGATTGTAGGAGAAGGCTTGGGATCCCCTTGCTTGATGGAGACTGATCTATTACATGTGTATGCAATCATGTGCTCTATTACAGTCCAAGGGCAATCTCACATATGACTGCATCTCTAACGATCCATCTGTTAAATTACTGAAGTTCGCAGATGACACAACAGTGATCGGTCTCATTCGAGACAATGATGAATCCGCATACAGATGGAAGGTTGAACAACTGGCCTCATGGTGCGATCAGAACAATCTGGAACTGAACACATTCAAAATCGTAGAAATGGTGGTAGACTTTAGGAGAAATCCTTCCATACTTCCACCTCTTACAATACTAGACAACACAGTATCAATGTAGAGACCTTCAAATTTCTAGGTTCTACCATATCGCAAGATTTAAAATGGACAGCTAACATCAAAAACATCATCCAAAAAGCACAACAAAGAATGTTCTTTCTGCACCAACTCAGAAAGCTCAAATTGCCCAAGGAGCTGCTGATACAGTTCTACAAAGGAATTATTGAGTCTGTCATCTGCACCTCTATAACTGTCTGGTTTGGTTCTGCAACCCAACAAGATAGACACAGACTTCAGAGGATAATTACAACTGCAGAAAAAAGCAATTGCTACCAACCTGCTTTCCATTGAGGACCTGTATACTGCACAAGTCAAAAAGCGGGCTGTGAAAATATTTACAGATCCCTCATATCCTGGACATAAACTGTTTCAACTCCTACCCTCAAAACAATGCTACAGAGCACTGCACACCAGAACAACTAGACACAAGAACAATTTTTTCCCAAATGCCATCACTCTGCTAAGCAAATAATTCCCTCAACACTGTCAAACTATTTACTAAGTCTGCACTACTATTAATCTTCTCATCGTTCCCATCACCCATCTCCTTCCACTTATGACTGTATCACTGTAACTTTGTTGCTTGTATCCTTATGATTTATATTGATATTGATTGCTTCCTGATTGCTTATTTGTACCCTATGACTATCATTAAGTGTTGTACCTTAGAATTCTTGATGAAGGTATCTTTTCTTTTATGTACACTGAGATCACATACACCAAGACAAATTCCTTGAGTGTCCAATCACACGTGGCCAATAAAAATTCCAATCTATTCTATTTTATTCATATGTTTGCAGCACATACCAATTTTCAGTGATCCTTCAAATCAAAGAATGGAAGGAACAACTGGGGATGTTAGAGGGTGAACGTCTATCAGGTTGCCATTACATGCCAGCCACTCTCCATCCAAAGGACAAAGGATTGAGAAGTGACAACCAGAAATAAAAGATGTAGAAGAGACTTTGCATTACTGGAACTCAGAAACCATCGAGTTTTTTTGGGAAAATTGGGGAGGCCCTACAGAACAAGAAATTGGAGAATAAATTCTTGCAAGGCAGAGGAGCTAAACATGTCCTGCAAAAATAAGAATAGTAGTAGTTGAAACAATACATGCTTGCCAATCCTACTGTCTTGGGTCAAAACAATGTGTGTTTGCCAATCTTATTGGCTTGTGACATGTGTTTTGTGACAGGGTCTGCTCAAACAACAACTTCAGTTGCACTGATTCTTCAGTGCCTCACTACCATCACACACAATGCTACTGAGTAGAGAGTGTGGAATTTCCTGTAGGCCCTCTTTATTAATTACTTGTGGCTGCTCTATCTGTGAGGCTGAAAATTTCAGGGTGCCTTTTTCTGCCTATGTTTTCCAAGTATGCTCTGCCTGATGTAGCAAGCTGGGAACTAGACTTTGCCTATGCCCCCTACATGTATTTCCTATAATAAATATTCTTTCTGTGAGTTACAAAGAGCTGCTTTTCAAGTCCTTGCACAGGTTAGATTTCTACTATCTAGAGATACACCTAGACAGTTTTCTCCTCAGCCTTAACTATGGGCCCAGTGCAGTAAGTTTCCACGAAAGATAGAGAGAAAAAGTCAGTCATCCTGAGCAGCTGAAGGAAAAAAAAACAGCAAACAATTTTCACAATGTCCACTTGCAAAGAAACTAGAAAGTTGAGAGTTTTGTCTTTCAAAATGAAAGTACTTCTGAAGTCCTAGGGGTTGCCTTTCTTCGTGACAAAAACTCATAGATACAGAGCTTAAGATGCTGCAAATGATAGAGCAGCTGGGATGATCTGCCCGGAGGTTGATTGATTCTATCTTTGCTCATCTCCCAAAATAGACTAAGCCAAGGATTTCAGGAAAATTCTTTCCGACCAGTATGAGAAAAGATCTAAAACTTGTTTTTTGTTTTTTTTTAAGAATGATGTCTAAAATGTGGTTGAAGGAAGGGGAAACCTGAATCTGTACATGAATGAAAAAATGAGAGATGGAAAAGCAACCTAAAGAGTAAGACATGTGAATACATTCACAAAATAATTGTTTCCTCTTCCAAATAATTAGATGCCAAAACGCACCTGGGAATGAGATATGGAGCAGATTTAAACTTTTTGCAGTCAGCACAACTTTGATTAGCATAATTCTGTGCCACAAAAATCAAATCTCACCCCAGACACCAGCCTACAAAGTCAGGTGCAGAAAGGCTTCTCCTGTTGTAATGGCTTAGGTAATTTGTATTCTAGACTCCTATGATGTCCAAAACAGACTGCATTCCAGGGAGTATGATTCACCCTTGCATTTCTTGTTAGTCAAATCTTGTCCCTCTTTAATTATTAGTGCTATTCTGGCCTCTTTCCAACTTTCTGGCCTCTTTCCTTCCTCTAAAACAAAGTTCATCATATACTATAAAAGTTTATCTTCAAAACATTTACAATAAGAACCTAATAATCCATGTGATTCAGGCATTTTTCCTGATTTAATCATTTTTTGTAGCTTCAGAAATTGCCCTTGTTGCCATAGGTCCATTTGTAATCTGTCTCTTTTCATCTGTAATCCTTAGTAGGTTTTCTTTTTTTAGATATTTATCTATTTTCTCAGAGAGATGAATGCTTAAATTTGATGAAATATTTTTTTTATGGCCATATTATCCGTTGTCTGGTTCATTGTGATCTCTTCATTAATGGATTGTAGACATGTTTCTGATTTGAATGAAATTGTAGTTTCTGCCTATAGTGTGCAATTTGAGCTTTATATTTGCTAGTTTTCCTGGCTGTAACTGTTGTTTTTTTGTTTTATTATTTCCAGTGCTTTCTTGATCTTTCTTGTTTCCGAGTGATATTCTTTGATCAGGCATTTTGTGGTCTTTTTGTTCTTCAACTTCTGTTCTTTCATCTATTCCAGCTCACTTAAATTTGATCTTAGCATGCTCATCTTATTTTCCAGCCTGATCTTCCATTCTGATGGTGCACTATTTGGCTTTTTTTTCCTTGTTTGGTTATTTTGCATCCAAGGTAGTCAGTTGTAACTGCAGTTGTGCTATACATTAATTGATCTGGGTGTTGTTTTTTTTAATGAGTTGGTGCTTTCATTTGATATTTCAGAATTGACACCTTTTAATACTTGTGCTAGTTGTTTCTTTGGAATAAGCTTCAATGCAGGCAACCTTATTATGTTGTTTTTGTGCTGTTCTAGATGCTCACTTATTCTTTGTTTCATTTTTTCTTCTTTTTTGGTTAGAGAGTTTGTTTTGAGGTTGCCTGATTTGAAAATGAAAATGATTCAATAGATATCGATTAAATAACTATGATGGCTTCCTCTATTGCTGACTCCTCCTTATTTGCTTCCATAGTCTGCAATCTAAATGGACTCTGGCAAGGCTTCAATTTCTTTGCCCAGGTAGACCTTTGCAGTTCTTCAAATTCCACTTTTGTGAATGCTTTATTTCATTATAAAGTGATGTTGGTCTTCTAGCCCCTAGTTTATTATTTCTGATTCTGGCTCTTATTTTTCCCAGAAGTGGCACTTTTTTTCAAATATCTTCTCATTGGATTGGATTTGTAATTATTTATTTGTTTTCAGCTTTGCATATTTGCAACTGGTAAACAACTTTAATTCCAGTAGTCCTGCATTTTCTGGCCCAGTTGCTCAGCCAACAGTCCTGAATCCTGTGAACCACTTGTCACCAGATGTCCTTGAACTCAAACACCTAGTACAATCCTTGTTGACTAGGCAATAACTAGGCAATCTTAGCATACTATTTACGGCAGAGGCAATCTTTAGCTAGCTTCTCTGATGGGACCTGTCCAGTATGGTTGAACCTCTGGAATAACTCTAGTCCTTCTAAGAGCTCACAAACTTCACAACCACATCAAGGCGTCACCAAGTATTGGTGACCTGGTGACTACCTGGACAAGTCCCTGCTTGGCAGCATTTTTTGAATTGGCTTGCCATTGCCTTCTTCTTCCTAGGGCTGAGAAAGAGTGACTGTCCCAAGTTCAGCCAGCTGGCTTCTTGCCTAAAGTGGGAATAGAATTCATGGTTGCCCAATTTCTAAGGCCTGATGCTTTAACCACTAGACCAAATGGGTTCTCAGACTAGTTTAGGAAGGGGAAATGGATTTGCCAGATTCTTTGAAGAGAAAGAGAGAGAAAGAATCTGGCAAATTAGCTTGAGTAGCCTTCCACATATCTCAAAGGATATCACCTAGAAGACCCGAGTTTTGGTTTGTTGCTTTTTTAAAATAATTCAAGAATATACATCATGGAACAATGGATTTTAGAGAAAAACAGATTTGCATTAAATGTTAGTGGGGGGGGGGATACTGTCAGTGGGTCAGAGCAATTTAACAGTGGAACAAATTGCCCAGAGAGCAGGGCTATTTTTAAAACTTCCATAAAATCACAAAACCACAGAATTAGAAAGACTGTTTAGCTCATTCAGTTTGACTGACAAATAAGCCCAAATCTTACAATTAAGTTGGTCCAAGTGGTAGAAAGGGTCCTTCCAGTTCTGTTGTTTTGTCATTATATGGGCATTTTTAAAAAGGCTTGACTTTTTAGAGAGAGAAAAAGGCCAAGAAAGACTATAAAGAAATGTCTAGGGAACAAGAAGAAAATGAAACCACTGGCAAATGACTTAAAAAATCATAAGAAGGATATCATTTTTCAAGGGAAGTTTCAGTGTCCTGAAATCTGATTTCTTGAGAGAGAGAGAGAGCAGTAAGAGGTTTCCAAATTATCTGCTTGTGAGACCATTTAAAGTGAGGTAACTCATTGCTACAGAAGAGCAAGCTAAAAAATGGGTTGTGAATGCCACTTGGTATTTCAATCAATCAACCAACCAACTAACCAAGCAACCAACCAATCAGAATAGAGCCGGAAAGGACCTTGGAGGTCTTCTAGTCCAAGCCCCTACACAAGCAGGAAGGACCCTATACCGTTTTAGACAAGTGGCCATCTAATCTCTTCTTAAAAGCCTGCAGTGACGAAGCACCCACAACTTCTGAAGGCAAGCTTTTTCACTGGTTAATTGTCCTCACTGTTAGGAAATTTCTCCTTAATTCCAGGTTGCTCCTCTCCTTGATTAGTTTCCATCCATTGTTTCTTTTCTTGCCCTCTGGTGCTTTGGAAAATAAGCCGAATCCCCTCCCCTCCTCTTTGTGGCAGCCCCTCAAATACTAGAATACTGCTATTTACAAGAATTGCAGATTGCTTCCCAGATAGAGAATATACCTGCCACTTTATTAATACTCCCACTTGAGTCAGATCTGGCTTATAATGGCACAGGTAGGAAGTTTATTTTTCTGTCTGCTTGTTGGTAAAAATTTTGTTCCTATTGAGAAAAGGAAGAAGCTGGGTACCCAGTCATAAAACAAGAAGGAACATCCTTCTGGGCGTACGATGAAAGGAAAATCTTCAAAAAGCTGGAAAAAGGTTGTTTTTTTAAAAAAAATGCAGGGTAGTTTAGCTTCAGGAATCAGGTCATCTTAAGAAAGAGGTAATAAGTCTAGATAGGAAATATATGCTAAGTTTAATTTATTTTGTTATCTGTGCTTAAGTTTAGAATTTTGTTTCTGGCATGTATTGTCTCTGTACAAACTCAATAACTGTATGGTTTCTGTCACTTGGAGTTTCTTGAAAAGCTGAGGTTCCTGTTCATATAATTGGGAACAGACCCCAGTTAATTATATGATTGTCCTAAACCTTGTACTCCTCTCTATATTTTTTTAGGTGCAATACTTAGAAGTTGCAATCTGGATTTTTTAAAAAAATCTCCTTTGCTGCTGAATGTTTTTGCATGTATGCTTTTTTTAAAAAAAAGAAAAAAAGATTGATTTTATTGATCCCTTTTGAGATTGGCCTATCTCCCCAAAAGGAAGGAGGGAAAGGACAACTTTTCCTAACCTTAATGCTAGGCGTTAGAGACTACTTCATTTTTTCCCCACTTTCTCTCTAGCTTTATTTTGTAAAAAAGAGAGAAAAAGCTGAGACTTCCAGCCTTCTGTCTCTTAGAATAAAAAGAACCATGTTTCAGAAAAAAATACCATTACAGTTATTATGCCATACAGTGAATTGCACAATAATTTAATTATGGGTTACAATAAATTTCATAATGCAATAATTCATTCCCTAGTACTTGTGATCTAATCCAATTGGAATATTTTGAAATAAAAAAATTCAATAAGTCCTGAGATTAAAAGTGATTTAGATATTACATTTTCTGGTGATGGTGATTCTTTTGATTCTTTCTGTCTCGAGAATTCCAATTTGCCTGACAGCAGGATACTTCTCTCAAAACAAAAGAGAATGGGATGAAATTCAAGGTAAAAGGAGAAGACAGCCAAAGAAAAAACAGGTTTGGAATTGGGTCTGATCCATCTTGAGGCTGTGGAGAAAAACATTTTAGGAAAAGATGTCTCTGTTGGAATGGCAGGGGGACAATGACTTGGAATGCTGCCAACAATTCCATTTGAATCCCTTTGTCTCCTCCCTTTTGGTCACATGTTCTAGAACTGATTGCATGCAGTTCAGCCTGGAATTCTTGACATACGTACACTCAAACAGACACATAAAAGAAACACATAAATACCTACCTGGTTTAAATTCTCAAAGAAATCCACAAATACAGGCTATGTGCATGTGCATCTTGAATAGAACCTAGAAAGAAAATGTAGTTTTACATACACACACACACTCCTTCTTATTTCATCTTTCTTGTGGTCCATCAGCAGCCTACGGAGCTGGCAACGGAGTTGGACAGCGATGAGGCTGAGGTGAGGCCAGGGAAGTGAGGTATGGACTCCAGAGCCTCCAGAGACTGATAGTAGTAAGGCAGAGGAAAAGGAGGAGCCTGTTCCTAATGCACGCATGAGAAGAGCTACCAGAAGGCAAGAGTAGCTCAAGCAGAGAGGACAACTCAGGAGTAGGGCCAAGAGATGATTGGCCCCTCCCATAAGGCTTAAAACAGACCAGAACCGGTGTTTCAGCTTTGCCAGAAAACAACATTGTAGCTGCGTCTTCTGCTCCATCTTCTGCTTCGTATATTTATTTATTTATTTATTTATTTTATTTGATTTTTATACCGCCCTTCTCCCGAAGGACTCAGGGCGGTGTACAGGCAAGTATACATCTTTGTTTTTGTGGCTTCTGGACATTTGCCAGGAAGGGCCTTTGGCAGTTTGCCTAATTGGACTAAGGTTTGTGAGATAAGTGAGGAATTTGTGTTGGAAGGCATTTGTTTTACTTTGAGTTGAATAACGCTGGGAATGAAGTAATTCCCAGCTGTTTGAATAAACTTTGTTTTTTCACAGACTAAGTTTATTACTACCTACTTGTGCCTGGGTCACAACAATCATGCAGAAAAAAATGTAGATGCTTTTTATGACTACTTTGGGTAATGATTAGAAAGAATTCCAGAACCCATACAGGTAGTCTTTGGCTTAGAACCACAAGTGCAGGGGTGTTCGTTTGTTTTTTGGCAGCAATCTGTTCTGTCTGCAGCGAACTCATTTTTCACTTTCTGCAAAAGTGCCTCTGCCCACTTATACATATTCCAAAAGGCCATGACAAGTCCCCATCCAATTCCCTCAAGACTTTCCTAGCCCACAAAACCCTCAGTCCTTCTAGGTATCTTGCAAACATGGCTTCTTTTTCATAGCTGGTTTATACACCTACGGTATTTTCCAAACAATTGCCCTACTTATTTTAGTTGGCATTTGTTGTGAATTCTTTATTTTCCAATTTAGAGGTTCCTGTTGTGATTTTTGGTGGTAATGTTTGTTTGCTGTATCCCAGACTCCTTGGGATGGTTCCCATCTTTAATAGGGATTTGCATGGACTCTGTTGTTTTCCCCTTTTAACTTAAACATTTTCGCTTTCTTAAATTGCTCTCGTGCCTAGTCCTTGATTCTGCTAACCATGTCAAATATATCATGTGTAAAGTTTTTTTTAAAAAAGGGGTGGGGCTTCATAATCCTTGCACTGTTACTGCATGTTCTTATTTATCCAAAGACTGAGCATACATAGAAAGAAATAGACATTTAAAAGTTTAATTATTCATTTTCTTAACTGAAAAGGTTTAGTCACATACAACCACGCCAGTGGTGGGATTCAGCCATTTCGGTCTGGTTCAGGTGAACTGGTAGTTTAATTTCTGACTGGCCCCTTCCCTCCCCACCCCGCCCCTTCCAGGAGTCCCCACTTCCAGGTAAGTGCAGGAAGGCCTACTAGGCCCAAAATGGGGTGTGGGGAGTGCGGCGCCCCCCAGTGCCCATTTTCACTCCCAGGAGGCTTCAGGGAGACCTCCTAAGCCAAAAACAGGGCATGGGGGAATGTCCCCCCTGTGGCCATTTTTGCTTCCAGGGGAGTGCAGAAGGCTGAGTACTGCCTGTCACACCCCCTGGCCATGCCTACCTCATAATAACCCTGATAAAGCTATGGAGAGACCACAGGTCAATTTTTGCAGAGAGGTTTATGAGACAGATTAGTATTATGTTGAAAACTCCAACACAGTATTTAGAAACTCATTACTTTTAATAGCTGAATCCTGAAATATTTGATTCTAGGTGCCCAGCAATCCAACTCATTGGCCAGGATTCTTACATACCTGTAATACCTGCTCTTTGGGGATTAATTTGAACTGTTTCATAACCTTCAACTTAACCAAGCACTACACCACAGGTGTCAAACTCACCACATCACACTGATGTCACGTGATGTATCACAACATTTTTTTTGCCTTTGCGGAACTGGGGTGGGTGTGGCCTGTGCATGCTGCCTCCAGTTTGGCACTCCTGCATGACGCTATGGATATTTTCAAAACAGTTTTCCGTAAAGGTAGCATCCACACTGATCCCCATATTGTGCCTGTTCAACTTTAATATTATTATTCATCCAGAGAGGACTGGATTAAATAACGTTAGTATTGTTAATAAGGATGGATAGCAAAGCTCAATTACATTCAGAGTTAGCTTTCTGCTAAGGCTGAATGATCACTGGGTTAGGTGCCAAAGCAGCAGGGATGAAATCTAAAAATTTTCCCTACCGGTTCTGTGGGCGTGGCTTAATTGGTGGGCGTGGCCAATAAAATAAATAATAAAAATAATAAACAAAGTATAAAAAACAATAAGAGGTATCAAAAACCAACTTTCACACTTTACACACACACAACACAACTGACTCACACACAATGTAAAAGCAGCTGCACTTCACACTTCACACAGCCACAAAAAGCTCAAAAACCAACTTTCACACTTTATACACACACAACTCTCTCTCACACACACAAAATGCCACATACAGCTTTCTGAGATTTTGTGTGTTTGTGTAGTTAGAGTGAAACACTACAGAAACACACCAAATCTCAGAAAGCTGCACAAATATTTTATTTTATTATTTTATTTTATTTTATTTTATTGTGGACTTCAAATCCCAGAGTTCCTCAGCTGGCAAAGCAGGAAGTCAAAGCAAGCTTTTTTTTTTCTTCAGTAGCTGAAGAAAGCATGCAGTTGCAGCTGGAAAGGAGCAGTAATTATAGGTAAGTGAGGAGGGGGAATTGGCTGGGCATGAGTGGGGGCTCTTGTAAGTGGGGGCTGTTAAAAAGTGAGTTTAAAAGCCTGTGAGGATCAGGAAACTCCTCTGGGATCACCAAAGGAGGCTTTTAAATCCTGGATTTTTTTTCTTTCCCCCCCCCCTTTGGCTGAAGAGGGTTTTTTAAAAAAAACTTTTAAAGGGTTTTGATCTCTGCTCAGCCCCGCGATCATCAGAGGGTTTTTTTTTTTTTTACTTTTAAAGGCATGTTTCGGCTGAAGAAAAACTTTTAAAAGTAAAAAAAAAACCTCTGCTGATGGTGCGGCTCAGCAGAGGCGGGGTGGGGGCCAGGGATTTTTGCTACCGGTCCTCTGAACCAGCAGCTGCCATCGCTACCTAATCGGGAGAGCCGGTGCGAACCGGGAGCATTTCACCCCTGCAAAGCAGCCCCTCCTTCTGAAAACAAAGGATATTTTTTTTTGGCTAACAATGCAAATCAGCATAGACAAGCAATGGAGTATCAGCCAATGCGATCTAGGAGCACCCTGTACTCCTGACCCAGCACCTCAATGAAAGTTGGAGAGGAACAAGAAGCTGATGGTGAATTTGTATTCAGGGCCTTTTGTTTGACCGTTAAGGGAACAGAACTTTAGACTACAGAGGGTCAGATCCAACAGTATTCTTCTTACTTCCTTGTATTCTTAACCAAGGGGAAACTGAGCAAGTTTTGGACTACAGTTTTAACCTATGCCTGAGCCAGTTTTGTTTCAGAAAACAGGCTCCTCTGCTTGTGAGATTTTGCTAGCAATTGTTTGCAGCTTTGAATTTCTGTCCATGGAAGATCATAATTCCCTCTTTTATAATTTTGTTCTCTTGATTAAAAAAAAAATCCCCATGTTTTTTAGCTGTGTGTGTTTTTGGAACTTGTATTTTGTTTGCCTTTTGGCAATGAATAACAAAACACATATGACTTGGATCGCTACACATAACCTTCTCTCTTTGGCTTGCAATCACTTACTTGGAAGACAGTTTGATAAAACATCTGTGGTCAGGGAAATTGTCTTGAATATAATTTTTAATCAGAGAAAATTTAACCTTTTAGTAACTGGAATTAGAATAGCTTTGTGCTGCCATCTTTTAGAAGGAGGATGCACAATCCATAGATTGCAGCCTCCAGTAAGAAGGCTTACTTACTTTGCACTTTAACTCCTCAACCCCTTCCAATGCAAACAGAATAGGCCAACTGCATCATGTTACTGGACCTTTCTGTCATTCCCAACCTTTCAAAAAATTGGCAGGAAAAAATTCTACTTTAAAAGTTCTACTTTAAAAGTTAGGATGCCTTCAGTTTGAATCCAGATCTTGAGGTCTACATGACTATGAACTTATAATTCGCTTGGCAACACTGTGGAAATGCTTTGCCATTTTGGTCTTCAAAGATGCTGCTCAACTTCATTGCCTAGCTTCCTGGTGGTCTCCTATCCAAGATCTATCATATCCAGGCTTGTTTTGTAGCCAAACCAGCTCATGCTTTAGAAGATGAAAATGTTGATATTCCAGCATTGCATGGTGGCAATTAGCTAAAAGGAATATAAGTCTAACAAGCATAGAACCGAAGTATGAAGGTATTTTTTTTCCCACAAGGAGATGGTTGGTGAGTTTTTAAAAATTTGTAATGGTCTGTTAAACCCTACGTAGGTTGCAAAGTATCCAACCTATGTCACCAGAATGAAGCAGTGCTTCATGCTGGTGTCCAATAGCATATCTTCAATATATGTGAAAGTATGCACTAAATAAATGCTTCCGATGTTTGAATCTGTATCACTTCTGCTGTTGATGAGAAGAACTTGTGTACTTAAGTGGAATCTGAGCAGGAGCTGTTAACAACTCAGCCTTATTATGGCTTAATACAAGACCAAGCAACTTGTGGTCCAGCGGTTTGCATGGAACTCCATTTTGATTGCTTCCAAGATTGTATTGCTAAAATGTGCAAGCAAGTTGAATATGGTTTAACATTGAAGGGAAGGATGATATCTCATATCCTTCTTCATTACTTTCCTCATTAAAAGATGTAAACTGTTATTTAGCTGGGGGGGGGAATTATTTAACATAAACTTGTAATTTTGTTATGATTCGTTGGATTTGTCAAATATTTTAGATCAAGCAGAACTTAATGCAATTTTTAAATTTATCATTTGAGCCATTCTGCTAATACTTGCTAATGATTACCTAATGACATGGTTTAAATATCGATTTCATTTAGTACTGTCATATAGTTTCAATTTGATAGAAAGGATTCCAACATGCAGATTTATATTAATGTGTTTTGGAAATGTTTTAAACTAACTGTACAGTATTTTAAAGTATCTTTTTAAAACCTCTATTCAGTCCTTTTTGTTCCCTGTTTTCTTTTCCACTGTAGTTTCAAAATTAATGAATCGATGCAAAAATAATTAACAACCTTTAATGAAGACAGAAAGTCTAGAAGGAAGGAAAAAGGAAGCAATGGAAGACACCCCAAGAACAAATCCTGACTTCTTGTTGATTTTAAATGAAGAATAGTAGTTAAATGTGACAGACTAACTTGGGTAAGCATTGAAGAATGACCACAGATTAAGAGGTGGAGGAATAATTCTGTAGCTGTACAAAATATATTGCATAATGACATAAGAGCCAGTTTGGTATAGTGGTTAAGGCACCATGCTAGAAACTGGAAGACCATGAGATCTAGTCCTGTCTTAGACACAAAGCCAGATGGGTAACCTTGGGCCAGCCCATCTCTCTTGACCCTAGGAAGAGGACAATGGCAAACCACTTCTGAACTCAGTTGTACTGACTCAGTCAGATAGTCACCAGGACTTCATGCTGACTCTAAAGCATACAGATACATAAAAACCAAACTGCCCTTTGATGAAAACACCAGCAAAGAAAATCAACCGTTGGCCTGAGCTCTTTCTTTCCTGCAGTTCTTGTTCCCTTTTCCAAAATACGTTTAATCTGGAAACTAAAGCAGTGACTGAAAGGGGACTTGAGGAAATATGTTATGACTGCAGATTTAAATATTATATGGTGGTATAGGTTCTAACTGAAAATAGTGCTTAACTTCCGGATTCACTTACGGTCTTTCCATTTTGTCCAAGCACTTTAGAGAAGGGTGAATTTTCTGAGAAACGTAACCAGCATGGGCTTAGCCAAGGATGTGAAATGAGCAAACCATTCCATGAATCAATCTGAATGAGAATTGATTTTCAAAAATACAGTTGCAGCAGTTCAAACATACAGATAAAGTAAAATAAAATAAAAATAGGCAACTTTACATAAGTGGATTTTTTTCTTTTACTTCTGCAAGCTACAAAATAATGAAAAAATCTCTCTGTTTAACAGCAACTGTTAGAGATTAACAATGCATGATAAATTGACTTCATTTCTTCCAATTTTAAAATCTATCCAATCTGTTAAATTTCCAGTCCAATTTAAAATCCAAGAAGTACATTCCCAGTACATTTGATAAAGTCTAAATATGATTCAAATGTTTTCATCTCTCATTATCTTGTTTTTAGGAGAAGAAATATCTCTCTCTCTCCCTCCCTCCCTCCCTCTCTCTCTCTCACACACACACACAGAGATGTATACATACATAAGCACACATGTACACACACATCAGTGGTGGGATTCAGCCAGTTCGCACCACTTCGGGAGAACCGGTTGTTAACTTCCTGAGCAGTTTGGCAAACTGGTTGTTGGAAGAAATCATTAGGGCAGAGAACCGGTTGTTAAATTACTTGAATCCCATCACTGACACACATGCATCTATTGCAGGGGTGAAATGCTCCCAGTTTGGACTGGCTCACCCGATCCGGTAGCGATGGCGGCTGGTGGTTCGGAGGACCGGTAACAAAAAGCCCTGGCCCTGCCCCTGCTTCTGCTGAGCCGCACCATCAGCAGAGGTGGCTTTTTTTAACTTTTAAAAGCAGTTTTTCTTCAGTCAAAAACATGCCTTTAAAAGTAAAAAAAAAAGCCTTTGAGGATCCTGCGGCTCAGCTGAGATCGGCAGAACCTTTTAAACTCTTTTTTTTTAACAACCTCTTCGGCCTTGAAAAAAGCTTGAAAAAAGAGCTTGAAAAAAAAGTTTAAAAAGGCTCCTCTGGCAATCCCAGCTGAGTTCCTCATCAACAGAACCTTAAAAAACATGTTTTCTGCAAGCTCTTCAACCGAAGAGCTTGTAGAAAACCTCCTTTTAAGAGGTTCTGGGCTGCGATAAGGCACTTACCTAATTAAATGCTTCGTTCCAGCTGGGAAATCCATGCATCAGCTAGTAACTGCCTGTCTGGAATCCACCTGCTCAGTCAACAACTGCTTTGCTGGCTGAGGAACTCTGGGAATTGAAGTCCACAAACCTTAAAGTTACTATGGTTGGAGACCCCTGATCTAAAAAATATAAATAAAATAAAATAATAAAATAAAATATTTGTGCAGCTTTCTGAGATTTAGTGTGTTTCTGTAGTGTTTCACCCTAACTACACAAACACACAAAATATCACAAAGCTATATGCGGAATTTTATGTGTATGAGTCAGTTGTGCTGTGTTGTGTGTGTGTGTAAAGTGTGAAAGTTGGTTTTTGAGCTTTTTGTGGCTGTATGAGGTTCCTGCTTGTTGCAGGGGCCATTTTGGGTGAAGTGCAGCTGCTTTTACATTGTGTATGAGTCAGTTGTGTTGTGTTGTGTTGTGTGTGTGTAAAGTGTGAAAGTTGGTTTTTGGTACCTCTTATTGTTTTGTATACTTTATTATTTTTATTATTTATTATTACTCGCCACGCCCACCCAGTCATATGACCACCAAACCACACCCACCAATTAAGCCACGCCAACAGAACCGGTAGGGAAAATTTTTAGATTTCACCCCTGATCTATTGTCTCATTCTCTTCTGTTCTAATAATAAGAACTTGATTTATAATGTTGTAGCTGCCTAAGATGAAATCACCTGTTTTACCAGAATAGGAAGAATATTTCATTGTATGGTGCAACAACAGTGAGAAAATACAAAGATCATTTTTTTGATTCTAGTGAATTAAAAAACATGAATTAAAACTATAATTCAATTGAAAGGTATGAAATAAAATTTTAAAAATTATACATTTTACAGCATATTTCATGGAAATAAATAGCATGAATGGAATAGATATAATTCTTTGTAGAGAAAATTCTCTGTCAAAACAAGCATCATGCTTATCAACAGTTCAGTTATATGGAATGTTTAAACATTTTTTTCATTGTTACAGACAAAAGTATGAGAGTTCCACCCATATAGCAACAATGCATTTAAAGTGATAGGAACGTAGCCTAGTTTGAAAATAGAATAGCTTTCCCCTCACAGCTCTATATTTTTGAAGTTTCCCCCCCCCCAAAGAACGTTATCACCATATGTTTTGTCCTTGTAGAAATTGCAGACCAGACCAAACATTATGGACTTTTGCTCTCATAAAAGTTATATTTGTAGCCTGTAACATTCCTATACTGTTGACAGTCAAGTAGGCTACACATGTTTACACACTTCTTTATTATGCCTTTCTATCATGTTATATCACATTGTCCTTTTTTATTACATACCAGTTGATGTCATCTGGTTCAATGACCCATAATAAAGTTTGATTTCTGAATTGAAACATTTCATTGTCAGTTCATCCTAGAATCAAACCAGGCAACCTTTGAATGGGCCACAGTGTAATAAAGCTGTTCTAGCTACTGAATCTGGATCAGAACCAAAGCTTATAGCCAATACACATCCATGGTGTGAATGTAGTGTATCATGATAACCTCATATTATCATTGACAGACTTGAACATTGGGCGCTATCTAACAAAATGAAATTCAATGGTGAAAAAAGTAAGGTTCTACATTTAGGCAAGAAAAACAAAATGCACAGGTACAGTATATGTGGTACCTTGCTCAATAGTGGTCACTGTGAGAGGAATCTTGGAGTCCTAGTGGACAACGATTTAGTTATGAGCCAGAGGTGTGCAGCAGCTGCCAAAAAAGCCAACACAGTTCTGGGCTGCATAAACAGAGGGGTAGAATCAAGATCACATGAAGTGTTAATACCACATTATAATGACTTGGTAAGGCCGCACTTGGAATACTGCATTCAGTTTTGGTCACCATGATGTAAAAAAGATGTTGTGACTCTAGAAAGAGTGCAGAGAAGAGCAACAAAGATGTTTAGGGGAGTGGACGCTAAAACGTATGAAGAATGGTTACAAGAACTGGGTTTGTCTAGTTTAATGAAAAGAAGGACTAGGGGACACATGATAGCAGTGTTCCAATATCTCAGGGGCTCCCACAAAGAAGATGGAGCCAAAGCACCTAAGGGTAGAACAAGAAGCAATGGGTGGAAACTAATCAAGGAGAGAAGCAGCTTAGAACTAAGGAGAAATTTCCTAACAGTTAGAACAATTAATCGGTGGAACAACTTGCCTGTAGAAGTTGTGAATCCTCCAACACTGGAAGTTTTAAAGAAGATGTTGGATAACCATTTGTAATGTCCTTCCTGTTAAAGACTACTTCAGCTTCAATTGCAATAATACAAGAGCAATCAATAGATTCAAACTTAATGTTAACTGCTTCAATCTAGATTGCAGAAAATATGACTTCTGTAACAGAGTTATCAGTACTTGGCCACATTACCTGACTCTGTGGTCTCTTCCCATAATCCCAAAAGCTTTAACCAAAAACTTTCTACTATTGACCTCACCCCATTCCTAAAAGGATTATAAGGGGCGTGCATAAGAGCACAAACCTGTGCCTACCATTCCTGTCCTATTGTTTGCTTGTTTCTTTCTTTTCTTTTTTTCTTCTTATATATATATATATATATATGCTTATACTTCCTTATATTACCTCATATATATGTTTATATACTATATAATCTTTTTATGTGATGCTTATATATATAATGTTGTGACAAAATAAATAAATAAATAAATAAATAAATAAATAAATAAATAAATAAATAAATAAATAAATAAATAAATAAATAAATTTGTCTGAAGTGGTGTAGGGTTTCCTGCCTGGGCAGGAGGTTGGACTAGAAGACCTCCAAGGTCCCTTCCAACTCTGTTATTCTATGTTACCTCAGAAGACTCCAAGACTTATTCTGATAAGTATAGCTCCATGTTGGCTTTTCTTAAAGTTTACACATATGTAGAAAGCTTGGCTCACATTTCTTAGAGAACTTGAAGAAAATGCTAAAAGGAAAATTGATGAGAAAGACTAAAATCCTTTGGCTATTTTTTATTTTTTTGTTAAGGGATTAAAAACCACTCAGTTTGGAATATGGCCAGAATCTAGACATTTATATCAGGTATGAATCAGAAACTTCTACCAAATATGAAAGGATTGTAAGATATGTTTGAGATGTCTCCCTTTATGTCCTTCAGATAGAGGGAAATATTTGATATTTAGACTGTTAGAACTATGAAAGATGTAAGTGAAATAAATAGTTTTATAAGAAATGTTAATTGCTGCATTAAAAGAATGATATGTTGATGCCAGAATAAACAACGTATCTGTGAAATTTATTGTATATCTCCCCAATATTTCTAAATATTAAGTTAATGGCATGGATTCCAATGTTTTATAGATAAATATATATATAGACTCAATTTTCTTTTCCTCTGTGAAATTGAATGGGCGGAATTCCAGTTTAGTGGCAATCTACAGATACACATTATGATGGGTTAAAAGATATCAGATTAAATCCTTATTAACTGATGGGTAGTACAATTATTAATCACATTGACGCTATTGTAAGATAATTGATGATAGATCAACTTACCTATTCAAAGTATAATATCCCAATGCAACCAAGGTTTGAAATATCAACTAAACAGAAAGTGAGAGAGAGTTGTTGGTGAAGTCAGTTTTATGTGACAAAGAATTTGACTGAGGTTTGTACAAATAACGACTTACATAAAATTTGTCCAGTGATATATGTTTGATACCAGGCAGTATTAGTTTTCCATTTAAATATATAATAGTGCAATGATGCTACTTGTTCCTTCACCGGAAGGAAATAACTTTTTGCAAAAAGAGTCTTCATAAATCTGGCCTAATTCAGCAAGTTGGATAAAGTACTGAGTTTGAGAGTGTTTGGCTGGCTCAAGTATCTAATTATTTGGATATCTGATACCTGGCATTCTCTGTATTATGGTTGGTCACACAGGTGGTCAGATGCTTAGATTGGATTTGGCATTTTTATTATCCTATCAAGCCTTTTCCAAGGACCTGGAATAGACAGATGTTGTTTGATGGTGTTAAAGATATCATATCAGGATGTTACAAGTAAAGTTACCTTCTGCAATTGACTGATGCTGGTTTTTGTCAATGCTCACGATGTTCAAGTGATGCTCCAGAACTTTTGGGATTTTACATAGGAGTGCCTATTTACTATTGATACTATCTATGCTTTTTTGCCATGGTTGTTCTGCTTCTACTTGCAGGTTTTTGTATTTTGTGGTTTTGTCCAGTTCTTTGTCTTTTTCTGCCATCTCTGAGTTTTACAGCATCTACTATATACATTTTTTTGTCTTTTGTATTGACAGTTATTAAGTCTAGGGTGTTACGTGGAAGCTGTTTGCTTGTTTGAATTCTAAAGTCCAAGTGGACTTTAGCTTTTTCATTTTCTATTACTTTGTCTTTTGAGGTCCCACCAGTTCTTGCTTTCAGGCAATGGAATTTCTAGTAGAAGAGAATATTTGTAGCTTAGGGTTAAATTGTGGAGTCCTGTAGACTGTAAGCTATAAATGTGAAAAGTCAAGTATTTAAAATCCTTCAAGCTCACACAACCAGTAATAGACTGACTAACAGACTGTGTAGTAGTAGTAACAGATCCAGTTATAGACTGAGAAGGGAACACACAATATGGGGGATGTTTTTGCTATCAGTAATGATGTCAGTAAAGTGGCAGACAGAATGTTTTCAGACAGTGAAATAGATATTCACGCAATGAGTAAAAGTCACTTATCTTCGCAACTGCGTTGGCGCTCCTGAAGTGGAGTGGTACCCTGTAGTTTGTTCTCAAATTGGGCAAGCAAGGGATCTCAAATATCTCAAAGACTGTCTTCATCATCTAATATTTTAACTAATCATTGACATTCGATCTTTCAGAAAAAGGTCACCACTATATTCCTACATTTTTGGAAAATATTTACCCAGTGTTAACATTTAAGCTAATTTTTGCTTTTCTAAAGCAAGCTAGAACCATTTTGAAAAGGAGGTCATGTCATGCTGTTCGAAAAATGTGGTCTATTTACGGTAGATGATGAAATGTTGCATTGATCCCTTTGCCTAACAGGCTTCCAGATGCTATTTCATTAATAATGAGAGATATGTTTATAAAATTAGTAGCTATATAAATTTGATTGATTAAAAAAAATGAAATGAAATGATAAAAATGAAGTAATTGAGTGGATAGGCTTCAACATTCACGATTCCAAGCAGAATGGTCTTTTCCTGCCACTCAGAGAATCTCTCTTTAGCTGTAAATTAAATACATCCAAAAGTATTTAAGAAAGTGAGGCTCATGCACACTTTATATCCATATAAGTTGCATTATTGATATGAGCCTGATTGAAATTACTTGACTCTCAACTGTCCGACTCATGAGTAGATCCCAAACACCTCAGCTCCCAAAGTCTACTCCTGAGGATCAGTTGTCGGAATGCAAATAGTTAATCTAATGATCTCACCTTTACCCAGAAAGACACCACCACTCAAAATCTACCATCTCACCACAGATCTCTACCCCAATGCCATCTTTCAGGGATGTCTAGTCTACCATAGATCCTTTCCTGGGAACCCGTTTCTAGTTTATTTTAAGACCATCAACTAGACTGGGGGTCTCCAACCTTGGCAACTTTAAGACTTGTGGACTTCAACTCCCAGAGTTCCTCAGCCAGCAAAGCTGGGAGTTGAAGTCCACAAGTCTTAAAGTTGCCAAGGTTGGAGACCCCTGAACTATATGATTATTTACTGTTTCAGAATGAAAACTGCCTTTTATTACAAATATTTATTCTTTTGAAATAGCTGCAGGTATTATTTGCTGGTTTATTGATTGATGTTTATGCAACATCTTGCTGACCACATAGTTTTTCTCCCAGAGAATCTGTCCATATATTGGCCTTTCAAGTCTTCCAATGATGCATCCATTGCACTGTAACTAAGTTTCTTTTTCACCTTTTTTCATACTTTTTATGCTTTGACTTCAGCCTTTGAATGTTAAAGAGACCTACATATTGACAGGATTACTATCTGGAAGGTACTTTGTCTTCCTGTATCTTTATTTCATATGCCTCTTATTGCAAGGAGCAGAGCTGATTTATAGAGCTGAATAAATTATTTGATAAAATAAATTCTTTCCAAAAATGAAAAATGAGGGATAGAAAAGGATCATTTGCTCTAAGAAAGAGTAAGGTTCAGAAGAAGCCCATCTGTACTATTAAACTAGGTAATTTCTAGAGCTTTGAGTTCATCGGGAGTTGTGAGAGTATGTGATAGATGCTTCCTCAAAATTGCTGCCCCAGAAATGTTGGGACACAAAACACCTAATGTAAGAAGGAACAAAAAAAATATGTGAGATTACCCTTTACTAATTTTTCAGTCCTGGCCATGTGGTCTCTGCCACTTTCAGTTTATTGTTGTTTTCATCTGGGCAGTGGACACTTTCAAAATATTCTAATAGACCCCATGTCACCTGTCTTAGGTAAATGCGAGAGCCATTTGAGAAAATAGAGACAATGTTTAAGGTTGAGGTTTTCCTTTGTGACCTGTCAGCATTCATCTAATTTTTCTTCTTTAATTTAACACCACTTAACAAAATAAAGTAAGGGAGATATTAAACCTGGCAGACACCACATGACCTCCCTGCTTCAGAAGTCATTGATACTTCCTATACTCCTTATCTTGTCCTTCTATTTATTTTCTTCCTCCAAAGGGAAGGATAAATATGGATTCATGTTTATGAATGAATAAAAAGGGAAATGGCAGTCAGAAGGACTGAAGGAAAGAGAAAAGCAGAAGAGACTTAGTATCAACACCTTCTTGTTTAATGTAGACCTTAAAGGCACATGGGGGGGCGTTTGAGTCTGATATATATCCATATTTCTCTATAATAAAAGACTTGGAAGACTGTCACATAAATAAATGAGATGGTAATCATTTCCAGGGACGCAGCATGCTGCCTTGAAAAGTCAATTTCCCCAAAGCCTCTATAACCCACAGCTATTTTGAAGTCCATTTAATATTCAACTCCACCTAGAGAATATTATTGCCAAGGCATCCCTTCTGAGGCTAGAAAAGCTATTCAGTACTGTTCAGGAAATCCAGGTGGTGTTGATATAAATGAGTCATGGATGTGGTTGTCCAATCACCTTGGAAAATTGCAGACTCGAATTCAACCTAGAACAAAGTGGTTTTGTAGCCTAATCACTTGAAGCTGCTGGAGAATTAATAAAAAAAAAATTGCTCCCTTTTGGAAACACAACTTTGATATAGATTGAGAACTGCCTTTCCTCACCTGTCATGATTAAGAAGGAGGAAATGGGCAAATTAAAATAAATCATATGCTGAAGTTGCATAAAGTATGAGAGCTGCCAGATAAACGGGACACCGGAGAGATCACAAAGTGACAGTAGGCAGGAAGAACTTAAAATCTTGTTAAGCATGGCATCGGTTATGAATACAATTTCAAATTTTAAATGCATTCCTTCTGAGAGAGCTGCTTCTTAGGGTGCCTATTTCAGGATATGCAAATGTTTCAAGGTAAGTCATGCTGCCAGGGATGGGATCCCAAGAGTTCCATTGTGTAAGGCAGAGGTCTTCAAACTTGGAGCTTTAAGACTTGTGGACTTTAACTCCCAGAATTCTCCAGCCAGCTATTCTGGGAGTTGAAATCCACAAGTCTTAAAGCTGCCAAGTTTGGGGACCTCTGGTGTAAGGTCACCTTTTTAGAACACTGCCATTATAAACAGTTAAATGGCCTATAGAATGACATCAGAATGCTTGCAAATGGCGCACTTGCCCTAGGAGACACTATTTGAAAGAAAAAAAGAGTATGGAGAAGCCTTTGTATCTGGTTACATCTCCACCTACATAGTACATTTTTCTCTACAGAAATTTGAAAGTATGCCTCTCCATTCAATTCCTTTATAACCTATGGAGGAATTTCAGAGGCACTTTATTTTCTATCTGTAAGGATCAAAATGCTCATCTATCGCTTATAGATATGAGAAAAATAACACCAAGTCAAGACTTCTGCTTCCTAGCTTCCTCTGCTTTCAGTGGACACATAAATGGTATATTTATGGTATGACAGTATAGCAGGCTGACTCTGACCACTGCCAGAAGTTCAATCTTGACCACCTTAAGTTGACTCAGCCTTCCATTTTTCTGAGGTCGGTAAAATGAGGACCCAGATTGTTGGGGGCAATATGCTGAGTAGTAAAGCACTATGGACCAGTATATAAGTCTAAATGCTATTGCTATTACTGAGGTTGCACATTTTGGTCAAGAATAGATTATATTCACTGAACCTCCTTCTCCAAAATAGAGCTGGGTCAATAATTCAAAAAAATCACCAGTAAATATAGTCAAAGGCAGCTAACATCTTTTCATCAATAGGTTTGGAGAACATACTACTACCAGTATTGAAGCATTTTATTGATAATGAACATTAGTTGTCCATTATATCATAGCATCAAGGATTAATGTCAATGTTATATGAGACCAACTGTCAGAATAGTTAGAATTCTAGTGGATTTTTATTGCAACCAAACAATGAATTAATTGGCATAAAAAGCTAGGGACCCACAGTAAAACTACCATGAGTACTACCATCTTTGCTGATTTTTTTTTTTTTAAAGAAACAGTGAACTCTTACATGAACTGGAAAGGCAAGTTATAATTAACATCTCTAGGAATTTCCTCCAGGAACTTTATCAGTCATTTGAATGGGTATGTTCAAATATGCTTCATTTTAGAGCAAAACTACAGACTGGGTAGAAAATAAATGAAGATTCGGAATGTAACATTAGATATATATATATATATTATTGCTTACGGTATATATTTGAAATTCAACTTTGCAAAGCAAAATATCCAGATGAACTCTTGCAACAAGGCAGCCCTATTTCTCCCCCTTTGGGTCTGCAATTAGCCAGATAGTCCTGAAAATGATTTCTCCGGCTCTCAGAAAAGTTCCCAAGCACTAAAGTTCATTGGGGATGATTCATATGTCTGAGAATCCAGCAGAAAAAAAAGTCAGCAATTGGAACCTTCAGATTCATTAGCCAGAATGAGATTATACTCTAAGGGCAAAGGCAAAGATGCAGGGTGAATTTCTGTGCTTTTGGATTGCTAGAAGCTCAAGAAAAGTTGCCTTTTACCCCCTAACACAATGATGCCAGAAGTGATAAGTGAATGGAGAACGGTGAGCAGAAGGGTAGAAAAATGACTTTTTCCCCCAGCAATAACCTTTCCCAAACCATCTGCTTCAGCACAGAGTTGTACAGATACAGAGTTTATCTTATTCTCAGGAAAAAAAAGCTTCTTCATAGCATAATAAAGTGCCCACCTTTTAAAACCACTATGAATGAATGCCTATCATTAAAAATATTGTACTTGTAAAAATGAATTGACTTATTTATGAATAGGAACATCAACACATTATTTTTCTAACTAAACCATCCAAATGACTATTTTTTTAACTGAGTTTCTTTTTCCTGGAGAGGAGACTGGAAAAGTGGGTTTTTAAAAAAGTTTTCTGGATCTGTTTCTCCAATTCCCCATAATCAGATAGCAGTAGTATATGGAAGAAGTCCGGTAAATATATCCTTAAGGTATGAACAGTTTAATAAATGGGACTAAAGTCCTCATTTCCAGCCATGATTATGAATATATGATTAGAATAACAGACTTAGAAGGGACCTTGGAGGTCTTCTAGTCCAACCCCCTGCCCAGGCAGAAACCCTACACCATTTCAGACAAATGATTATCCAACATCTTCTTAAAAACTTCCAGTGTTAGAGCATTTACAATCTCTGGAGGCAAGTTGTTCCACTGATTAATTGCTCTGACAGGAAATTTCTCCTTTCTAAGTTGCTTCTCTCCTTGATTAGTTTCCACCCATTGCTTCTTGTTCTACCCTCAGGTGCTTTGGAGAATAGTTTGACTCCCGCTTCTTTGTGGCAACCCCTGAGATATTGGAATACTGCTATCATGTCTCCCCTAGTCCTTCTTTTCATTAAACTAGACATACTGAGTTCCTGCAACCGTTCTTCATATGTTTTAGCCTCCAGTCCCCTAATCATCTTTGTTGCTCTTCTCTGCACTCTTTCTAGAGTCACAACACCTTTTTTACATCATGGTGACCAAAACTGAATGCAGTATTCCAAATGTGGAACTTCCTTATCACTGCTCATTTCTCTGTTTCCTTACATATATCGTATACCTTGGAGATGGGGATGCTATGGCTCTTCAGAAGCTGTTGAGCTGTTTTTTCTATTATTTGCATTTATATCCCGCCCTTCTCTGAAGACTCAGGGCGGCTTACACTATGTTAGCAATAGTCTTCATTCTATTTGTATATTTATATACAAAGTCAGCTTATTGCCCCCAACAATCTGGGTCCTCATTTTACCTAACTTATAAAGGATGGAAGGCTGAGTCAACCTTGGGCCTGGTGGAACTAGAACCTGCAATAATTGCAGGCAGCTGCTGTTAATAACAGACTGCATTAGCAGCCTGAGCCACAGAGGCTACCAGCACCCTTAACTACCAGCACCCTTCAAAAAACATCATTTGACTGGGATTGTCAAGAAAAGTAGCTTTGGACGACCATAATTGTTCCTTACCAACAGTTTACTATGTTTGACGTTCCTTTTGAGCAGAGGTCGGCTGACTTAATTTAGCTGACTTAATTTAGTAATAAAATTTATCTGGAAAGTGACAAATTGGTACTAGAGCACCAAACTCAGAAAATGTATGCTTTCATACAGAACTCTGATTTGCCTTCAGCTCATCTAGTAGCTTTTGTTCTAGTTCAGGGGTTTTCAAACTCACCACTCGTGGGCCAGATGCATCACGCGCTGGCCATGCCCACCCACGGTTTAGCGAGGCGGGGGAAAGTTGCGATACATCACGTGATGATGTGTTGTTGCTAGTTTGACACCCCTGTTCTAGTTGCTAACTCATGCTGGTTGCCCCAAGAATCCCAAATAATTAAGCAATGCATACTATTCCAAAGAATGAATTATTGGGTTCATTCCAATGGATGCACAAATAATCACAAACAACAAAGGGATCTAATTTTGCGTAGCCATCTACCGGATGCAATTTTCCCATGATACAAAATAGCTTAAATTTGAATCACAGGGTTGCTCATTGTGATGGGATTGGTTATTGCTGAAATGTTTACAGTGTGCTGATTGTGCCACCCAGTGAGCATGATTTCCCATCTCTCTCTTTTAAGAATTGTTTGAATAGTGACAACAAAAGGAATACTGTATACAAGGGAAAAACCTTGCACAAAAGACAACAAGCTATTGAATGTAGAAAAACCATCCCATTCAGGTTTAAAACCACAACTTAACCTTGACCAGAAAAGCAGTGTTTCCTCTTTATTTCTGAGCCCGAGTTTTTTTTTTTCTTTTTCTGCTCATGGTCAAAACATACCACTGTAACCACCAGGAAATTCTAATAGTGATGTTCTTTCAAAGCAAGGGAATTGAACATCTTGCTGCTCCGTTGAATCAACATTGTTGCTTGAAATGAAATTGCCTTGTAAGCAAGCTAGGATTTGTAGGAGGGAAAAATGGGAAACAGCTGTGCCAGTCCAGGGTATAACAGAAGATCTTCAGTTCTTTTTCAGTTGATGCATTGAAGACTTAATCCCTAAAATGGGCCACCCACGCATCTTGCAAATTATCCCAGCTTTCCGAAAACACAATCTAAGGGGTGCCTTTCTCTCTAATGGGATGCCATTAGTAAATTGGTGTAATACACAAGGTGGGGATGGGGTGTATAGGAATAAAATAAGAAATTTAAGAACTGCTCTGTACACCATGAAATGGTATCAAGAAATATGACACCTCTTCAGACTGCTTATGGCTTCCTCCAATTATTTCTCAATGCATGCTAAATAAAGACTTGAGTCAGTGGCTGCAGTTGTGAAAGAATGAGTAAATTTAAAAAGGGTGATGGCTTTTCCTAGGATATGTTGTGCTTCCTGAAACTAATGTTGTAGGAAAAGAAGTGTTATGCCAAAGAAAACTGCTCTGATGTAATATCTTGCCTCTGCATTCCTGGACAATACTAGATATGGCTATAGAGCCATGGTACAGTGGTTGGAATGCAGTATTGCAGGCTGGCTCTGCATTCCCTCTGACAGCAGTTCGATTCTCGTCGGCTCAAGGTTGACTCAGCCTTCCATCCTTCTGTGGTCGGTAAAATGAGGACCCGGATTGTTGGGGGCAAAAGGCTGACTCTGTAAACAGCTTAGAGATGGATGTAAAACACAATGAAGCGGTATACATGTCTAAGTGCTACTGCTATTGTTATAGAAGGATTCCTGAAATTGGGAATTGAGTCAAAGGTCTCAAACTGAGCAGATACTTAGCTGATTCTGGTTGTTATTGAAAGTAGCATTGGACTTGGTTAATATTTGGATGGGAGACACACAGAAAATCCCAGGGTTATAGGTTGGACTGGGAAGATGACAAAAAAAATCATGGAAAAGGAGATGACCAACTCCTTCTGCTTGTTTCCTGATTACTTATTTGTATCCTATGACTATCATTAAGTGTTGTATCATTAAGTGTTAAATTTGTACCCTATAACTATCATTAAGTGTTTTAAGTGTTGCACCTTGATGAAGGCATCTTTTCTTGTATGTACACTGAGAGCATATGCACCAAAACAAATTCCTTTTGTGTCCAATCACACTTGGCCAATAAAAAATTCTATTCTATTCTATTCTATTCTATTCTATTCTATTCTATTCTATTCTATTCTGTTCTGTTCTGTTCTGTTCTGTTCTGTTCTTTTCTATTTCATTGCCAAGAAAATAACATCATGATATCCATGTAAACACCAGGAATGAAACTTTATTTAGAGAAGCTACTTTCACAGCTGCTTCATAACATATCATAGATATATTTCCTTATTGCAGTGTTCCATGAGCAGAGAACAAAACAGAAATTATATAAGATTACAGGAACAGCACCAAAATAGATTACACTTTGTCCAAAATTTACCTGAATAGAGCATTGTATTCGGCTGCCATGAACATGAACAAATGCACATCCAGTTGAGCTGTATGATTGAAAAGGTTACATTCTGTATCACCCTTGGTGGTTCACTTTGAGGATAAGAAATACAGATTATTTGGAGGGAATGTACCTTTTCTTTTCTGATTTATTCAAGAACAAACCCTCCTCCTACACTTTTAGTAGAAATGCTATTTAGGAACATAAGAATAAGTCCTAGATTCTCTGAAAGTTGGGAACATAGTCTTCTCTGTCCTTTATCTGTAACTGGTACTTGGTATATGGAAGCTTGCTGCTGCCAGAGGTGAGATTTAGCCTTCAAGGCCAATAATCTTCAGTAGGCTTGTTCTTTATGAATTTATCCAGTCCCTTATTAAAGTCATCCGAATTAGTGGCCATCACCATAAATTCCACTGATCAATTATGCATTCTGTGAAGAAGTATTTTTGTTTGTTTGTTTGTTCTACCTTACTACAATGGGCTCCTAGCATTTGAGAGAGGGAGGAATATTTCTGTCTGTATAAGGAATATTTCTTGAACAATTAAAAAGCCACACACAACCAGGCCACATATAAATAACACAGAGAGAATAGCCCAAAGCACACACTCTGCTAGAGAGAATTTCCCTGAGGATGGGCTCCAGCATGAGTCCAAAAGCCGAGAAGATTAAACCTCTGGTCCTAGTGACTGACCAGATTGGATCCTGCAATATTTCTGTCTATCTACTTTCTCTATGCCATACATAATTTTATCTACCTTAGTCATGTTCATCCTTAATCTACCTTTTTTTCCCCTAAGATAAGGTCCCAATCATTTTACCCTTTTCCAGTTAAAGTTCCATAATCATTTTGAGAGTTTACCTTCTAGTGCCCTGATGAGAAAAACAGCTGAGGCGCAGCAATCCATTGTGCCGTGCCAATCAACTGGGCTTCAAAGAAAGGAATATAGGTCAGTATAGTGCAGGGGTGGGTGGCTGGACCCACCTGAATGTTGGAACGAACTGGTTCACTGTCAGCTGGTCATTGGAACTACCGGTTCAGGCGAATCAGTTCAAACCGGCTGAATATCACCTCTGGGATGGTTGTGGCCAATTGGGCATGGCCCAGGGCATGGCCATATTGACGTCGCTCTCGTGGGTGGTGCCCATGGGGGCTAGGTGGGGCTGGGGAGGGAATACAGGGGTCTGTGGTGGATGAGGCAGGGGGGCTGGAGGCCCATCCCATGGGATGAGGTGAGGCAGGGGGTGGGGCAGCTACAGACGGTGTGCCTTCAACTGCTTTCAGAGCTGTTCGGTTTCCTACCCCACCCCCACCAGGCTGGTCTAGTCTGGTAGAGGGGATTACCTTCTGCCTTCTCTGCCGCACCACGAATGGGGATTGACCACCCCCAAGCCCCGCCACTGTCAAAGGTGCTGTTCTGCAATCGACTGACAAAAAGCACAGGTTTTCTCTGAAGGAGGAGGTGCAGCAAGAAGAAGAAAAAGGGAAAGCAGCCAATGAGAAGTGCCTGACTGGCCAGGCACTGAAGCACACTGCAGCCGGCCCTCGGAGGTTGGTATTAAGAGTTTTTAACTGAGCAATTGAGGACACGAGAAACCAAAATAAGTTCATGTACAATTTTGATTGCCCTTGGTCTCCTCCCTTCTGTAATACAACTGCACTTGGGAATATTGGCTACTTAAAAGATCCAGGATGATGGAAGGTCTTCCTGTGTCTCCTGACCAGCCATAGATTCCAGGAATTTCCAGGAGATTAACTTCAGCCTGTTTTGATAGGCTAGAAGGATGACCAGACAGATGTTCTGCATATGTATTTTATTGCCTAGATGTTCAAAGCAAAGTGAAAAATATGCACTTAGGGAGCTATCTGTAATTTGAGTTATTTGTGCAGGATTATAAGTAAATGAGTCCAAGGATCCTTTAATATATCCATTTGTCTTGGAATATTCTTCTCTAGTTCACTGTACTGAAAGGTCTTACTAATGTGGAGATTACTTCTGATGTCATTCTTGTTCATTTTTAGAAAAACACTCATTCCAGAGAGAAATTTCGTCTCTCCCTCATGTACTTCCTCCAAAGTTCTTCCACATGTTCCATTTAAACAGCCATCCTCCAAATTTGCCTTGATTTTCACTTCAGATGAAAACTAATTTACAACTAATACTCCACAGGGCATTGTCTGTATAGTTGCCCCTAGGAGTGCTCCTTCAATTTAATAAAAGACAATTTACTTTCAACATTTATTTCAAAAATGAAGAGAATTTCAGTGGATGACGAGTTGTGTAGCTACGTTAATATAGTTGAAAGTAACCAAGCTTCTCCATGTACATGTCTTACCTTAAATTACACAATCATCTTTAACATGAATTGCAGCCTCCTTGGCTCCTCCTGCTACTTAAATCCCAAGGATAGATATCTTCAGAAAATCCTGTTTCAGGAAGCCTCAGGAAGAATTCCCCATCCCCAACACAAATTTTAGGAAAATCAATAACTGAGTAGAATAGAACTGGCAAACATCAACAACAATAGACTCAAATTGATCCATCTGCTTGTATTTCATAGAATCGTAGAACTGGAAGTGACTACAACAATCATCTAGCCCAACTACCTGTTCTTTTGAGAGTCTTCAGAATTATATTGTTTTGGGAGAAAATCATGGCCCTAAATCTCATCGAAGTTTTTCTTTTCTTATTTCTTCCCAGCCATTAGAACCTACTAAATCAGTCTAAGCAAGTAAGACCAATGTCTTAGATTAGTTTCATAGCATAGCCAGACACCAGCAAGACAAATATAAATAAGCAACAGAAAAAAAGAACTGTATAGAAACGCAGTCTCCATATTTCCTGGATAAAGAAACTGAATAAAGGAATTCCAGGTCTATTTGCACGTCTCCCAGTTGGCTGTATACAGAAGATGCCAGGGATTTGAATGGCATCCTTCTCTGTAGAAAGTATACATCAATATTTCCCATCCTAGTGCTTTTCATGTTCTATTTATATTCTATTCTATATTCTGTTATGTGTTCTATTTCCCAGTGTTCCCATCCAACATGGTAGCCAATGACTTGGATTGTGGGAACTGTAATTCCAACATTGTTATCACCAGACTGTAGAAGGATTTATGCTATATTATTGAGCTAAAGTTCCTGCCCTCTAATCTCATATATTCTCTTTCAGCACAGGGAACAGAAGACTGAAGTTTCTGTTCTATACTTTATAGTTATGCTTGTTCCAAGTATATCCCTACATTTATATCAGGGTAAGATCATGCATGACGCTTTTCTGCACCCACACCAGAGTGCCAGAGAAGGATGGAAAATTGGCTTCTCATCTGGAAGAGCAATACCTTGTATTTCTTCTATTGATAAATTAACCTTTTTACTACACTGGCCAAGAGAGAATTTTGAATGTTCTGATAAGTTCTATCAAGTGTTTTGAGCATATCAGAAATACAGCCACACAGCCACTCCATAATCCTTTTCAGTATTGTGGGTCTGATAGCAATAGACTTATATACTGCTTTATAGTGCTTTGCAGCCCTCTCTAAGCGGTTTACAGAGTCAGCACATTGCCCCCAACAATTTGGCTTCTCATTTTACCCACCTTGGAAGGATGGAAGGCTGAGTCAACCCTGAGCCTGGTGAGATTTGAACTGCCAAACTGCAGTCAGCCGACAGTTAGCAAAAGTAGCCTGCAGTACTGCACTGTAATCACTGTGCCACCATGGCTCATAGATGATTATAAACAAGGTAGAAGTAGTTTAATATGAATCCACGATAGAACATTTACATATTTTGACTGGGTTCTCAAACATATTCCACAAGGTTAAAGAACTAGCAGCTCCATTTACACAATGTGTAATTTTATGGTTCAACATAGCTTGCGAACCTAGACAATGAGCTAAATCAGTATCTAACTTAAATGTGTTGTGAAACTCCAGTTGATGGATCAAGCCACTGATTTTTCTCCGCAAGTTTGGAATCCTTAAGGTGAAGAAGAGTCAATGCATTTATACCACTGCAATAAAGGTATTTGCAAAGGCATGTCTGTGGAATGAGACAATTTTATTTATGAGATGTATAAAGCAAGGGGTCTCCAACCTTGGCAACTTTAAGACTTGTGGACTTCAGCTCCCAGAACTCTGGGAGTTGAAGTCCACAAGTCTTAAAGTTGGCAAGATTGGAGCCCCCTGGTATAAAGGTATCCAACTCATAATTTATGATTGAGTAGTAGTGTGGTACATCAGTAAGAAGTTTTAAAAATTCAAACAGAACAAAAAATAATATGAAACCCAATTAACAAATCACAATTGTACTCAAGCATATGTTTCTTTATATGTACCTTGTTGCTTTTGCAACCCCTGGGCAGGCTTGACTACTTTTTAGGACATTTAATTCCCATGATATTCCTTTGTTATATACTGTGTTTACTTTGTAATATGTGTTTTTCTATGGAGCTATATTTTCTGTTTTCTAGATATTCTAGATATTTTCTATGGAGCAACTATATTTCTCTCTATATATCTTGTTTAGAGAACTCTCTTCAGCTGCTACATTCAAACCATGTTGATAGTCCTCCAGTTGGTGATTCCATTTTCAAATAAAACTCAATCACAAAGTTTGATTAACACTTAATGGGTCTATGCTTATAGTTTTCTAAATTAACAGCATCTGAAAATCATCTGAAAAGTTCATACTATTTTGTTTCTGAATATATTCTGACACTTATTCCAATAAATCTATTTTCCCTGATTATTTCCGATGTACAAGTTTTGGGGACATAAAAATATTATTGCTCATTTCTAAGGATGCAAAAATCTGTCTTAGTTTATTCCAAATCTCCTATCCTAAAACACAATCTTGAAGCAGCAGACATTTGGTCAAGTTCAACCGGTGGTGGAGTTCAAATTTTTTTACTAACAGTTCTGTGGGCGTGGCTTTGTAGATGTGGTGTGGCTTGGTGGGCATGGAAGGGGAAGAATACTGCAAAATCTCCATTCCCACCCCACTCTGGGGCCAGCCAGAGGTGGTATTTGCCGGTTCTCTGAACTACTCAAAATTTCCGCTACTGGTCAGAACCTGCTGAATAGCACCCCTGTGTTCAACCATAGAATTACTTCAGGCTTAAGTTATCCATCCTTTTTCATCCATGTTGTCCTTGCTTGGACTTCCTCTGGAATTCACAGCTCCAGAACTTCTGAGAGTCCAGCTTTTCACATAGTGCCTCCATCTTCATGCTGAACATTCTGTACTATTTTTTATCTACAAGTCATTGTAAAAAAAATGTGATGGGTTGCGACTGGTTCGCCCTGGATCGGGTGAACTGGTAGCAGCGGTGGCGGGAAGCTCTGCCTACCCACCCGGATGCTTCTACACATGAGCAGAAGTGTTGCATGAGCGTGCGCATGTGCACAAGCAAACCAGTAGCAAACTAAATTGATGGTCACAAACCTTTTTGTTGCTTATAGTTTTGGTTGCAAAATGTGTATATGGCTATCTCTTCAAAAAACTGTCTCTTCCTATCAATCAATTACACATCTATAAACCTCCTACAGTGTGTTATCTGAAGACATATTAATTGCCAGTCTGATGGATTTAGATGGTGATTAGATAAATTCTGAAGTGGTAAGGGCAGAACATTACCTCTAATACTAAAGGAAGAGTACCTCATAGTAACAGTTGCTGAGGAATATAAGTGGGATTGTGCAAATAGAATCCTGTTCTTTAAAAATTTGGTTTGGTCCAGCAGAACTGTTTTAAAGTTCTTTTTTCTGTTGAATTTCAGAAGCGAAAAAGGGTGTCCACCTCATAATGAAACCTCTAAAGTTCAGGCCGGGATAGCTCAGGCAGTAGAGAAGCCTGTTATTAGAACACAGAGCCTGCAATTACTGCAGGTTCGAGCCCGGCCCAAGGTTGACTCAGCCTTCCACCCTTTATAAGGTAGGTAAAATGAGGACCCAGATTGTTGGGGGGGCAATAAGTTGACTTTGTAAAAAAATATACAAATAGAATGAGACTATTGCCTTATACATTGTAAGCCGCCCTGAGTCTTCGGAGAAGGGCGGGGTATAAATGTAAAAAAAAAATAGAATACATTTGTAACCCTAATCAAAAGATCCTTGGTGCCCATTAAATTAGTCAACAACAGAAAAATGTTCCCTGTAGTTTGGGTGTGAAGGAAATTGTGAGATTTAACATTTCAGCTTTTATTAATAGACTGTATGATTGGTGATTAATATCTTCAGATATTAAGACAAATAAACAGAGTCAGAAAAGAAAACCAAGCAAAACCGAAGACATATTAAAAAAACAACAGGATTTCTGAAAGCATATGTTTTTTCTCTTCATTCACTGAGACAGTTTTAATCTCTTAGGCATGCTTTAATTTGGTTTTGATCTATACATTTAGATGAACAAACATTAAGCTGTCAGCTAAAATAGGAAAAGCATCACAGAAACATGTCAAAAGAAATATAGAATTGTATATGAAAAACTAATGCGATTTGGCTTGACATTCTATAATACCGTGACACAAACGCAAGGATTATAGCTTTGTTTTGTATCTTTTCCTCAAGAACAAGGCTCTAGTTTCGGGGAGAAAAATCTGATGTAGGATCCCCCTTTTCTCACCGCAAGCTGATGCTTTCTGAGGTCACTATGTCTAGTGGGTTTAGGAAGAATTCTGGCCATTTCTCCAGATCATGAAGATATTTAATCTCTCTCTCCCCCTCCCTCCCTCCCTCCTTCCCTCCCTTCCTCCGTCTCTGTACACACACACACACACACACACACACACACACACACACACACACACACGAAAGTGGAAAGTCATTAACAACGTTAATGGAGTTCTCTGATATTATATGTCGGTAATCTACAGTTAGTTTCACAGCCTAAGACTGGTGAAAACCTAATAATTCAAGTCGTAATCAAAGATCTATGAATTATTAAGCTAGTATCTAAAAATATAGGCAATTTCAGGCAGGGTGGGGGTTTTTTTTCATAAAATTAAGATATTCATATCTGATTAAATCAATATTTCCAGATATTGAAAGAGACTTTTAGGTACTGCTCCAAGGGGTATCTAATTACAATAGGTATAACAATGGAATTCTTTATCCTTAAGAGTTCAATTTATTATTACTATTAATATCACTATTAAGTTTGTTGCACAGTCAGCCAGATGTTTAGACTGGTTTTGGCATTTTTATCCACTTCTTGAGTTTTTCCCAAGAACCTGGGGATAGACAGATGTTGATGTTGGATGGCGTTAAAGGTATCATTGTAGGATATAAGCTGATCCAAGTAAAGCTGCCTTTTGCAATTGGCTAATTTTGTCAATGCTGATGGTATTCAAGTGGTGCTCAAGTTATTTTGGGATTGCACTCAAGGTGCCTATTGCTATTGGTCAGGGATGAATTCAATTTACCTTCCCTACCGGTTTGGAAGTGCATGCATCGCACTCACATGCTCACTCCGCTCACGTGTGCACACGCATCACATGTGCACACAGACCCTCTGTGCATGCACAAACCCTTCTGCGCATGCACAGAGCGTAAAAAGCAGGTTACTTCCTGATTAAAACCAGGAAGTAATGATGACTGGGTGGGTGGGTGGAGCACCGTGCTGCCATCCACTACTGGTTCTCCAAACCACCCGCCACCATCACTACCGGTTCGACCAAATTGGTCTGAACCAATAGCATTTCACCCCTGCTATTGGTACTACCTTTGCTTTCTTTTGCCACAGTCATTCTATTTCTATCTGCAGGACTTTATATTTTGTGGCATCAACATCTGTCTATCCCAGGTCCTTGGGAAGGACTTAATAGGTAGATAAAAATACCAGACCCAGTCTGAATATTTGGCTGACTGTGTGACAAACCATAGTACTAGCTTGTATCCTGCTTGACTCTCAATGAGTCTGAATGACTGTTAAGAAACGAAGACGTTGCAATAATTTTTATACATAAAAATGAAAGATTTTTTTAAATCAAATGCTATTACTATACATAGTACTACAAAAACAAAAAGAAGTCAACTGCTTTTAAATATTTGGGAGAATACTTTATTCCCTTTGGAATGAGCTGCCTCCGGGGTTACGCCAACTCCCCGACCTCCGGACCTTCAAACGTGAACTGAAGACTTTATTATTTCATTGTGCGGGACTAGCCTAAGTGTAATTTTTAATTGTAATTTTAAATATGGGTTTTATGTCGGTCCATTTTAAATTGTTTCGGCCTACTAAATATTTGTTTTTAATTTTTGTCTTAAATTTGTTATTTCTATTTTGTGTTTTAATATGGCTGTAAACCGCCCTGAGTCCTTCGGGAGAAGGGCGATATAGAAATTAAATTATAAATAAATAAATAAATAAATAAATAAATAAATAAATAAATAAATAAATAAATAAATAAATAAATAAATTCCCACTATTGAATCATTTTCCCACAGATATTTGTATCCTAGTGTATGATTATTGAAGAAGGCATCATACAATAGAGCAAGTAAGGGGAGCATGGTTAGCGATAACGCAGATGAATATCATACCTTGTGGTCATTTTAACATTTTACACTGACTAGTATCAATGTTAATGCTAATTAATTGAAAAATACCCACTATTTTCAATTGAAATTTGAAAAGATGTTTAACAAACAATGTAAACCTATGAGATTATTCTTTATATTTAAAGAAGAGATGAGAAAACACTTAAAATTAAAATGGAAAATGCACACCTATAGAGTGAAACATTCACAGCAATACACACGTACAAGCATATACTCTCATTCACAGTCAATATCTTAATTTAATATAGTGGAAAGCATGCTGTTTTTCATTCTCCTTTTTAAAAGAAGTGCTGTTTGACCAGTTTTGATGTATGGGGGTTCTCACTAGAAAATTGATGGACAATTTTTTGCCTTTTGCTTTTTGAACCACCACAACAATAAATCAAGAAAAATCAGAACACTGAAAATTGACAGTTTTGCCACCAAATTTCAGCAGTGTGTTTTTGAACTGTATCGGGAGCTGTAAAATTAAAGGGGAGCCACTTTAAAAGAACATTTCTGTGAATGTGTATGTTTCTAATATACACAAAAATGCAAAAGATACAGTATATCCTCATTTTACTAATGTTTATTGGGAATATGGAGAAAATTACTGCAGATGTTCTTCACACATGGAGAACTTTTTAGAAAAAAAATCTAAAATCTGTTCTTCTGTTGACTACACTAATTAGAAAGGACATTTTTTGTCATTGGTTATATTGGGAAGATTTGTTCACCTACATGAAGATGACAACAGAATGACTAATGAAACATTATTTATGAGTGAAACAAAACAACAAAATGATTTCGATGTTATGGAATGTTGCACTGCTGCATTTTTGCCTTAAAATTTTGATATGGACATTAGACTGTCAGTAACACCTAATTTAATATGAAATGTAGGGGAATATGGCAGCCAAGGATTCTTTAATTGTTGAGAGCTCTCTGCTCTGGCATTTTGGCCTTTCTGCTTCATTTTACTTAAGCAATTATGTGTTTAAGTTTCATTGCAAATTTGTAGCATTTTATATGGTTTCTTTTACTAGAGCACTTATGTTTCATTGCATATTTGTGCCTTTTTGTGTGGTTTGTGCATTCTGTATTGACACACAGGCACGTATTGTAATATTCTGTGTCATAATTGGGAACAGTAATCTATGGCTCTGTCCCATAACTCTTGATGTGTATTTTTCTTAAATTATTAAAAACTTATTGTGCTTTGATAGTCCATTATATGAAGAGCAGATTAAGATTATTCATCTTAAACATTAGCCATTTTTCTAGTTTACATAGAATCCCAACTTGATAGAAAGAATCGAAGTACATCATAATAATAATAATAATAATAATAATAATAATAATAATAATAATAATAATAATAATAATAATAATAATAATAATAATAATAATAGCCTTCCATCCTTCTGAGGTTGGTAAAATGAGGACCCAGGTTTTGGGAAGCAATATGCTGACTCTGTAACTCACTTAGAGAGGGCTGTAAAGCACTGTGAAGTGGTATATAAGAGCTATTGATAAATGCTATTAGGAAGGCAGGAAGGCAGGAAGGCAGGAAGGCAGGAAGGCAGGAAGGAAGGAAGGAAGAAAGGAAGGAAGGAAGGAAGGAAGGAAGGAAGGAAGGAAAGCTCCTGAAATGGAAGGCCATCTTTAAAAACAAAAAAAAGATGAATAGTTGATTGCTGTTTCTCTCAGCTCATCCCTGCAGACTTGAATAAGACAGAATGCCTCTTCTTTGTCCCACAGGAGATCAATCTGGCTATTTTCAGTTAATTTTGGCTCTGGTTGTGAAATATGTCAAATAGCATCTATACCTCTAATCCAATGGTTCCCAACGTGGGGCCCACACAATTTGATTTTTAATGTGGGCAATTTAAACCTTGTTTAAACCAGGTTAATGGCCTTTTAGGCTTCTTCTGTGTGAGTAGAGTTCACTTTTTGAGTAAAGTAAGAATTATATGTCACCGGGAGGAGGGGGGGACATCAGGATTTTAGAGATGCTTAGGTGGGGCATGGCCAAAAAAAGGCTGGGAACCCACTGCTCTAATCTGTAATATTTCCTTGGAAGGCAGACTGGCAATTTCCCCATGTTGGTAATTTTAAATCCAGGTGAACATTCTTCATTTTTTTTTATTTGCATTTATATCCCACCCTTCTCCGAAGACTCAGGGTGGCTTACACAGTGTTAAGCAATAGTCTTCATCCATTTGTATATTATATACAAAGTCAACTTATTGCCCCCAACAATCTGGGTCCTCATTTTACCTACCTTATAAAGGATGGAAGGCTGAGTCAACCTTGGGCCTGGTGGGGCTTGAACCGGCAGTAATTGCAGGCAGCTGCTGTTAATAATAGACTGTCCAACCAGTCTAAGCCACAGAGGTCCAGAGCCCCATTTTGCTTTACTTTTTCATTTCTTTATATCAAATCAAAGTATTTCAGTTATAAACTACATAACAGACAAAAGTAAGAGCACTGCTTGTTTATTGTTGCCCATCTCAAATTATAAAATAATGTCTGGTGATCAAAGATAAACAGAGTAATGATGAACTGGCCCATTTTTCTTTGTACTGTAAAATCACTCTAGAGTGTTATGAAAAGATTGAAGACTATCAGCATTTGTGCATTCATGCAATGCATCTCAATATGGAGTATGGATGCTGAAAACCAAATGAGCATGCTGAAGGGAAATGGCCAAGGATAATGCTGTCAGGGGGACTGGTAAAATTGAGCGAGATAACTTGATGTGAGCCATTCAAGGTTCCTTCTGGACCTCAAGAGATCAGTTCTACTCAAAATGTGAAGAGCACTTAACCCTCTATGAAGGAATATTGACTATTTTCCTTTGCTTGAAATATGAAACAGGATGAAGCACATTTTATGAATTGCAGTTTAGAATGATTGATTGATTGATTGATTGATTATGCATGAAATAAATGCCAACTCCTAGTGGCCAGATAGATAGGGTTTTCTCTATGATAATCTATCCCTGACCCGATCCTTCCAATCTTCCAAGCACTCAGCCTTTTCTACTGTAACTGTCCATCCATCTTGCTGTTAGTCATCCTCTTCTTTTCTTCCCTTCCATGTTTCCCAGCATCAATGCCTTCTCCAGTGGGCCAGGTCTTGTATAGATCCAGTTAAAGGTCTATCAGCAATATCTGTGGAAGTCTGATCCTCCAGACCAGGGGTCTCCAACCTTGGTCCCTTTAAGACTTGTGGACTTCAACTCCCATTCTTTCTGGGAGTTGAAGTCCACAAGTCTTAAAGGGACCAAAGTTGGAGACCCCTGCTCCAGACTATTGGATTACAAATGTCATCAAGCTGATCTAGTGCAGTTTATCAAGAGCTAAGGCTAATCTGTGCAAAACAATGGACTCATGCATAGTGATTTGGATAAACCATTAGTAGATAGAACAAAAGCTGTTAACAAAAGCTGTTAATCATAGATACAAACTTTATACAAATCATTTGTACCAAAGAAATTGAAATGATTTTGATAGAAAACCATAGTTGTTTAAAGATTTGAAGAGGGAGAAACAAACACAGCTATATATTTCTTCTGCAGACAAGGTATTAATTCCTTAAATATAACTTCATTTAGTAACCTTACCTGTATAAACTGCAATCTATCATTTAGTAGATATGAATTTACCTAATTTAAGCATTTTTTAATTTCCCTTGCTTCTAATGAAAAGTTTATTCTGATAGACATTATAAAGTAATGTGATTTATGAAATGTTAACTACAAGTAAACACTCAAATTTGAAATGCATGAATTTGAAATACTTTCTGCAAGAAAACCATACAGTACAGAAATCTAAGCAGCAGACGCTGTCTCTCAGTACAGTTGGTGCATATTTGTTCATATGGAGTGAAGAACTGCTGAATTACTTTTTAGTTATAAAGATGATCTATAATGAAAATAGGAATTCCTGATTGAACTAAGTAAAGAAACTAAAAGAACAGGCTGCATAAGCCCTATAAATAAGTGATTATTAAGATGTTGGTATGATGATAGAGAGCAATTGAAAATGCCTTCTTTATCCTTGTTTGCCAGGTTAGATTTTAAAAGATTATTTCAAAGGTGGCTTCAACAACTCTTAGAGAGAGTGCCAGTGACAAAATGACTGCAAAGGAATATAATCCTTCTATCCCCCATCACCTTCCAGCCAGAATTGAAGAAGCGTCTTGGATGAAAAAAATGAAATGTCTTCTTCAAGGGCAAAAACCATAGTCCAGTGGCCTTTTGAAAATGCACTTTTGGGAAACATTATTTTGTAACACAGCTGTGAGACTAAAAGTACTATAACTCGCATGGTAGATTCATGTATGTAATGCATGACACTTCGCTTTAAGCAGCATTCAGATTAGCTTCCCCAAATTCACTAGGGAACAATGCATGATCCTTAGAAATTTTCTCACAACCCTATCCCAGTCCCACTTAAGGACAAAAGGCACAATCACATTATGAAGTTGTGCCCTTTGCAATGCAATGCTGACACATAGCGGTTCTGAAGATTTAAGATGAAATAGTGGCATTCAGGAGTCTAGATAGTTAATCCCTTTTGACCACACAAAAATATATTGAACTTCATGAGAGAATGATGATGTTATTGCCACATACATGGTATGGACAATTGGTGAGGACTAATGTAGATTTATTTTGAATATCCATCCAAGTTTAATCTTTTATGTTCAGAGTAATAACATTAAAGAATCCTGGAGATGCGTCTGTGGCTAATGACATGCACAAATAGATTCCAAGAGAAATAAAGGACCTGAATGTTTCCTATATGAGACAGCAGCAAAATACAGATCCAAATGGACCTTGTTTTTACGTTGATCTAACAAGACAATTTTTGCATTATTTCTGTTTCATTCAGAATCAGAAAAGTAGGTTTATCAATGAGCTGCAGTCATTTTTTCAGACAATTATATTTATTCAAAATGAAGGCAGTTTTCTCCTGCAGATAAGGAAAATATTAGATGGAAGAATATAATTTGCTTCCTTACTAGAATCTTAGTAAAGATAATAAGCTTTCCAATTTTAAAGGTGAGTTATACGGCGCTGTGTGTGTGAGAGAGAGAGGGAGGGAGAGGGAGAGAAACAGCAATTTAGTAAAGTTCATTTACATCAGCCTTTCCCAGTCTGGCATCCTTGAAATGTTCTGGGAGTTTAATCCTCAACAATGGACATTTCAGGAGTGCCAGGTTTAAGAAGCATTATTGAAATAAGAGATTGCACTCTTATTGCAAAGAAATATTTAGTAAGTATTCCCCTTGCTAAAGAGAAGAAGGAAAGTTAACAAAATGTTGTCATTATTTACTTCTGTTTTTTTTGCCTGAACTATTGAAGAGGACCTATAAAGCTGACCCTTACCCATTTCCCTTACAGGATCTGAACCTTAGGAGTCAGACAAATAGATGAGGCAAATATTCTTTTTAATTAAATGGCAGAATTTTGCAAAGCTCCATCATCATCATCATCATCACCAACATCTGGCTTTGCTGCTATTTCAGTCCATAATAGCTAAGTCTGAAATAATTCAGGTCATTTCCATCACTCTACCAATGATCTGAAATTAGGAAGACTTAAGAGTTCCTTTCAAGTCAGTGCAGAAATCTCACATGTTAGAGACCTTCCAGTATTAACCATTGCCTTATGTTTGAGATGACCATCATGATTTTCATGGTTGATTATATTGAAAACACGTTAATTCATTGATTTCAGCATTCCAGTGGCTTCTAAAATCAGTAAGATATGCATCCAGCCCTGTCTACTGAAAAGAAATTTTTCCTGGATTCAGGAGGCTCCCATATGCAGCCTCAGCCAGGATTCAGAACTGAATTATGGAAACACATATGATGAAGGTTTATGGCAAAACCGTGTTAAAAGAAATTGCATCTTCACAGATTGTCAAAGCCCTGTTGTCTTATCCATCATGCAATATGGAAAAAGAATCTAACACAAATTCTACTGTTATCTGTCTATATAAATCAAGGACTTACCTATTTTCGTTTTAAGCTAAAATGTGGCAATCATCAGTGAAAAGAAGTGCATATTAATAATTAAATGAAATGAAGAAACTAGATTAAACTAGTAGATTCCTGATCAATAGTGATGTCTAGAAAGCGAGACACAAACATTAGACAGGGATCCTTAGGCAACCATCCAATTTGACTGAGTAGATGGAAAAAAAATTGTTCCTAACTTGTACCTTCCCAATGTATACATTATGCATGTCACTATATTTTAGTATGAGATCATTCTCCAACATGATTGCTTTTACAGGAATTATACTCTGACAACATATTAAAAGGAAAGAAATGGCAGGGGGGGAACACAGGAATGTGCCACTTGGCACCCTGTGCAAAGGTGTTTTAACTATCAGACTAACTTCAACACAAGCCACTGTCCAAAAGTAGCATCAATGCCTGCAAAACTGCTTGAACTGAAATTTCTCATTTTGCCAGCCGATTTTGGACTAACATCGCTCAGACCAAAAATGGCTCAGCACTGAATATAAATAGATTCATGAAGTGATGGAATATCCTAGTAGATTATCTCTGGATCAGTTTATATTGCTTTCAATGGATTCCTATCATTAACTTGTTGGATGGCATTCTTCATCTAATACAGTAATGGGAGGGGGGAGCAGGGGGGGAGAAACCCTCTGTAGTTGTGCTTTCAGAGTTGAGGTATACAGTATTTCTACCGCTGACTCCAATGTGTCTCTTTTGTGGTGTTTCTTCAATTGCTTTTTTCCTTTTCCTTTTAAAAAAATTGACTGATGATCAGTCAGTCTGATGACTGATGATCAGAGAAAAATTGAAAAGGTACCTGTCATCTTCATATCTTCAGCTCTCTAGAGGATCTCCAAGGGTATGGATCAGTGGTGGGTTGCCCCCGGTTTGGACCGGTTCTATAGAACCGGTAGTAAAACTGGTGGGAGGCTCTACCCGCTGACCCGAACATCATCAAAAGAGATCTTGCGAAGAAGAGCACGTGCTGCGTGAGTGAAGCGAGCACACACGCGCGGGCACAATGCGAACCGGTAGTAAAGGTAAGTAGAACCCACCCCTGGTGTGGATGGTACGAAAAGAAACTTCCCAGATTCTTTTCCAAGAAGAAATATGTGACATTGATTTAGGAGTGGAGGTCTCCTTTCCTAAGGAGCCCTAGAATTACACCCATTTAGCACTGATGGCTGGGAATTTGGTGAATTGCAGCCCAACACAAGTATAATCTGATAGTTAAATGTTGGTCTCTATAAGTTTGCTTTTCAAACAAATCTATTTTATAAATTATTATAGGAATAAGATGAATGTATATTGGAGGCATCCATTTAGTCAGTTTAGTCAGTTTAGTCATTCAGCCAGTTCGCACCACTTCGGGAGAACCAGTTGTTAACTTTCTGAGCAGCTTGGAAGAAATCATTAGGCAGAGAACCGGTTGTTAAATTACTTGAATCTCATCACTGCCTAAAAAACAACTATACTTTCTTGGGTTGTTTTCTTTGAAAATGTTTCACTTTTCATCCAAGAAGCTTCTTCAGTTCAGAACTGAAGAAGCTTCTTGGCTTAGAAGCGAAGCATTTTCAGAGAAGATAATATCAGGGTACTAAGTCATAATTACTCCATAACAAGTGTTTCTTCAGAACTATAGAATGCAAATCATCTTTCCCAAAGTGGAAATGTAGTTTTTACTACATAATACTTAAAATAAATTACTCATTGCTCTTTATCTTACTACTTACTGTGTTTCTCCTAAAACACGACCCACCCCAAAAAGAAGGCCCAGCACTGTTTTGTGCGCATGCATTAAAATTAAGCCCTACCCCAAAAATTCAGCCATATTTGGCCCTATTTAAGCGCATGTGTGGTCAGGCAGGAATGACCGACAGCAGGCATTTTCAGGTGGATGGCTACTGGTAGCTGGCATGACAATTACAGGTAGGCAAAGGTGCTGAGGTGCATGAGTTGCATTGTTCTTTCTTTTTGGGTGTGAAAGAAGCAGCCTGATGGCCAGCCGAGACACGTGGGGGGAAATTAAGAAACCTCTCGAAAAGAAGGCCTAATAATTTTTTCGGGGGTCAAAAGAAAATAAGACTTGGTTGTATTTTTGAAGAAACACAGTATAAATTGGCTGACATGTTTAGCAATATGTTGGCCTGCTTTCAACACTGTTTTTGTAGCATCATCAGTATAATCTATTTAAAACAATAACTATTTAACAATAACTTTAATATGACTGAACTCAATAATCACTTATAATAGAAGAATCTTTTCAGATGGGCCATTTTTTACCACAGATATTTTTTTGGTGATATCTGGGAACACAAAAACTCAGAAACTTAGTCATAAAGGAATCAATTGCTATTTTACCTGGATAAATTTTATATAAAACACTTCATCATATATGTCAGGAGACATAATTGTCTCAGTGTTCAAAAGCCAAGATGAAATGTGTTGTGTTAGGAATAATTATTCATTTCTTCTTACTGTGACTTTTTCCTCAGAAGCAAAAGATGAGAAACCAATTTGCAATGAATATCTACTAGAGATGTTACTAGATAATGCTGATAATGGCATTTTCAAACCTTGGGTTTCTTGTGTACTGTCACCATTGTGACACCATTGTAATTATCTAGACATAAAAATACACAAACATACACATACAGCCAAGATTTGAATGGCTTCCTCTAAACTTTTCTGCTGCTTGTAAATGAAATACTGGCATATCCTTGCAGCTATGAGGTTGATAATAAAAGTAAATTAGCAGACTCTGTGAACTAATGGCAGAACATAGAATAAAATATTTTAACTCAAATGCAAGATAATGCTAATATATAATTTGTGCATTTTGCTGAATAAAATCTGCTGATCATTACAGCAGTGATTAAACTTTTCAATTTTGATTGAGAGCTACAGCTTCTCTTGCCCAATTCTTTAACTGGAATTGAAGCATGACAGCCTAAGTACCCAACCACAACAATTTTTTAAAGAAAGGGGAGTCTCCCAAAGAGAAAAATGTGGATTACAGATGCTCAGTGGCTACAAAATATTGATTGTTCTATTGTATGATAAGGAATATAATGAAGTAGTTGAAATGTCAACATGGCATTTCTTCTGTGATACTCAAACTATGTTTACTGAAATATTTTACACATAAAGTTTTTAACATTTAACTACATTGATTTTTTCCTCTTTGACATGATTGTATCCTCCAGATTTGTGGTTTTCAGATTGTATTGGGCAAAAATATTGCAAAAAGATTATAAATTGGCTGTTCATAAATTGAACCTGAGCTCATAGAGTGATACCATTGAGAAACATTGTAATTCTAGGCTATATCAACATATGTTTATATCAAAATCAGAAGAGGTCCTCATTCTTCTCTAATCTGAATTGGTCAAAGTATATCTAGAATACTGTGACAGGTTTTGGGCATTCTATTGTACAAAGTTTATTGATATGCAATTGAGATGTTAACAGGCCAAAATGGGAAAACTTAAATAAAGTCTGTTATAATTTCTTGTATTTTGGGGTGGTAAAAACATGTAGATTATTTGAACAATGCCATCATATCTTACCCCACCCCTCTTTTTCAAAATTCAAGCAAGCACAGATTAATAGCTCTTCATAAGATTTTATAAGACTTCATTTCTAGTTCTCTGATCATCCTTTGTTGCTCTTTTCTGAACCTCCTCTAGTTTCTCTGAATTATCTTAAAATGAGCTTTCCAGAATTAGATTTAATACCTTAGGTGAATCCTGATAGATACAGAAGAAATTTTCCATCATTTGAAATGATACTTCTTTAGATGCAGTATCTGATTTTATTCACAACCATTTCTGACTACTAACTCAGATTCCATTCACAATAACTACCTTATTTTCCTACAAGCCACTACTACTAATGAGATATAGTTATGCTTTTTTTTTCCAGAAATGAAAAATTTTGCATTTGTCTTTGTTGCATTTCATTGTGGGGCTTTCCGCCAGTTTCTCTCATCTACAAAGATCATTTCTACTTCTATTCCTTGGGTTTTACTTCTTGGATTTTAGCTAATTCAACTCATGATCATCTACAAATCTGATATGCATTTCCTCCACTGCAATATCTAATTTATGAATTAAAATGCTAAAGATTGCAGAGCAAGGAATGAGCTCTGTAGCACTTTTGATTTTTGACTTCAGTTTGATGAGGAATTGTTGATGAATTCTCATCCAGCTTTTTATCTGTTTCAGTGTCACTCCACCTAGCAGCTTGCTAATCAGAATGGCATGGTACTTTTTAGACATCTCACTAAAATGAAGAAATATTCAAGTTTTCACATTCTTATAAAGCACTAACTAAGGGTTTTTCTTTGTCTGCTTACTTTTGTGCCTTTCAGACAGTCTTTACTCCTGGTTAGAAATGGATGTACAAATATTGCAATGTTTTGCCAACATTTTCGGAAATGTTTTGCTGTTGTTTTCTTTCTAACAGGACTAACAGGAAGTGACTGGCCCAGCAAGCTTCTGGTCTAAAGTAGGAGTAGAACTTATGATCTTCCAATTTTTAGCCCAGTCCCTTTAACCACTACACAACTTACACAAGTATGCCCATTACACACTTTTCTATAAAGTTTGCCATTTGGTTTCCATGTGCAATTCAAGGTGCTGATTACCATCTATATTGAGGGACTGCCTATTACTAATAGTTTCTGCCTATCTGGTAAGAGTGGGTGCACTTTGTTGTTGTTAGTTGCGAAGTCATGTCTGACCCATCGCGACTCCATGGACAAAGTTCCACCAGGCCTTCCTGTCCTCTACCATCTTCTGGAGTCCATTTAAGCTCATGCCTACTGCTTCAGTGATTCCAGCCAGCCACCTCATTCTCTGCTGCCCCTTTCTTCTTTTGTCCTTAATCTGTCCTAGCATTAGGCCCTTCTCCAATGAGTCCTTCCTTCTCATTAGGTGGCCAAAGTATTTGAGTTTCATTTTCAGGATCTGGCCTTCTAAAGAGCAGTCAGGGTTGATCTCCTTGAGGACTGACTTGTCTAGGACTGACCGGTTTAATCGTCTTGCAGTCCAAGGGACTCGCAGGAGTCTTCTCTAGCACCATAGTTCAAAGACCTTTGGCGCTCAGCCTTTCAAATGGTCCAACTTTCACAGCCATACATTGCAACTGGGAAAACCATAACCTTGACTATACGGACTTTTGTTGGCAGGGTGATGCCTCTGCTTTTTAGTATGTGGTCTAGATTTGTCTAGGGTGCACTTTAGGTCTTTCAATGAAACAATGCCATCTAATAGGACTCTGGAAGTATGCCTTCTCTATCATGATGACTCCCATCTTGATGTCATTCTGAAAGGCATTGAAAACTTGGTTGTTTTCCCAGGCTTTGGATGTACATCCTTTGTTCTTTTATTTTATTGTTCTGGCTTTTTTGTACTGCAAAGCATCCAAATTGTTGGGAGCTGGGTGTTCTTTACATAAATCAGTAAGAAAAGAAATAACAAAAATTAAAAATGAGGTCCAGATGATTGGATGAAACTAGTTTTTGACAAAACTATATTAACTTCAATTAATAATTGCTGTATTTTTGAAGCATTTGCAAATCAATTGCTTCAAGAACTACTCAAAACATTTTTTTTCCAGATACCGATATCTGACAGTATCCAACCCACTTACACCTGGGTTGTAATTTTTCAGATCTTCCTTTTTCCTCATTTTGAAAATAGGAGTAGCGTTTGCTCTTCTCTGCCTATCTGGTATGTGTTTTTCTGGCAGGCACATCCATCTCCCAGACACAAAACTGAAACAAATGTAGACTCTCTTGCAAATCAATTTTCAAAACGACTTGGAATTAGGTAGACCTGATTTTAAGGCAGACAAAACAAAGGTTTGAGAGAAATGTACACTGACAGAGTGACCCATCCCTACAGCATACGACAACTTTTAATGTATTGTTGCTTGTATTTGGAATGTAGCTGTTCCCTCCAAAATGCAAGAGAGCAGTGGTCTGGGACTTAACCACTGATTGTCCCTCTGTCTCTATCACATCACCACCAAAAAGCATAGAACTACCACAGACAGTTTGGTTACCCTATAATTGTAAGTCTTTGTAAGTTACGGTTACCCATGACCCACAACCAACCAAGGGACATTTGGTCAACTCACATCCCCATAAATGAGCAAGGCATCTGAGAGAGTCATAAAAGAACATTTGGTTTTTGGTTTTTGCTTTGTAAAATGAAACAACAAATGGCAGCTTTCAATACAGTTTTGGCTAGTTCAGCTTCAGGACCTAACTAGATATGAAACTGGGCAATAGAAGGAGCTGTAGATATGATTTTTATCAGCTCAGTCAGTCACACGAGAGCTAGGCAATATCTTAAAAAAATGTATGCCAACTTTAGTCTAGTAGGATGGAACAGGAAAGGATAATCATATATTGTAATTATGTCATATGGTGTCTTTCTAGCTGATGGAATATAACAGTCTCTATGTTAAATTAGGGATGAGGTGGCTCAGTGGCTAAGATGCTGAGTTTGTCGATCGAAAGGTCGGCAGTTCAGCAGTTCGAATCCCTAGTGCCATGTAATGGGGTGAGATCCCGTTACTTGTCCCAGCTTCTGCCAACTTAGCAGTTCAAAAGCACGTAAAAAATGCAAGTAGAAAAATAGGGATCACCTTTGGTGGGAAGGTAACAGTGTTCCAAGCACCTTTGGGATTTAGTCATGACTGCCACACGACCATGGAGACTTCTTTGGATAGCATTGGCTCTTCAGCTTTGAAACGGAGATGAGCACCAAACCTAGGGTCGGGAACATATGTGCCAGGGGAACCTTTACTTTTATATTAAATTAGAGAGAAGGTCCATCTTTCTTTCATAGAGTTTATGTGGCTATTCATCAATGTAGCTACAACCAACCATGTAATTCTGAATACTTCTCACAATTTGCAAAATGGTTACTGGAAAATGACTGCCAAATAAACAAAGCAAAGCATTTCCCAGAGAAAACAAAATCAAAAGAACAACCACTAAAACAAGAAACAGAGCTGATATCATCAATTACAATTCATGGTCCATTAAAAGGTCAAGCATGCAAGACACACATTGGTTTTATTCTTTAAGTTACATGTTGCTATTTTGTACCTTATTTCATTTTGCATGCAGGGAAAAAAAATCTTGTAATACAGCATCTTGCACTATTGCTGTCCTTAAGGTCTAGGGGAGAATTCAGGATGATCTACTGAACCTCAATTTTTCTTATGGAGAATTCAGGTTGACTCTCTGGGTGATCTCAGTAAACTCAATAGGACCATCTTCTAAGTAGTTTTTTGTAAAATTAAGTAGTTTTTTGTAAAATTATACAATAAGAGCAATTTTTTACAACATCTATAACTTGCCAATCTCCCTAAGGTGTTTTTTTTTCCTATTAATTATTTATAAAACTCATATTTAAATTTATCAAGATTATTAGGGTAATATAGAAAAGGCACAAAAACTAATGCATATCCCAACTACGATACAATTCACAGCAGAAATCATGCAATTAAAAAGAAGCAATGAAAATTAAAAACCACAGAGCAAGCCGAACATTAATTGGATTTTGCTTTGAAAATGCTCTTATGCTATAAACACATCTACTAATGCAGTTAAAACACAGTGAGGAAAATGATTGTAATAGTAATAAGAAGAGACACTATCAAATTAAAACATTGTTATACCAAGTACTAAGTTGCACAATGTTATATGAAAATTAGAGGCTATTTTTTGATCTTTGTTAAAGCAGGAAAACTTTAACACAATCCTGTATATGACTAATCAGAAAGGAGTCACATTAAATACAGTGAAACATATTTCTAGGTAGATGAATATAAAATTACAGCCTGAAATGAAACTAATGCAGCATGGTGGGATCATATCTAGTAACTTTGCACAATAAATTATTTATTCTGTTTGTGTACAATACGTACAGGCTTAAGATCTTCAAATTTTATTTTCACAATGCAGGTATCTGTTTTTAATTCCATTTGATAGCGTTTCTACTATTCACATGTCATGAAGAATAAATCTGCCAATTTTGGTTTCACTTGGTTTCTAATTTTCCAACCTTATGTTTCTTTCATTCCAGTTCCACATCATGTTTTGATTTTCTGCTTTTACAAACAGTACAATAATCTCCATGCATACTTCTAAGAATCTTATCTTTTATATTAATACAGTGCACTTTATTTTGCCCATAATAGATGTATTTTTTGCAAACAATTTTGTCTAGCATAATGTGCTTTGCTTATTTAGACATCTGCAACCATATATTTTGAAAAGTACACATCTTGAAGAATAATCATGTTACAATTTGGTTTGGGAAATGAATGTAAAAAGAAGATTGAATGTTTTTTTCCACATAGATACCTATTCTTGCAGTGAGGCCCTGGGATATCTAAAAGACTGTGTTCTCCATAAATATTTTTGGGGATGGTCTATAGACAAGTAAGAGAGATGCTGAGATAGAAATCTAGAGTTATGGACCTTCAGGAAGAGAAGACGAAAGCAGAATATTTGAAATATAGTACCAATAGTTGAATTATATGGCATAATATTTAAAAGAACTTACTTTTCTAAGAGCATTCACCCCTGCATATTTTTATTTATTTATTTATTTATTTATTGTTTTGATTTGTATACCGCCCTTCTCCCAAAGGACTCAGGGCGGTTTACAGCCAGATTTTAACTCTCTTCCTTTAGCAGTTCTCAAAAGGTGAACACTTTCCTCAGGGAGATACTGCTATTGCAGTAAAGATGTGCTACAAGTGCTGGGCCATTCTTTTTAGAACTGATACATCTACAAGGATAACCCTAGCATTTACATACTCATTCCAAACCTTCACAATATCTGGGTACTTTGACAACTTTTAGCCAAACAATTAACTTCAGGTAAAGATTCCTAAACCAGAGTGGGTTTCATCAGGTTCTGACCTCTAGTTCTGGAGAACCTGTAGCAGAAATTTTGAGTAGTTCGGAGAACTGGTAGTAAAAATTCTGACTGGCCCTGCCCCCATCTATTCTCTGCCTCCCGAGTCCCAGCTGATTGAGAGGAAATGGGGATTTTGCAGTAACCTTCTCCTGCCATGCCCACCAAGCCACGCTCACCAAGCCATGCCATGCCCACCAAGCCACACCCACAGAACCGGTAGTAAAAAAATTTGAAACCCACCACTGTCCTAAACCTTAGGGCAAGCTTCAAAATTCTGTTCAGTGAGTATGGCCCTGTTGCAAGGGTCTGTTGCAAGAAGGAATAGAAAGAATCAGAAAAGGACCCCTCATTTCAACCCTGAGCTGCAAATATTTTCCTTTATTGATAATGACTCTTTGGTCTGGGATTGTAATAAATTTTATTGATTTATTGGTTCTATGTGTTGGTTATAGGAATGACCTAACAAACGATATACATATATGAGAGAGTGATATAGGGGTTAGGGTTTGATCTAAACCAGTGGTGGGATTCACGTAATTTAACAACCGGTTCTCTGCCCTAATGATTTCTTCCAACAACCAGTTTGCCAAACTGCTCAGATAGTTAACAACTGGTTCTCCCAAAGTGGTGCAAACTGGCTGAATCCCACCACTGATCTAAACCCAAGCTCAAGGCCACTGGATAGCTTTAGGACAGCGGTTCTCAACCTGTGGGTCGCGACCCCGTTGGGGGTCGAATGACAATTTGCCAGGGGTTGTCTAAGACCATCGGAAATATGAGAAGTATACTTGCGAGTCGAAGAATCGCGCTCCAATGGTTGACTCCACAAGCCAGCTGAAGGCTCTTCAAATCGCTAGCTGAATTCGGCTTCAGGCATGATGAATTAAAAAAGAGAGAAATCTTTGCTCTGATGTCTCCCTCTCAAGCCAGCTGCAATCACTCCCAATTGCTAGCCTAATCAGTCTTCAGGCACGATAAACTTAATAGGGGAGGAGTCTCTGCTTTAATGCCTCCGTCCTCAAGGCAATCACAAGCAGTTCAGATTGCTAGCCAATATGGCTTCAGGTGCAATAAATTCAAAACGAAAATAATTTTACGGTTGGGGTCGCCACATCATGGGGAAATGTATTAAAGGGGTCACCACATCGTGGGGAATTGTATTAAAGGGGTCGCAGCATTATAAAGGTTGAGAACCACTGCTTTAGGACAATCACAGTCCTACAACCCAATTTATTGATCAGGGTTGCTCTTTAGATAACATTGAAGGGAGTTCCATCACTGCCTTGTGCCCCTAAAGGAAAAGTGGAAAATCCATCTAAGAACAAAGAAAGAATAATCATATTGAGACCAGGCCTTAGGAATACACCAAATGGGTGGCTTGTTGGCTTGATTTGTTTGTTTTCTCAGTTAAGTGGCATCATTGTCACATTTCATGGCAAATGTACTTGAAAAATCCTGATAGTTCTACAGGCTTCAAGCATGTGATGGTGAGGAAATTGTAGGCAAATTGCTGTGCCAGAATCTATTGTCTCTGCAAGGACACAGATGGGTGAGTAGATATGGTCTTTTAGTGTCTGCTCCAATGTGTAAATGGTAAGCACTTCCCATTATTGTAGCCGTAACAAATCTAATTTGAGGTTGCCATAATATCTGAGTCCATCATTATTTGGCTACAATAAAGTCCATCATTATTTGGCTTCAGTCTTTTCTTGGTTGTCTGGATACTTTTCCTTTCGAAAGTAAAAAATTAAATGGCTTTTGCTCCATTTTTTAAAAAAGAATAGTGGGTGATTTGTTTATAGCATCAGAGCTATGTGAAGATGATCGTGTGAGTTATTTTCTGACCTGATAATAAATGATTATTTTGTTAGAAGAATATGCTAAGGTAACAGCGTCCTTTTTGACCACTTATAGACTAGTCAAAATGTGTGAATACTTTATGAATGCTTACTTACATTACCTATTATTTAAAAAAATGAGCTGTGATTAAAGCTCTCTGTCTATAGCAGGGGTGTCAAACTTAAGGCCTGGGGGCTGAAACCGGCCTGAGGGGTGCTTAGACTGGCCTGCAGGTCCACCCTGAAAACAGTGAAGGACTGGCGCATAGGGCCTCTGACAGCGAAAACAGAGCTCACAAGAGCCGCGGGTGGCCCTCCCGAGATCCATTTCCTCCATTTGCAGGAGCCCGTTGCAGGTGAAAATGGAGCTCAGGAACCCGTTTTCACTGGCAGGATGCTCGGGCTACCACTGGTGCTGCCAACATGAGTGACGTTGAGCTGGCCGTGCCCCTGCTTGCCATGCCCCCCCACCCCAGAAGGTCAAATATAAACCTGATGCGGCCCTCAATGAAATCAAGTTTGACACCCGTGGTCTAGAGGGATGAATTAATCTCATGATTTTTTTTTTGAATCCTGAAAATTTTGATTTAGCTCCATGTCTTGAGGGGTTGGGTGTGTATCTGGAACAATAGAAGAGAAATTGGCTAATTTTTAAGAACATTCCATTTACATATATGGTTTTCAGCGGTTAATCATTCTGATACCTATGGTATCTTTTCTCAGAACAAGATTGCATAAGGGGAAAGCAACAGTTGGCTTGGAGGCTTGTGCCAGGTCTAAACTTGGAAAAGTGATTCAGATTAGAAAAAATAAATTAGGCCAGGACAACTCCCAAATTTGCTTAAATCAATCTAAATGACAGTAACATTAATTTTCTCAAATTTAGTAAAATTGATTAGATTCCATACAGTTGTTTCTATTTCCATCACAATAAAAATTACAGTTCAGTGGCAAATTTTGGAAAGATTATAGGTTCAGATCCAAATCATGGGGGAGCTATAGCAGTGGTGAAATCCAAATTCTTTTACTTCCAGTTCTGTGGGCGTGGCTTGGTGGGCATGGTGTGGCTTGGTGGGCGTGGCAGGGGAAGGATACTGCAAAATCTTCATTCCCACCCCACTCCAAGGGAAGGATACTGCAAAATCCCAAATTCCCTCCCAGGGGTGGGTTCTAAATTTTTTTACTACCGGTTCTGTGGGCATGTCTTATTTTGTGGGCGTGGCTTGATGGTCATGTGACAGTGGGTGTGGCTTGACGGTCATATGATTGGGTAGGTGTGGCCAACTCAATCTCTCATGTCAAGAGGTACCTCGCCTGGCCCCTCCCCTCCCATTCCTTGTCACACCCAGACTCAACGTATCTATAGTTCTGCAAAAATGTTGTTCACCTTTTTTCAACTTTATTATCTACATACTATAGATCAGGGGTCTCCAAACTTGGCCACTTTAAGACTTATGGACTTCAACTCCCAGAATTCCTCAGCCAGCTTTGCTGTCTTAAAGTGGCCAAGGTTAGAGACTTCTGTTATAGATGCATTTTCATGGACCACTGAAAGGAGAAAATGGCTCACATGCTTTGCCTAAGAGTGTGATAGGCAACAGTCTTTTAAGGGGCTGCTAGAAAGAAAGGGGGGAAGTATTTTCCAAAGCACCAGAAGGCAAAACAAGAAGCAATGGATGGAAACTCAACAAAGAGAGAAGCAACCTAAAACTAAGGAGAAACTTCCTGACAGTGTGAACCTATATAGGTTTCAGTCATAATTTCACATATAAAATAGCCATTATGTAATACAACCTGCATATTGTTCAAAATGATCATTAGTATTATGGCTGATGTTTGACAGCAAGCCTAAAATCCGCATTCCCTCCCCACTCCAGGGAAAGGTTACTTCAAAATCCCCATTTCCTCCCCACCCTACTAATCTGTTCTGGGAAGGAATCAAACTCCCCCCTCTTCATTTCCCAAATAAAATATCCCAGATAATTAACGAATAATCAAGCTGCTAGCAAGGAACCTGCCTGGAATTCCACATTCCTGCCAGCTGCATAAAGAAAACTTTGTAAGCAGAGATCATAGAAGTAGAAGCCGGAAGTTCGGCTCCATTTATAAGCAGGCAGAAAACTCATTCAAGACAGGATACTTCACAATGGAAATCGCCTAAACCTTTTTAGAAACATAAAGCCCCATGTTGCACAAACCCCAAAACTTCAAAAACTTTGAACCATAAAAGAATTCCTCCACTTATCCTAAGAAATTATCGTGTATGTATCCAGATATGCAAGCAAAATGTTGGAGATGTAGTTGTGATGATGCTACATATTTTCATATTTGGTGGACTTGTAAGAATATGAAGGCTTTTTGAATAAGAATTTGGTGGATTTTACAAAATGTCTTGAAAAAGAAAATAAAGTTCCTGCCGCAATTTTTTTTACTGGGAATTATCACGGACTGTACAGTAATTGAGACTAAATTGATTTTAAATCTAATAACAGCGGCAAGATTATTGAAAGGACAGTATTGGAAGAAAAAAGAATTACCTACAATAGAAGAATGGATATTGAAAGTTGCCAATTTGGCTGAGATGGCAAAAATCTCAGCCTTTTTGAAAGACAATACACAAGAAAGATACTTACATGAATGGAAAAAATGGATTGACTATATCCAAAACAGATATCAGACTAAGAGATATCAGACTGCCTTTGAATGATTAGGATGTATTATTTCTGATTGCATTGGGGGAAGTTAGGATTTGATGAGAAATGCAGGGTATAACTGAGTTAGGAGGGAAAATTTTTAGTATATGCTTGTTTTATTTTTAACTATACCTTGTGTTTGTTCCGGGAAGTGGGGGTTTGAAGGAGGGGAGGGAGGATAGAGGGGGGAGGGGAATAGAGGGGGGAAGGGAGTAGAGGGGGGAGGGGAAAGGGGGGGAAAGCTTTTTTTTGTAAAAACCTTTTCAATTAAAAAAAAAAGAATTCCTCCACTTATCCAATTTGTTGTTCAGCTGACCCGGAAAGAAGCTTCCAGCTCTGTCAATTTAAAACGACAGCATTCCCCTCCCCCACCCCCCCTTCTTTGCCAAGCGATCTCCTGGAGCCGATCAGCTGGGAGGCTTCTTGGCTTCTCAGTTTAAAGGGACGGTGTCTTTTTTTTTCTCTCTTCTTCCACAAGTGAGTCTTGATTTTTTTCCTTCTAGCCGATCAGCTGGGAGTCGGGAGACAGCAATAGATTGGGGGAGGGGCCAAGCAGAATTTTTACTACCGGTTCTCCGAACTACTCAAAATGTTTACTACCAGTTCTTGCAAACTAGGGAGAACCGGTAGCAACCCACTATTGTTCCCTCCCCACTCCTGGGGGAAGGATATTGCAAAATCTCCATTCCCACCCCACTCTAGGGTCAGCCAGAGTTGATATTTGCCAGTTCTCTGAACTACTCAAAATTTCCACTGCCGGTTCTCCAGAACCTGTCAGAACCTGCTGGATTTCATCACTGAGCTATAGCTTTGTACCATTTGCTTGAAATGTGTTTTAAAATCAGCTCTTTGACTCTTGAATCCAAGACTGCCAACAAATTTGACGGCCGTCTCCAGGAGGGCCTTCCACCAGGTTCGCCTGGTTCGGCAGTTGCGCCCCTTCCTTGATCGGGATGCCTTGTGCGCAGTCACTCACGCGCTCGTTACCTCTCGCTTGGATTATTGTAATGCTCTCTACATGGGGCTCCCCTTGAGGTGCATTCGGAGGCTTCAGTTAGTCCAGAATGCAGCTGCGCGGGTGATAGAGGGAGCTACCCGTAGCTCCCACGTAACACCGCTCCTGCGCAGACTGCACTGGCTACCTGTGGCCTTTCGAGTGCACTTTAAGGTGTTGGTTATGACCTTTAAAGCGCTCCATGGCTTAGGGCCTGGGTATTTACGGGACCGCCTGCTGTTACCTCACGCCTCCCACCGACCCGTACGTTCTCACAGAGAGGGACTTCTCAGGGTGCCGTCCGCCAAGCAATGTCGGCTGGCGGCCCCCAGGGGAAGGTCCTTCTCTGTGGGGGCTCCCACACTCTGGAACGAGCTTCCCCCGGGTTTACGCCAAATACCTGACCTTCGGACCTTCCGCCGCGAACTGAAGACACATCTTTTCACTCGCGCGGGGCTGGCTTAAAATTTTATCGGTTTTTTAAATTTCTTAAATTTTTATTATTAATTTTAAATGGGATTTTAGTTTTTATATATTTTAAAGTTTTCAGGCTAATTATAATAAGTTTTTTAATTTGCATTTTAAATTGTACATTGGTATTGTCTTTTTTACTTCTGCCTGTACACCGCCCTGAGTCCTTCGGGAGAAGGGCGGTATAAAAATCAAATAAATAAATAAATAAATAAATAAATGGAAAAAATTAAAAGTTTTAAATTGACAAGGCAAATATTGCCATGCTATGAATTATGCTCATCAATTTGCTGCACTTCCTCCTTTGAAACAACAGTTTTGTGGCTTCTGGCAGCCCTACTGAATTTTGAAAAGGGTTGACTGTTAGACTACACAACTGCAGTCAAACACAGAGTTTGTACATACTGTGTTCAAATGTGTTACCCATTTTGTTCTGTGGTACAAAGAGAATGCAATTATTCATCAGCAGCACGCCTGCTCAACATTAATAAGTGGTGATGGTTTGGACTATGAAGGTTTTTCTGTGTGTAGATCAGGGATGAATACTGGTACCCATCTTTGAGTCACTTTTTTCAGTGCTAGTTATCGCCTAGCTCACTCTAGTTGTCAAACTTTGTTGGAGTCATGTTCTGACATTTGGAGGCAGGAAAGGCATGAATGTTGTTATGCTAAGTTTCAATGCATTCCTTAAAAAGACATAGCTCAAAATTCCATCCCCAAATCTAAACAAACAAACCCAAAACAACAAAGCTCAGCACCAGCTTTGATTTCAGAATCATCTCCCCACCCACTTGAGTTCCTTCCAAATTTTAAATAAGGTTCTGCCCATCAAAAAACACTCTGCATGTTTTCAATTCAAAGGTCTAGAGCAGTGATGGCTAACCTTTCTGGCATCGCGTGCCAGGATGGGGGACTGGGGGGAAGGTTTGCATGTGCGTGTGCCCATACCCATAATTCTATGCGCCCCGCCCTGCGCATGAGCACGCAACTCCCCTGCCCCCTGCTCCTGGCACACGATGGCTGGGTAGGCCCGTTTTTTCTTTCTCACCAGCCTCCAGATCCTCTTTATGCTCTGGGGAGGGCAAAAACAGCCTTCCCCATCCCCTCAAAGACCCTTTGGAGGCCTGAAACAACCCATTTCCCAACTTCTGGTTGGACAGGAAGTGACCTTTTTGCTGTCCCCAGCCTCCAGAGCCTCTCTAGGAGTCTCTGGAGGCTGGGGACAGCAAAAAATGTCACTTCCTGTCCAACCGGAAGTTGGGAAATGGTCGTTTCTGGCCTTCAGAGGGAGGCAGAGAGAGACAGAGAGAAATAGAGAGAAATAGAGACAGAGAGGCAGAGACAGAGAGACAGAGACAAAGCACCCAAAGTGGTATTGTCATTTCTGTTCATTAGGACTGCAACATCTTGCCTTTATAGAGTTTTTATACATCTGTTCAGTTTATTCAGCTGACTGCTTTGCCCCTTCAAGTAAATCTGAATTAATAAAACTTAGAATTGTATTACAAATATAGTTATTTGATGCTTTATTCCAGTCAAGTGAACTAATAAAGTATTAGCAATGGCATCTGAATATGGAAACTAGTAGCATGAATACATTGGAAATGGTCTATGTATATTTTGCCAGCTATTGGTTTTTACTTTATTTTATGCTATATCGTGAAGCTTTTGCCATATACAGATGATGTATGGAGTTCTTACCCTGCCAACAAATCTGAAGGCTTCCTCTTTCATTTTTTAAAATAACTTGATATCCATTTTGTTGGGGAAAAGGTATTTCACCATTTCATTCTATCATTCTAAGGAAGAAATATTTTTCCAGTTCTTCTTGTGATGTCATAATGATGTTATACAGATAATCTTAGGCTTTACACCAGTTCACTTAGTGACCGTTCTAAGTTACAACGGCAGTGAAAAAAGTTACTTTTGACCATTTTTCAGATTTATGACCACTGCAGCATCCCCATCGTCACACGATCAAAATTCAAACTTTTAGTTACTGGCTCATATTTATGACAGTTGCCGTGGCGTCCCAGGATCATGTGATCACTGTTTGTAACTTTCTGACAAGCAAAGTCAAAGGGGAAACCAGATTCACTTAACAACATGTTACTAACAATTGCAGTGGTTCACTTAACAACTATGGCACGAAAAGCTGTAAAAAAACTCACTTAGCAAATATCTCAATTAACAACAGAAATTTTGGATACAGTTTCAGTCGTAAGTCGAGGACTACCTGTAATTAAGAACAGCCTTTGCTGTTTATCCTCATAAATATCTATGTTAGACTTTTAAAATAAATTTTGCAACTTGCATGTCCATGTCGGAGGATATCCCTAGCAAAGAGGAAAAATGTAGTTGTCCTCTGCTACACACATAATGTACATGATCTAGCCTCATTGTTGGGTTTATATAGACTTTTGCTAATGCACTTTGGCTAGATAGAAGGTTCCAGTTCTGAAATAATCCTATCCATGGCTGAAGTAATGCTGGGAAGGACATGTGTATGTAACTCTCTAGTCTACCTTTTTCATGTGACA